>NC_069499.1:1523894668-1524214668 GCF_027579735.1 Bombina bombina | reverse complement strand
TTTAATAGCTTAGCGGTGCAAGATTCTGAAGCTCCACCTCTTATTACTGGCAGCTGCCATCTCAGGTATTCAAACAAGCCTGTGGCAGAAGCAGTGCACACTCACAGATTAAGTTTATTTCCAGCTGTATCATTTTCTTTTACTTAGGTTTTTTTTTTTAATTGTTTACACAGTACAGTTAGATAAATTATAGTATCTACAAAAGCAGTGCCCTAGTCAAAAAGAATGATCTTCCTGGAGTCATTCTGAAATAATCAATGGCTACAGACTAGTCATCAGAAGCCATCCTGAAATATGCCCACAGGCCAAAATATTTAAATGAGATGACATTAGAGGCATTCACTGACTGTTCATCATTAAGGTAATCTGCTAATTATTCTGAAGTCATCACCCAAAATGTTTTACCTTAACTGATGACTTTACAAGCCTGATGATGTCTGATGATGTGCAAATGACTTCTAAAGTAGTTTGATGATCATCAAATTACTACAGGATGGTCTCTAAAGTAATCCTGTTTGTCTTACAGTGAGCAGTAATATAGAGCAATGCAGCCACTGCAAAAAATGTAAAGCTCCTGCTCTGTATCTTGTACACAATCTGAAGCACATTATACTGCAGTCAAAAAGTTGACAACCTCATTGATATATAAATGCACACTACTTCTGTCATAGTGTGAGAATGAATGTGCTATAAGATGGCGGTGCACAGTATGAAGAGGCGGAGTATCAGCATCTGGCACCTTTAAGCTATTAAAACTATTTGCCAGACTATAGAAAAAAAGGATAAAAACAAAGCGCAAGAACGAATCAAGTGTATTTTATTAACAACAAGCCAATGTGCAAATTAAACACACTTACTATAATGTGGTTAAAAAAGGCCTGTAAAATCAGCACTAGCGTGTGCGCCAAGAGTATCCACTGAGAGACAAATCCCCATCACGGAGTGCCGCTAACTGGCTTCTCTCGATCCCATGAGTGACTAATGACCTATGACCCCAGGACACTCCATGCTGGGTCTAGATGAGACAGGTAATCTTTTTACCTCTACGCGTTTCTCCCGGGACATGGTCTGGCTTTTTCAAGAGTAAACTGATGTATATGCTGACAACACCTACCCACCCTTTTTATATAACGGCTATTGTTAGAAATGCCCCATCGGGGGAGGGGCACACAGGTAATCCTATGTTCGGTGTTGCCAAGGATTAAGTAAGTGATACATAGTAAAAAAAAAAAATCTATTACTTAGATACAAAAATATCACAGATTTAAAGTGCAAACCAGCTTCCCTTGTTTAGCTGACAGTTCAGGGTTGGATAATAGTTCAGCAGTTTATGTTAAAAAGCCTCTTTTACAAATTAAATTCACGTGATAAAAAAATAACACAATTTACACAAAAACAATTATAAATCACATATAAAACACATTAAACTTCATATTGTATTTCCTAAAAACTATGAAAAATTTATTAAAATAGGTACATAACCAATAATATTCTAGATATAATTAATGAATTCACAATGTAAATACAGGAGACTTAAAACTTAAACAGTGGTGTTTTGCTAGCTACAGACCGATTAAAATCAAAAGATACAATCTGATTGTTGTTTTTTTCTATCACATATGAGCTGCAATGTCTATATCTATATTGAGACCATTGGATTTAAACATTTCATTTTGTAGATTCAGAATGTCTCTAGTTTCCTAAGTCTGAGTAATCTATTTTTCTCTGAGTGGGGAACCCAATCTATGATTTGAATGTTGAGGCCTGTGGGATCACTCCCATGGCATTCTAGGAAATGTTTGGACACGCTGTTTTTAACATACTTCTCTTTGATATTGTATGAATGCTCATAAAACCTTCTTTTCATTTTGCATTTTGTACGACCTATATAAAATAGGCCACACCTACATTCTAACAGGTAAACAAACGTGGAATTACAGTTGCTTCTCAATTTGATGTTAAACTCCTCTGAGAGATAAGAGTTATAAAACTTAGATGTTTTGTTGATTTGATTACACATACCACAATGCGATTTACCGCATTTCATAGTTCCCTTCCACTCAGATAACCAATTTCCTTTCTGTTTTTCTTTAGTTTGATTGGGAAGGGCTTTTCTCAGTTTACTAGGCGCTAATATGTTTTTAAGATTTTATCCTCTTTTAAAAGTGATATGTGGTTTATTACCAACATGAGTTCCTAGTATTGGATCTGCTAAAAAAATAGGTCAATGTCTGTTTAGAATACTTTTAATTCTATTAGACCCTTCATTATAAGTGGTTATAAATCTCACAGGAGGAATATCTGTATTATTCTGTTCTCTTTGTTTCCATGTCTTTGATGCAAACAAATTTGCCCTATCTTTATTTGAAGCTCTCTCTCGCTTGCCTCAACTAAAAGATTTTGTTTGTATCCTTTTTGTTGAATTTTTTTATCTAGAATGTCTGCTTCTTTGGAGAAATTCTCGTCTTCAGTACAGTTTCTTTTCATCCTTAAATATTGACTGTATGGGACATTATTGATCCAGCTACGTTTGTGTGCACTCCTAGCATCTATATAACTGTTTCTTTCCGTTGGTTTCCTAAAATTGTTCACCGCTACCAGGTTTCTGTGGTCACAATATAGAATCAAATCTAAGAATTCAATACTGGTTTTAGAATAATTACCAGTGAACATCAAATTTAACTCATTGTTATTAATATATTTAAAGAAATCCTCAATTTCTGTATTACACCCTTTCCATAGAATGATGACATCATCTATATAGCGGTCATATCTAATAATACTTTTAGCAAAGCTATTGTTGTGCCAAATATACATATTTGCAAAGTGGTTCATATACACGTTGACATATGATGGGGCAAAAATAGTCCCCATCGCTGTGACTTGGGTCTGCAGATAATATTTCTCCTCAAATGTAAAAGAATTATGATTCAACATAAAGGTGATACTGCCTACCCAAAATGTAATGTGTGGTTGGGGCATATTCCATCTATTCAGCTTGGTATTAACTGCATCTACCCCTGCTATGTGTGGTATGCACATGTATAGGGCAGCCATGTCACAGGTCACCCAAAACATATAATTTTCCCAAACATTTCCCTCAAAGCTCTTTAAAACATCCTGTGTATCTTTAAGGAATGCTTTTGTATTCTTAACCACCGGTTGTAAGAAATAATCTACATATTTAGATAAATTGTCACAAAGTGCTGCTATGCCCGAGACTATAGGTCTTCCTGGACAATTTACTAGACTAAAATACTGAGACAAAGATTGCACTGTAGTGCTGTAAATAGGGTGAACTGTGCATAACAAAATGGTGCCAGTCACTTTTCTTGCAATCTCATGATGAGTACAGCACTGTTTCAAAGTCCTTGGAGGTTGAACTTTAGCTCCACAAAGCGTTGTATTAGGGAAGCGCTGTAAAGTGAAGCACTGTAAAGTGAGGTATACCTGTACCTCATATGTCTATGCTTCCATGTAATTTAAACAAAGCATAGAGCAATACTAGAGAGATGTAATTATTGGTTTAATGCTAACATTTTCTATGCTTGGACTGTAGCCTAAATAGAGGTCACCCAATGCAAAACTGATACACAAGGGGGGCGGAGCCAACTAGGGAGCTGAATGGACACATATTATAAGAGCTCCAGCTTTAATATTTACAAAAGTACCATTGGAGTCCATTCAAGCCCAAAAATTGCATCAATACTGGACATTAATCAACCTGGGGGGATCTGTGAAGCTAAATTTTAAGTGGAGAGCTGCAGATAGATTGACTTCACGTTACTGGTGTCTGCGACACATAGCATACAGAAGCTTATAGGCTGCAACCAGTACAGCACTCTATTCCTGACATCGAGGTTATTCAGCAAACTACTCTGTGATCCTTATTGAAGGACAATGTCTGCAAAAACGCTTGAAGATAGGATGTGTGACACATTAGAGAGCCTCTTCTCTGACATGCTTGCATTAACCTTACAGTGGTTCAAGGAGTCGACGACACTGCATACACTTCAAGATGGCGCCGGGCCGTTGATCTCCACAGATCCTACAGAGCCTTGCAGGGATACTCAGGTCGTATCAGGGCATGTGGAGACCGCAGATGTCCTGAATTCGCCGGGCACATCTCTACCTCAGCGAAGACTCTCATCTAGGCGGAGCTGCTATCCAAAAAATGCACGACCAGGCTTTGTAGCACTGATCCGATCTACTCTCCATACTGAACCACTGAAACGGGCTCATGGTAAGAGAGGTAATAGGGCACCTGTCAGAGAGATCTTCGGTGCTAAATACTTGCCCGGTATTGTTAATATGCAGAGGGCTGGCAAGTCAAAGTTTACAGGCATGGTCACAGTGAACATAATTTCGGCATTATCCCCTATGAGCATTATACACTCTGACATTAAGCTCCAAAGTGCCTTTTTTGCTGACTTCTCCCCTATACATATTATAAGCAAAAGGGGTATAGGTTAACTGTTTTCCTACATACTGGATCTTGTTCTTATGGATTGTTAGATAATCTGCAATCAAATGGAACACCTGAATACATGATATTTAATCACCTTTACAGCGCGTCTGGCGCTGACTAAAGCAACAAGATTCCTTACAATAAGTGAAGGACAACATCTTTGTGTACTTGAGACTACCCTTTACTGTACTTTGGGACATAAAATTAGTATTATCACAAATACCAGATATGTTGTGGGGACCAAACCTGCATTATTACCTTTGTCCATATGTTTTAGGCTCATTTTAATTGACAAGCCTTATTTCTTCGATTGCAGATTTCTTCCATGTGATTTTATTGCCACTTTGTCTGAGATTACTATTTATGTAAGGATAGGGGTGCATATCACCTTTATATACTACTCCATTCTTTATTGACTGTTACTATGGGAGACTTCATATGTGTCATATATATTAACTTTGATTGCTTGCTCATATGGGATGCACCTAACTATATATGTTACTAGATAAGGCGTTTTCCTTAATACTATGTTAATGTGCCTCACTCTAATATTAAAAACCTTTCACAGGATCTACATATCCTCTCTGACCCAAACTACGCTAACATATTGTTTATTATATGTGTATTTATGTGTTTTATATCCAACAGGAGGTCCTATTGTTTGTGTTCTGTTTATATCATAGCAGATTGATTGTGGATGCGACATTTTCAGTTGCAGCTTTAGGGGTAATTCAACCGCTAAAATATGATAATGTGGCTGGTGCAACACAATGTAGTCGCTCTCTGTTACTGGTCTATTAGGGTAAACTATGCGCGACCAGAAACCCAGCCAGGGGTTACATTATTTTAAACATAAACAGTATATTGGAAGTCTGCTGTGCATTACTTTTTACATAATGTAAACAACAAGTTGCTTGGGTATAGGGCCCATACCCAAGTGATAAGACCTGGTGCCGACTTAATATTCATACCTGACGGGTTTCCCACAATTTAAATATACCCTATGTTTAATATTCAACACTGAGAATTTCTCTCAAAAGTTGTGTAATATATTTGGTGACAAAGTGTAGCTTTTTAGTTTCGCCACTAGAGGGGTAAACAAGTTTGGTTATGGCTAAACTTCTGCTGCAGAATTCATTTAACAATATGTACCTATAGGCTTTATATTTTGAGTTACCTCCTGTTCTCCCTGATTTATATACTGTTCAGGGTATAGGGGGTGACAGAATGAGAATACCTATGCACTTAGTAATGATAGACATATGCGCCAAGATAGTAGTTATATTAGTTACCTCTCTACCCAATAAACAGAGTTTATAGTGTTATTGGCTCGCATAACATTTCTCAGCCAACTGTATCTCCCCTCACCCTTTCCCGCTCAGCATTTGTGAGCGGGTCATATCCACTTCCCTTTACCCGTCTGTGTCCAGTGGTGACAATAACCCCTGAGGGGAGCTACTATAATACTACTATATAAGTCCTTTTACCAGATGGTGATGTATCCCCTTACCAATCCGATCTTAAACTTACATTCTTGATTTTTCAATACAGCCTCATTCTATCGGATTTCATGCTTGCTCCGCCTCCCCCCCTCCTACCCCCACCAATATTCCTAATAAGCATGTATTTCTGATCATTTTCCACCCTTACTGTTTTATAACTCTCTCCTCCACATTATGAGACTCTGACCCCCTCCTAATTCATTTGTTTTTATTATAATATTTTGGGTTCATATGGAATATATTGCCCCCCCCCTTACTAGAGCATATGATTTTCAATATAGATTGTACATTTGTTTACTATTACAATGTTTGATTTAGTATAGATTGTACATTGTTATGCTTCCCTCCTAACTTACCACGCTTCTTTATTTTTGCATTCCATACTATGTGCTTTACAGAGCTCTATAAGGCTTTGTATTTAATTTTGGGAGCCCAACTAACCTCCCCCCCACTCACCTACTCATTTATTCACCCACTCAACCACTCACTCGTTCATCCACCTATTCACCCATTTAATCATATATCTATGTATGCTGGGTCTCTTTACTGTCATTGCCTATATATCATATTTTAGCAACCTGGGACCCAGATAATCTCTTCCCCCGCCTACTCACTCCCTCGTTCATATTTTCATATATCCACTCATCAACCCATTCATTCATTTGCTCGTTTCATTATCTTCATTTATATACTCACCCATTTCCTCACCTAACTAGGCTTTCCCTCACTCATCCATCCATTACCTTAACCATATACCCATATGCGTTGTGCTCCTTTAATGTTGTTGTATACATACTATATTTTAACAAATCGGAGTACCGTTTGCTTTTCCTTAGTCTATTCCTTCATTCATCCACTTACTCATATACCCATTCATTCCCTCATTCATACACTTACTCATCTATTTACTCAGTAACTAAACCACTTCTTTAGTTACACATTGAAGTTTTGATTCAATTTTCTATAGACTATTGTTCCCTAAATACTGTTATAGATCTCTGGTGAGTTGTATACCAGAGACTTCTAGCACGGGTTATCCTCGAATATACCGCAAAATTAATTACAGTTCTTTAAAAATCTGTGACAACTTTGTATATGTACTAAAATGTTGGGCTTTCTCGTTTATCTTTCAAAGTTCATTATCTCTGTATATCTTGGTATACATGTTTATATTATGCTTATGTTATTTACTTGCTGAAGAAAAGATGTAAAGCAAAAAAAAAAAAAGAAAAATTTGAGGTCTACTTTGGACTTGGAACTCTGAATATGACATAATCTGGACTACTATTATCCTGGAAATGGAATATACTGTATGATTTGCTATATTTTAGTTCATTATGTGATGTTATACTTCTCATGTTTATATGTCATATCAATATAAACCTCAATAAAAATTATTTAAACAAAAAAAAAAAAAAAAAAACTGATACACAAAAGTATATCGGCCAGATTACGAGTTTTTCGTTTTGAGCTGTGCAGTGCTAATGAGCAGTTTTGTCTCACCGCTTACTTACCTAGAGTGCTGGTATTACAGGTTTTTACAACCCGGCGTTAAAAGGCAAGAAGTGAGCGTTGAGCAAAATTTTGCTTCTTACCGCACTCCAATACCAGAGCTGCTTAAATCAGCGGTGAGCTGGTCGTATGTGCTCATGCACAATTTCCCCTTAGGAATCAATGGGGTGAGAAAAAGTCTAATACCTGCAAAAAAGCAGCGTACAACTCAGTAACACAGCCCCATTGATTCTTATGGGGAGAGAAAATTTATGTCTACACCTAACACCCTAACATGAACCCCGAGTATAAACACCCCTAACCTCACACTTATTAAACCCTAATCTGCTGCCCCCGACATCGCCGACACCTGCATTATATTTTTTAACCCCTAATCTGCCACTCCGGACACTGCCGCCACCTACATTATAGTTATGAACCCCTAATCTGCTGCCCCCAACATTGCCGCCACCTACATTATATTTATTAACCCCTAATCTGCCGCCCCCGATGTTGCCGCAACCTACCTACACTTATTAACCCCTAATCTGCTGCCCCCAACTTCGCCGCAACTATACTAAATGTATTAACCCCTAAACCTAAGTCTAACCCTAACCCTAACACCCCCTAACTTAAATATAATTTAAATGCATCTAAATAAAATTACTATAATTAACTAAATTATTCCTATTTAAAACTAAATACTTACCTATAAAATAAACCCTAGGATAGCTACAATATAACTAATAGTTACATTGTATCTAGCTTAGGGTTTATTTTTATTTTACAGGCAAGTTTGTATTTATTTTAACTAGGTAGAATAGTTATTAAATAGTTATTAACTATGTAATAACTACCTAGCTAGAATAGATACAAAAGTACCTGTAAAATAAAACCTAACCTAAGTTACACTAACACCACAATTACCTAAATTAAATGAAATTAGCTAAAGTAAAAAAACAAAACACTAAATTACAGAAAATAATAAACAAATTACAGATATTTAAACTAATTACACCTAATCTAATAGCCATATCAAAATAAAAAAGCCCCCCCAAAATAAAAAAAACCTAGCCTAAACTAAACTATCAATAGCCCTTAAAATGGCCTTTTGTGGGTCATTGCCCCAAAGTAATCAGTTCTTTTACCTGTAAAAAAAATACAAACAACCCCCCCAACATTAAAACCCACAATCCACACAACCAACCCCCCAAATAAAATACTATCTAAAAAAACCTAAGCTCCCCATTGCCCTAAAAAGGGCATTTGGATAGGCATTGCCCTTAAAAGGGCAGTTAGCTCTTTTGCGTCCCAAACCCTAATCTACAAAATAAAACCCACCCAATACACCCTTAAAAAACCTAACACTAACCCCCTGAATATCGACTTACAGTTCTGAAGACCGGACATCCATCCTCAAGGAAGCGGCAGAAGTCTTCATCCAAGCTGGGGGAAGTAGTCCTCCAGACGGGCAGAAGTCTTCACCCAGGCAGCATCTTCTATCCTCATCCATCTGACACGGAGCAGCTCCATCTTCAAGACATCCAGCGCCGAGCATCCTCTTCAAACTACGGCTTCTTACTGAATGACGGTTCCTTTAAGTGACGTAATCCAAGATGGCGTCCCTTAGATTCTGATTGGCTGATAGAATTCTATCAGCCAATCGGAATTAAGGTAGAAAAAAATCCTATTGACTGATGCAATCAGCCAATAGGATTGAGCTTGCATTCTATTGTCTGATTGGAACAGCCAATAGAATGCGAGCTCAATCCTATTGGCTGATTGGATCAGCCAATAGGATTGAACTTCAATCCTATTGGCTGACTGCATCAGCCAATAGGATTTTTTCTACCTTAATTCCAATTGACTGATAGAATTCTATCAGCCAATCAGAATCTAAGGGACGCCATCTTGGATGACGTCACTTAAAGGAACCGTCATTCAGTAAGAAGCCGTCGTTTGAAGAGGATGCTCCGCGCTGGATGTCTTGAAGATGGAGCCGCTCTGCGTCGGATGGATGAAGATAGAAGATGCCACCTGGAGGACCACTTCTGCCTGGCTTGGATGAAGACTTCTCCCGGCTTCGTTGAGGACTTCAGCACAGTTGGATGAAGACTTCTGCCGCTTCCTTGAGGATGGATGTCAGGTCTTCAGAACTGTAAGTCGATCTTCAGGGGGTTAATGTTAGGTTTTTTTAAGGGTGCATTGGGTGGGTTTTAATTTTTAGATTAGAATTTGGGCTGCTCTTTTAAGGGCAATGCCCATCCAAATGCCCTTTTCAGGGCAATGGGGAGCTTAGGTTTTTTTAGATAGTATTTTATTTGGGGGGTTGGTTGTGTGGGTGGTGGGTTTTACTGTTGGGGGGGTTGTTTGTATTTTTTTTTTACAGGTAAAAGAGCTGATTACTTTGGGGCAATGCCCCACAAAAGGCCCTTATAAGGGCTATTAGTAGTTTAGTTTAGGCTAGGGTTTTTTTTTTTTATTATTTTGGGGTGGCTTTTTTATTTTGATAGGGCTATTAGATTAGGTGTAATTAGTTTAAATATCTGTAATTTGTTTATTATTTTCTGTAATTTAGTGTCTGTTTATTTTTGCACTTTAGCTAATTTAATTTAGGTAACTGTATTTAATGTAGGTAATTTATTTAATTGTAGTGTGGTGTTAGGTGTTAGTGTAACTTAGGTTAGGTTTTATTTTACAGGTACTTTTGTATTTATTTTAGCTAGGTATTTATTAAATAGTTAATAACTATTTAATAACTATTCTACCTAGTTAAAATAAATACAAACTTGCCTGTAAAATAAAAATAAACCCTAAACTAGCTACAATGTAACTATTAGTTATATTGTAGCTACCTTAGGGTTTATTTTATAGGTAAGTATTTAGTTTTAAATAGGAATAATTTAGTTAATTATAGTAATTTTTATTTAGATGTATTTAAATTATATTTAAGTTAGGGGGTGTTAGGGTTACACTTAGGTTTACACTTAGGTTTACGGGTTAATATATTTAATATCGTGGCGGCGACGTTGGGGGCGGCAGATTAGGGGTTAATAAATGTAGGTAGGTGGCGGTGATGTTAGGGATGTCAGATTAGGGGTTAATAATATTTAACTAATGTTTGCAAGGCGGGAGTGCGACGGTTTAGGGGTTAATATGTTTATTATAGTTGCGGCGATGTCCGGAGCAGCAGATTAGGGGTTAAAAAATGTATTATAGTGTTTGCGATGCGGGTGGGCCTCGGTTTAGGGGTTAATAGGTAGTTTATGGGTGTTAGTGTACTTTTTAGCACTTTAGTTATGAGTTTTATGTTACGGCGTTGTACCATAAAACTCTTAACTAGTGATTTTTAAATGCGTTAGGACTCTTGACGGTGTAGGGTGTACCGCTCACTTTTTGTCCTCCCAGGACAGACTCGTAATACCGGCGCTATGAAAATAGACTTTACAAATTTTACATTAGTCGGTTTGCAATAAGGCCAAAAAAGTGTGCGGTGACCCTAAACCTTCAAGACTCGTAATAGCAGCGGGCGTAAAAAAGCAGCGTTAGGACCTCTTAACTCTGCTTTTTTACCCTAACGCACAACTCATAATCTAGCCGTCTATTTGTCGACTTTAGACACCCTACTTCAGCTTAATCATTTAGGATTTTGACTTTTACGTTTGTACTACTGTGAGTTTAATTATGCTAATAAAATTTTCTTTGACTGGCTGACATGTATTATGCAGAATCTTTGATAAAGTAACAGATAACTAGCAAATTAAAGAATGCATTCAGTAGACAGAAATAAAATAGTCAAAGAATGTGTTTTTAGATCTCAGTTGTCATACACTATATATAAGAAGGAGTTATTAAACTGTTTCTAACAAAGAAAAGTCACTTAAGCACGTTTTTTAATTAACTGTAGGGAAAATCATCTTTAATAACATTATTAGAGCTCAGTAAAATTAGCCTTCAACTTTCAACACTTCTACAATATTTGACGTAAGTACATATGACATTGGCAGTTTTCAGTGAGCTCAATTCTTTTACATACAAAATGCTAAATTCTACTGGTTAAATTAAATGTGAAGGTTATATTCTATTTCCTTGATTTTTATTATAGATTTGAGAACAGAGTGTTTCAGTGACATTGTTAGCTTCTAGAAAAACTGGGATATTTTCACACAATCTTTTTACACTTGAAAAGTGAAAGTGAATTAAATTAGCCTTTGCAGTATATCCACTTTCATATAAACTTTGTTTTTATCTGCATTCTCAAACTTTGTTATAAGAACAAATACATTGAAGAAATCCAAAAAAGGATATTAATTTATAGAAAGTTTCAAACACAGGTATTTTGCTTTGTTTTTATAAAATCTATTGATCTCATTTTTTTACTTAAAGGGACAGTCAACACCAGATTTTTTTGTTGTTTAAAAAGAAAGATAATCCCTTTATTATCCATTCCCCAGTTTTGCATAACCAACATGGTTATAGAAATACACTTTTTACCTCTGTCATTACCTTGTATCTCTCTGCAAACTGCCCCCTTATTTCAGTTCTTTTGAAAGACTTGCATTTTAGCCAATCAGTGCTCACTCCAGGGTAACTTCATGTGCTTGAGCTCAATGTTATCTATATGAAACACATGAGCCAATGCCCTCTATTGGTAAAAATGCATTCAGAATAGAGGCAGTCTTCAAGGTCTAAGAAATTAGCATATGAACCTCCTAGAATTATCTTTCAACTAAGAATACCAAGAGAACAAAGCAAAATTGGTGATAAAAGTAAACTGGAAAGTTGTTTAAAATTACATTCCCTATTTAAATCATGAAAGTTTTTTTGGACTTGACTGTCCCTTTAAGTTAATGAAAACTGAGAAAAGGATATAAATATCTTTTTAAATATATGTATCTGTATGAAGTAGAACATTTATAGAGACTTGAACATTATGAAGCTAAAATCTGCAATATAAAAATAATAATTAAAATAGTAATTTCTTACTCACTAACTAGGGATGGGCGGAAGTTTTGCAACATTCGAAAAATGAAATTAATTTTAAAACATTTGTTTGTTCGTTTTGAATTTTGAATGTTTGCACAACATTCTAACATTCATTTGATGTAATAGTATTTCTTATGCTATCTTTAAATGCAATATTCAATTCAAATATTTCTAATTCGAATCATATCATGCAAAAATCAAATTAGACAAATTGAAATAAATATATTTGTAATAGTATTTCTAATGCTCTCTTTAAAGTGAAAGTCAATCATAGCATTTGTGAAACTAGGATTAACCATTGAAACAAATAAAGGTGACTTTCATTCATGAAGTTCATCGGTGTGTGCATAATACACGTGATAAATTTAATCAGCTTTTAGTATAACTTTTTTAAAGCTAGTGTAAACAATAATAGTTACCACTGGCAATTACAGGTCTGCCTAACCCTTTGAAAATAAACCACTAAATTGCCAAAAACTCCATCTTATTTAACTATGGAACTGCCAGGCCCTCCAACACAATTTACCCCTTTACTAACCCTGATATTCATTACAAACCCCAGCTATTAACTCCTAAACACTATGAATGAATCAACTAATAAATAAAATAAAAAACTCTTACCTCAAAACCTCCAAAGAGCCAAACATCCAAAGCAAATAAATCCTCACTGTTAAAACCCTGTAACCTCTAAGCCTCTCACTGATGATCCTCCGCTCTGAGACAACTAATGAGACCCCTAGCCAAAGATCTATCCACAAACTCACCCTTTAAATCACAAAAATAATAGAAAAAACACTCCAGTCTGCGTACAGTCAGATATCTTCTATCTGTAGCAGTCCCTAATTATATTACGTCTATTCCTTGGTGATACATAGCTGTTCTCAATAATTTTATTTAGACTTGCACAGCATTAAAAAATTTGGTTCATCCAAATCTTTCAGGACGAATATTCAGAGAAAATTGTTTCTCCAAATATTCATTGGTTGTACTATTCAATATTTGTTTAACTTTAAACAAAATGAATACTGAATATTCGTAGAACATTTACATTGAAAAAGTTCACCTGTAGTTTTATACTTACCTTTAGCACATTGGAGAGCAACGATAACACACTCCTCTTCTTCGCAGAGCAGCTGCCGCTCTAATAGGAGGCTTAGCATAGCCACTCTAAGGGCCTCCACTAAAGCACCTTCTCCTTGAGCGCAGACCCTGGGAGCCACTGTGCTAAGCCTTCTATTAATGCAGCCTCTGTGAAGAAGAGGAACAGGCTAGTGAGGCTCTCCAGCACGCTAAAGGTAACTATTTAACTATGTCAGTATTTTTTATTTTTCTTAAAATGTTGTTGGTGCATTTATTCAGAAATTTGTTTGGTTAAAACAAAATGAATATCTTTTTCATAATGAATTTACATTATTTACGAAACAAATGCGCGTCTAATTTTTATTAATGTTGACACCTCAAGAAGATAGATAGGAGAAAAAAGATTAATTGGCTTTTATTTATTATGTTTTGACTTATTATTATTATTATTATTATTATTATTATTATTAATAATAATAAATGATCAGTAAAATTGAGCATCATACCCAACTCTTAAAACTCAACTTGTCAGCAGAACAAAATTAAAATGCTGCTTCCATTAAATACATATCCCAGTCCAACCTCCTTCCTAACCTCTGTATCCCAGAGAGAAAACCACACATTTTAATCCTTAAAAATGTGTTAAAACGTCTTTGTGCCTTACATTTAACATTTTAGACACAGGGGAATTTTAACACATATTTTGCATGGTTTACAACAAAATACTATTTCCTTTACTATAATCCCAACACATCAGTTATCTAAGTCCAGCAATAGTTTATGATACTAGTAGTAATGAATCAGCATTGCAGTGTAGGAAATTGGAAATAGACAAAATAAATAATTTATTTTAAATTCAGTAATAAGCAAAATATAGAAAACAAACTCAAGTAAACATTATGAATTCTGCTTACCCATGCAGTACTCCATAATTTGTGATTTTATAAAGAAAAATATATGACACACTTCTTCACTCATATAGTAGAGAGATTAACTGTTTCTTTGTGCAGTTACTGAGTTTTAACTCCTGAAAAACATTTGGATTAAGCTTTGTCATTAAGTAAAAAAACATCAAGTATTGACTGAATTATCAATAGAACTATTTTACATCTATGTGCATCCATTCACTAGATAAATTAACAGAGATAAAGGCAAAGATATAGGCAGATGGATAGATAGATAGATAGATAGATAGATAGATAGATAGATAGATGATTGATAGATGATTGATAGATGATAGATGATATATAGATAGATAGATATAGATGGATAGATTCTAGATAATTGATAGAGAGATAGATATATATATCGATATATAGATGATAGATAGATAGATAGATAGATGATAGATAGATAGATAGATAAAACAACACTGATGTATGCTACTCTCTGTCAGTAACCTTGATAATTCAACATTTGGCACATGAATTGTCTTCACACATCCTGGAATATGTCTTCTCATTGGGATTTCTTCAGGTGTCTTTGTCCACAATCTGCTGACAGATTTTGAAAGTTTCCTTTACTCTCAGTTCATTCAACCACAACTGACAACATGATTTATGATCTGCAACCTTGTAACATGAAGCAAGCTTTGAGGAAATCATCCAAGAGAATACAAAATAAATAACAAAAGAAAAGGAGATACTTTGTCTTTGTCAATGTGTAAGATGGTACATAGTAGTCAAGCAAGTGTTTATAGACTGTGGGTTATGAGTACATATCACTTGACAGTTTGAGGTCTGCACTTTTATGCAATTCAACCTTTATACAACTCATATTATCAATTTAAAAGTTTACAGAACTAAATATTTATCTTTCATATGCTAACGCTTACATCAGTTTCAATGTAAGTTAGATCATATTTTTTTCTTTTATATCAAATCTCTACTAAAAGTGACATTTCAGGTGATGGTGACTACATTTTTCTCAGGAATTCTCAATTTTTTTCTCAGGAATTCTCAATTTCGTAAATTTTACTCAAATGTTCTAACAATGCAAAGTTCATAGAAACAAATTCACTTAAACCCATATGGACCTGTGTTCTTCAAGGTTATCAGATAAAATGAATATGTAATCAAACTAAACAATTAAAAATGTTCAAAGATAACAATCTGAAGGCCAATAATTAGATGCTAAATGAAAAGGAGCAGGTGCATTACAAATACAAAACAGCTTAACATGATATTTGTATGGCCCACATATTCAGTACAACAGTTGGTCATCTAATCATCACAAGGTCTAATCCAAATAATATTTGGGTTCTTAGTAAATCAAAGCTTTGTTAAAGTGACACTGAACCCAAATATTTTCTTTTGTGATTTAGATAGAGCATGCAACTTTCTAGTTTACTCCTATTATCAAATTTTCTTCATTCTCTTGGTATCTTTATTTGAAAAGCAAGAATGTAAGTTTAGATGCCGGCCCATTTTTGGTGAACAACCTGGGTTGTGCTTGCTGATTGGTGGATAAATTTACCCACCAATAAACAAGTGCTGTCCAGGGTCTGAACCAAAAAAATAGCTTAGATGACTTCTTTTTCAAATAAAGCTAGCAAAAGAACGGAAAAAAAAATTGATAATAAGTAAGTAAATTAGAAAGTTGCTTAAAATTGCATGCTCTATCTGAATCACTAAAGAAAAAAATTGGGTTTAGTGTCCCTTTAATATCTTGGCTTTTCAAATATAAAGGGGAAATTATTTAATTTTTTTTTACATTGATCTTAAGTTTTCTGTAATCAGCATAACACCTTAAACTACCAAACTTACACACCTCAAAGAATATAGAGGTGCTCACTGAGGAACTAGATGGTTGCCCTTCTCTATGTTTTCCTGCTGACGGTCCTTAAGAAATTTTAATTCTGGTTCTGAGATTACATACATTTAACTAAAACATATTGTAGCTTCAAGAAGCTATTCTATTGGACAGTCATATGGTCGATTTGGTGGAAGCCTATATATATATATATATAGAAATTATTGGAGCAGAAAAAGTGAAAGCAAAAACCCAACCCAAACATAATCGCATATTCTCCAGTGCGCTACCCCAACATGAAAATATGAATATTTCACAATCCAATGTTCTTCACATAGAAGAATATGTTTGAACAGCCAATACAATTTCAGTAGCTCTCATCCTATTGGCTGTTTTGAACAGCCAATAAGATTTCAGAAGCTCTCATCCTATTGGCTGATTTGAATTTGAAGAATCAAATCACCCAATAGGAATGCAAGGTAGGCCATTTTGAAATGCGGGATGTCTTCCAGGATGGCTCTACTCCGTGCCACCGGGATAAAGATAGAAGACCCTGGGATGGATGAAGACCTTGCCGCCTGGATGGAAATGGTTGTCCGGACTTCAGAAACCGTGAGTAGATCTTCTGGGGTTAGTGTTAGTTTTTTTTTTTAGTTTTTTTTTGGTGTTTTTTTTTTTTTTTTAAACATTAGAGCTTTGGACTTGGAAAAAGAGCTGAATGCCTTTTTAACCCCTTAATGACTACAGCACTTTTCCATTTTCTGTCCGTTTTGGACCAAGGCTATTTTTACATTTTTGCGGTGTTTGAGTTTAGCTGTAATTTTCCTCTTACTTATTTACTGTACCCACACATATCATATACCATTTTCTCGCCATTAAATGGAATTTCTAAATATACCATTATTTTCATCATATCTTATAATTTACTATACAAATACATATAAAATATGAAGAAAAAATGGAAAAAACACACTTTTTTCGAACTTTGACCCCCAAAATCTGTTACACATCTACAACCACCAAAAAACAACCATGCTAAATAGTTTCTAAATTTTGTCCTAAGTTTAGAAATACCCAATGTTTACATGTTCTTTGCTTTTTTTGCAAGTTATAGGGCAATATATACAAGTAGCACTTTGCTATTTCCAAACCACTTTTTTTTTTATTTTATTTTTTTAAATTAGCACTAGTTACATTCGAACACTGATATCTTTCAGGAATCCCTGAATATTCATTGACATGTATATATATATATTTTTTAGAAGACATCCCAAAGTATTGATCTAGATCCATTTTGGAATATTTCATGCCACCATTTCACCTCAAAATGCAATTAAATAAAAAAAATCATTCACTTTTTTCACAAATTTTTTCACAGATTTCAGGTTTCTCATGGAAATTATTTACAAACTACTTGTGAAATTATGGCATAAATGGTTGTAAATGCTTCTCTGGGATCCACTTTGTTCAGAAATAGCAGACATATATGGCTTTGGCGTTGTATTTTGGTAATTAGAAGGCCGCTAAATGCCACTGTGCACCACATGTGTATTATGCCCAGCAGTGAAGGGGTTAATTAGGGAGCATGTAGGGAGCTTGTAGGGTTAATTTTAGCTTTAGTGTACTGTATTAGACAACCTAAAGTATTGATCTAGGCCCATTTTGGTATATTTCATGCCACCATTTCACCGCTAAATGCGATCAAATAAAAAAAAAAAAGTTACATTTTTCACAATTTTAGGTTTCTCACTGAAATTATTTACAAACAGCTTGTGCAATTATGGCACAAATGGTTGTAAATGCTTCTCTGGGATACCCTTTGTTCAGAAATAGCAGATATATATGGCTTTGGCATTGCTTTTTGGTAATTAGAAGGTCGCTAAATGCTGCTGCGCACCACACGTTTATTATGCCCAGCAGTGAAGGGGTTAATTAGGTAGCTTGTAGGGAGCTTGCAGGGTTAATTTTAGCTTTAGTGTAGAGATCAGCCTCCCACCTGACACATCACATCCCCTGATCCCTCTCAAACAGCTTTCTTCCCTCCCCCGCCCCACAATTGTCCTTGACATCTTAAGTACTGGCAGAAAGTCTGCCAGTACTAAAATAAAAGTTTTTTGTTTTAAAAAAAATATAATAATAATAATAATAATAATAATAATAATAATAATAATAATAATAATAATAATTCTGCTGTGTAGGATCCCCCCTTAGCTCCCAACCTCCCTGATCCCCCCAAACAGCTCTCTAACCCCCTCCCCTCTGCCTTATTGTGCGCCATATTGGGTAATGGCAGCTGTCTGCCAGTACCCAGTTTGAAATCAAATATGTTTTTTTTTTATTTTTAATGAAAAAAAAAAAGATTTTCTGTAGTTTAGCTGCCCCCCCTCAACACCCAACCCCCACCCTCTCCCAGATCGCTTAATATTTTTTATTCCCACCCTCTCTCCCACCGAGTCCCACCTTGTCCCTCCTTAAACTTATTCCATAGTGTAGGGTTCCCGCCCCCCTCCTCCACCGATAGCCACCCACTCGCCTCCCTGGATCAGCTCTCACCCACCAACGAACATAGACATCGATGGCCGATGCAGAGAGGGCCACAGAATGTCCCTCTCTGCATAGGACTGCTAAAAACTGTTATTGCAGGATGCCTCAATATCGAGGCATCACTGCAATAACAGGGAAGTGGCTGGAAGCTATCAGGATCACTTCCACCACTTTTAAAGACCAACAACGTAGAGGGTACATCCTCTGTCGTTAACTGTATTTTTTTGGAAGTCGTACCCTGCACATCGTAACTATTCCCAGCAGTGCAAAGAAAACATATGTTTTATTTTCTTCAGGTAAAAAATTATATTTTTAGTTTAAAAAATATTTCCCCTCAAATATGGGCGGATCATCCACTTATTGATTCTATTAGAATGGGGAAGTGGTCACTGTCCTCAATTTATAAAACTCTTTTGACTATAGAAAAAGCTCTTTGATGTCAGATTTAATGTTTTATTGGACAAAAATGGTAGATCTAGTGGACTTAGATATATTATTGTTGAGAAGCTTAAAAAAAACTCAAGGTCTCTTTTCTTCAACATACTATAGAGAAACACAATTGAGATTGTTGCATAGGGATTATTTAATTCCACGTAGAGTTGCTAAATGGAATAGAAATGTTTCCAACGACTGCCCTAAATGTTGCTTCCAAGATTCAGATCTAGGACACCTGATGTGGGATTGCCCTAGGCTGAAACCATTTTGGGCAAAGGTTGAATATTTTCTTTCTAATATAATTAAAATGAAGGTACAATTAGAAAGGGAATCTGTCTTACTGTTGACGAGTCATAATTCCTGGGGTAAAAAGGTTAACTTTGTACTTACAGTAATAATAATCCTTAGGAAACTTATTTTTAAGAAGTGGGTTACCCCTAAAATACCTTCTATTGCGGAAGTAAGAAAACTGTTATTAGACTCGTCACTCAAGTCAGCTTAAGAGTCTAAATTAGAGGGGAAGAAAGGTGACTCCTTCTGTAGGAATTGGAAGGACTGTGTGCGTTGTCAGGGTAGGGACGTTACATCTTATATAGAACAAATTGTTAATATACAATTGAGTTGAGGGACGGGGGGAAGGGGTTAGGTATTTAAAAATTATAATTTTTTTGGTCCGAATAGAACTAAGGAACCATAATAGATTGTTGGGAAGGAGAGAGAGGGGATGGAGGGACTGATTATTGTAATGGAAGGGTCTTGTTTACTGCTAATCTATTTTTTATTGATTGAATTCCTGTCAACATGTATGTGTTTTGTATGTTTTGTAAAATACACACCTAGGGGAGCTGCAGCAGGAGGAGATTGCGGTTCTCCTCGTGGGGAACTGAGCCTTCAGCAGTTAATCTCTGCATTCACCGGTACCAGAGAGACCGGACTGGATTTACACAGGTAAAGTCCCTGACAATATGTACACTCACTGGCTACTTTATTAGGTACACCCGTTCAATTACTTGGTAACACAAATTGCTAATCAGCCAATCACATGGCAGCAACTCAATGCATTTAGGCATCTAGATGTGGTGAAGACGACTTGCTGAAGTTCAAACTAAGCATCAGAATGGGGAAGAAAGGGGATTTATGTGGGTTTGAACATTACATGTTTGTTGGTGCCAGATGGGCTGGTCTGAGTATTTAAAAAACTGCTGATCTACTGGGATAATCACGCACAACCATCTCTAGGGTTTACAGACAACGGTCCGAAAAAGAGAAAATATCTAGTGAATACAGTTGTGTGGACCAAAATGCCTTGTTTATGTCAAAAGTCAGAGGAGAATGGGCAGACAGGTTTGAGATTATAGAAAGGCAACAGTAACTTAAATAACCATTAGTTAGACCAAGGTATGCAGAATACCATCTCTATATCACCAACACATCGAAATTTGAAGCAAATGGGCTACAGCAGCAGAAGACAACACCGGGTGCTACTCCTGTCAGCTAAGAACAGGAAACTCAGGCTACAATTTGTGAGCAAATAAATATCTACAGCGCTAAATTTCAACCACACAAGCTCTTCCCAAGAGCAAGATCTCTCAACCAGATCTCAAAGAATTGAACCAAGTATAAGAGATGGAAGCATAGGTTTAAAAATAGGTTGAAAGTAACCTTCTATATCATAATTAATGATTAAAAATGCAAAAATAAAATACAGAAGTTGGAGATCAGATTCAGATGGAGATACAATAGAATGAACAATATCTATACAATAGAATGTACCAAATCTATACAGGCTGTGACTGTATACACCCTATTTCTGGACAATGTGGTATCTGTACAGGGTGTGGCTATATATCCTATAACAATCCCTTGGGGGAAGATGAGAAGTAACTCAGGCTCCTTATAGGACCAAAATGGTTACATACATGTGTACTGAAATAAAATCACTAAGTGGAAGTCATGGTGATAAAAGTCAATGGTGATAAAAGTCCAAAACAAAGTCAATGTCAGATCAAATACCCAAATGAAAAGACCCAAGCGATGAAAGAAAAAATCTAAACAGGTGTCAGTGTCAAATGTGTGGAATATATAAAAATATATAAAAAAATATATAAAAAAATAAAAATATAAAAAGTTTATATGAATGAATCAAAATATCCCAAGAAATAAATCTATGGGATATTTGTGAGCAAATTGGAATAGGTGTACACCTAGTAAAATGAAAAAAATAAAAAAATATATAATATAATAATAATAAAAATATATATACCTGTATTGTATTTGTAATCCAAATGTTAGTGGTGAAAAATTATCGGCTAGATTATGAGTTTGGCATTAGAGGCTATGCAGTGCTAATGAGCAGTTTATGCTCACTGCTCACTTACAGACAGCGCTGGTATTACGGGTTTTTACAAACCCGGCGTTAACCGCAAAAAAGTGATCGTAGAGCAAAATTTTGCTCCACATCTCACCTCAATACCAGCTCTGCTTACGTTAGCGGTGAGCAGGCTGAACGTGTTCGTGCACAATTTCCCCATAGGAATCAATGGGGGAGAGCCGGCTGAAAAAAAACTAACACCTGCAAAAAAGCAGCGTTTAGCGCCTAACGCAGCCCCATTCATTCCTATGGGGAATACATTTATGTCTACACCTAACACCCTAACATGAACCCTGAGTCTAAACACCCCTAATCTTACACTTATTAACCCGTAATCTGCCTCCCCCGACATCGCCTACACTATATTGATTAACCCCTAATCTGCCGCCACCTACATTATACTTATGAACCCCTAATCTGCTGCCCCAACATCGCCAACACCTACATTATATTTATTAACCCCTAATCTGCCGCCCCCAATGTCGCCGCAACCTACCTACACTTATTAACCCCTAAGCTGCCGCCCCCAACGTCGCCTCCACTATATTAAAGTTATTAACCTCTAAATCTAAGTCTAACCCTAACACCCCCTAATTTAATATAATTTAAATAAATCTAAATAAAATTACTATTATTACCTAAATAATTCATATTTAAAACTAAATACTTACCTGTAAAATAAACCCTAAGCTAGCTACAATATATCTAATAGTTACATTGTAGCTAGGTTAGGGTTTATTTTTATTTTACAGGCAAGGTTGTATTAATTTTAACTAGATACAATAGTTATTAAATAGTTATTAACTATTTAATAACTACCTAGTTAAAATAAAGACAAATTTACCTGTAAAATAAAACCTAACCTAAGTTACAATTACACCTAACACTACACTATATTTAAATTTATTCCCTAAATTAAATACAATTAAATACAAATAAATAAAATAGTACAAAAAAACCCCCACTAAATTAAAGAAAATAATAAAATAATTACAAGATTTTTAAACTAATTACACCTAATCTAACCCCCCTAACAAAATAAAAAGCCCCCCCCCAAAATAAAAAAGCACTACCCTATACTAAATTACAAATAGCCCTTAAAAGGGCCTTTTGCCGGGCATTGCCCCAAAGTAATCAGCTCTTTTACCTGTAAAAAAAAGTACAAATCCCCCCAACATTAAAACCCACTACCTACACAACCAACCCTACTCTAAAACCCACCCAATACCCCCTTAAAAAAACCTAACACTAACCCCTTGAAGATCACCTTACCGGAGAAGTCTTCATCCAGTCCTCAACGAAGCCGGGAGAAGTCTTCATCCATGCCGGGCGAAGAGGTCCTCCAGACGGGCAGAAGTCTTCATCCAGATGGCATTTCCTATCTTCATCCATCCGGTGCGGAGGGGATCCATCTTCAAGACATCCAGCACGGAGCATCCTCTTCCATCGAAGTCTTCTTACTAAATGATGGTTCCTTTAAGTGACGTCATCCAAGATGGCGTCCCTTCAATTCCAATTGGCTGATAGAATTCTATCAGCCAATCAGAATTAAGGTAGAAAAAATCCTATTGGCTGATGCAATCAGGCAATAGGATTGAGCTGGCATTCGATTGGCTGATTGGAACAGCCAATCGAATTCAAGCTCAATACTATTGGCTGATTGAATCAGCCAATAGGATTGAAGTTCAATCCTATTGGCTGAGTGCATCAGCCAATAGGATTTTTTCTACCTTAATTCCGATTGGCTGATAGAATTCTATCAGCCAATCGGAATTGAAGGGACACCTAGTATTTATTTTAACTAGGTAGTTATTAAATAACTATTTAATAACTATTCTACCTAGTTAAAATAAATACAAACTTGCCTGTAAAATAAAAATAAACCCTAAGATAGCTACAATGCAACTATTAGTTATATTGTAGCTAGCTTAGGGTTTATTTAAAGGTAAGTATTTAGTTTTAAATAGGAATTATTTAGGTAATAATAGTAATTTTATTTAGATTTATTTAAATTATATTTAAGTTAGGGGGTGTTAGGGTTTGACTTAGATTTAGGGGTTAATAACTTTAATATAGTGGCGGCGACGTTGGGGCGGAAGATTAAGGGTTAATAGGTGTAGGTAGATTGTGGCGACATTGGGGTTAATAAATATAATGTAGGTGTTGGTGATGTTGGGGGCAGCAGATTAGGGGTTCATAAGTATAATGAGGGTTAATATATTTATTATAGTGGCGGCGATGTCCGGTTCGGCAGATTAGCGGTTAAAATTTTTATTATAGTGTTTGGGATGTGGGATGGCATCAGTTTAGGGGTTAATAGGTATTTTTTGGGTGTTAGTGTACTTTTTAACACTTTAGTTAAGAGTTTTATGCTACGGCGTTGTAGTGTAAAACTCTTAACTACTGACTTTTAAATGCGGTACCAGTCTTGACAGGAGAGGGTCTACCGCTCACTTTTTGTCAGACTCGTAATACCGCTATGCAAGTCCCATTGAAAATATAGGATACACAATTGACGTAAGTGGATTTGCGGTATTTCCAAGTCTGGCCAAAAAAGTGAGCGGTACACCTGTACCTGTAAGACTCGTAATACCAGCAGGTGTTAAAAAGCAGCGTTGGGATCAGCCAACGCTGCTTTTTAAGACTAATGCAAGACTCGTAATCTAGCTGAGAGTTTTTTATGTGATTATCCTAAATTAGTAATTATCCTGATTACGATTATCCTCCTTATTGGAGTTGATCCTTAAATAAATGATGGCAGATCTTCTTAACAGTATATGATGGTCTCCAGTATAGGATGAACCTGAGCTATTTTATCAGCGTTTGTCTACGCATTTTGGTCCTAAACAGGACCTTTCTCAATATTGGGTGTTTCCTTAAATCGGGTCCTTAGACCAAATGCGTAGCTTCAAACAGGCTCCAAATTCCTTCCTTGGAACCGGAAGTGATCACACCTCTTGTCACATCCGGTTTCCTCAACATGTCCCAAACCAGAAGTTGTAATTTTAGTGACGTCATATCCAGTTTGGCGTTATTTACGGTAAGGAGTATGTCCGTTTTTTTTGTATTTTTTTGTATTTTGTATTTGTTATCGAAGCGGAGGAAGCTGTCATGGTTGGGATTATATAGTAGAGAATGTGTATAGATAGACCAACAATATTATACTCATGTAGTATTCTGATGTTTTCCGGACTCAGGTTCATACTTAAAGGTGCTAATGCTTACTCAATTGATTTCTAAGAATTCTGCTAAGACACAATATAAAATAGTAATGTGATAAACGCAGTGCATTGGATATAAGTGTCAGATATAAAACAGTCATATATGCAAAGGTTATATTTAAAGCCTATATAAATGTCATATATAAAATGGATTGGTCATATATACAAAGGTTGAATTTAAAGCCTATATAAATGATCATATTCCTCAAAGCCATATATAAAAATGATCATATACCTCAAATCCATAAAAAAAATCCTTCGAATAGGGGATTTGATAAAATAGTAAAAATAAAATAATAACATTAAGATTGAAATAGTAAATGTGCGATTAGCACTTGGATAATAAATGTGTGCACCTCACATTATAGTAGTATATAGGGGAATGGGTGAATCTCACATATTACTAATACAAAGAGGACATATCCATATTATTTCAATATAATAATAATCTAATTTGAGTGTGTAAAACCTAAGAGATGAATATCTAAGATTATAAATAAATTAATATGATTGATCTTCCTTCAACGGTGACTTCCACTTAGTGATTTTTATTTCAGGACACATGTATGTAACCATTTTGGTACTTCTCATCTCCCCCCAAGGGATCGTTATAGGATATATAGCCACACCCTCTACAGATACCACATTGCCCAGAAATAGGGTGTACAGTCACAGCCTGTTTAAATTCGGTACATTCTATTGTATAGATATTGTTCATTCTATTGTATCTCCATCTGTATCTGATCTCCATTCTGTATTTTATTTTTTATTTTTTAATCATTAATTATTATATAGAAGGTTACTTTCAACCTATTTTTAAACTTTTGCTTGCATATTAATAAAAAGTTATAAATTCAATTTTGTTCAAAACCTTATAGATCACACCTTAAAGGGACACTGAACCCAAAAAAAATGTTTTGTAATTCAGAAAAAGCATGCAATTTTAAGCAACTTTCTAATTTACTCCTATTATCAATTTTTCTTTGTTCTCTTGCTATCTTTATTTGAAAAAGAAGGCATCTATGCTTTTTTTCGGTTCAGTACTCTGGACAGCAATTTTTTATTGGTGGATGAATTTATCCACCAATCAGCAAGGACAACCCAGGTTGTTCACCAAAAATGGGCCGGCATCTAAACCTACATTCTTGCATTTTAAATAGAGATACCAAGAGAATGAAGAAAATTTGATAATAGGAGTAAATTAGAAAGTTGCTTAAAATTTCATGCTCAATCTGAATCATGAAAGAATTTTTTTGGGTACAGTGTCCCTTTAAGCTTACTAGCCCCCTCTTAGGAGCTATTATTAGCGCTCTTCCATCGCTTATACTTGGTTCAGGCTACAATTTGCACTGGCTCATCAAAATTGGACAATAGAAGATTGGAAAAATGTTACCTGGTCTGATGAGTCTCAATTTCAGCTGCGACATTCAGATGGTAGGGTCACAATTTGGCATAGACAACATGGATACTTCCTGCCTTGTATCAACAATTCAGGCTGTTGGTTGTGGTGTAATGGGGTGAGGGATATTTTTTTGGCACACTTTGGGCCCCTTAATACCAATTGAGCATTGATTAAACGCCATGACCTTTCTGAGTATTGTTGCTGACCATGTCCATCCCTTTATGACTACAGTGTACCCATCTTCTGATGGCTACTTCCAGCAGGATAATGCACCATGTCACAAAGCTCAAATCATCTCAAACTGATTTCTTGAACATGACAATGAGTTCATTGTACTCCAATGGCCTCCACAGTCAACAGATCTCAATCCAATAGAGCACCTTTGGGATGTGGTGGAACAGAAAATTTGCATCATAGATGTGCAGCTGACAAATCTGCATCTACTGTGTGATGTTATCATGTCATATGGATCAAAATGTCTGAGGGATGCTTTTAACACCTTGTTGAATCTATGCCACTTATAATTAAGGTAGCTCTGACCCGGTACTAGCACCAAATAAAGTGGTCGGTGAGTGTATATATATATATATAAATACACATACTTACATATATATGTATGTATATATGCATCATAGTCTTTCCAGTCAAATACATTGTCAGATACCATATACCTTGTAACCCTTATAACTTTTTTTTTTATATTTCTATGAATAATTTTTAAAAGATAGTGTACATATGAGTGAAGACCTTTATTTTAACGTATTTTGTTGTGTTTTGTGCAACAATGTATCTAGCCCTAACCATTTTGCAGTTGTGTTTACTTTTAACTTGTAATATGAGAACAAGTTAGCGCTCTTGCAATATTTCAATATCGAGCGCTCACTAATGTTAGCACACCACTTGTAATCTATCCCCTTGTGCGTGTGTATGTATCAAATAAATCCCAAATTAAATAGAGTGATTTAATATATAAATTATTCTGTATGGTTGTCCTTTTTCATATGTAATTGTCTTTGCTGATATACAAATTACATGTGAAATTGACATTGAAAACAACCTGCTACTTTGGCAACCAAGAATACAGTGAATACATTACTATCTTTTTCATCAAATTAACCATATTTAAGTAAGATGTAATAACATTATTTTTTCGCTTTGTCTTTATTTAAGTTTTTATAGCAGGTGTTATAAAGCAGCAATTGACATTAGAACCAATGACTATATTTTTTTTGACTAATAAGGCTAATCATTTTTCTAAGAATATATTAAAGTAACTAAAAGCAAAATTCATATTAGTTTAATTCTACTCCATCTATGAAGATGAACAATATATTCCCATCTTAAAAATACTTTTTTAAAGTTAGGATTCATTGAACAGATACTGTTACGGCAATTGCAAGTATTTTTTTTTTTTTAAGAGCTATACAAATTTGGTGATTACATTTTAGCTACCTTTTTTAAAGCTGCAATATTTTCCCCTCATCCTATCCATTACAATTAACCAGGCTCTGAGATTGCGGCAATGATTCTAGCATAAATCACGATTGCACTCACATGATCAAATTTACTTTCAACTTGTAACATGACCGGTAAGCCAGGTGAGTGTAAACCCTTGCGATATACCCCTTATAGCTCTGGCGCAATAAATTGTGCTCCACTTGTAATCTAGCCCTATATAAGAAAATACATACAGTATAAATAAAAAATTGTATATACATATAATGCACCTCTAAACTATTAACCCCTTACGCCCACCCTCACCCCAGCGCAACCTAATCCCACTACGCTATTAACCCCTAATCCACCACTTCCCCCTCACAAACTACCCCGCTACACTATTAACCCCTAATCCACCATAACCCCCATCACTATTAACCCATACACTATCAACCCCTAAGCCGCCACAACCCCACCGCGATGAACCCCATAACCTATTAACCCCTAATTGGCCAAATAAACACCATAATAAATCCCCTAACTTATTAACCCCTAAACCACCACAACCCCCTCTACTTAACCCCCTTAACAACTAGCTCCTCAAGACCCCTAAACTAAGACCACCTAAGTTATAAAAAATGAACACTACCAGTAAAAAAAATCTTTTACTAAAAATAAAAATAAACCACTACCAAATAAGCCCTATCTTAAAACCAAAGTACCCTAAAACTGAAGCCCCCACACAAAAAACCTACATTAAAACTAAAATAACCCCACAAATAAAAAACCTATCTTTAAAAAACTAACTTATCATCCTGAAAAGGGCATTTGTCCGACAGTGCCCTTATTTAAATGATTATAGCTCTTTTGCAAAAGTGATTATAGCAGATTAAAAACTGATGTCAACTGATTGTAATATATTTCCGTCTTTCTAGACATCCCAACGGATCCCTTTTTAATATTTTGCTGTCTCGTGGAACTTTCGATGATCAGGGCCTATGAATTAACATAGCTCTCTAAGGGGATGTACAGAATCAGACTGCTTTATCGCACCTGTATGTAGGTGGTGCTTCATAGTAGGCCTTATTCCTAGTTATGTCCATGTATCAAGAAGACTCCCCTCTGCTATGCTTGTTCATAGGGTTGATGTCACATGCATTCACACAAAAGTCATTTCTTTCCAGGTCTTACTTTAATGAGCAATCAGGAAAAATCACTGCATGTGTTGCTTAAAGGGGCATGAAACCCAAAATTGTCCTTTCAGAATTCAGATAGAGCATATAATTTTAAAAAGCTTTCCGAGTCACTTAATGTATATTCTCTCATACTGAAATCCTATTGGCTGTTCAAATCAGCCAATAGGATGAGAGCTACTGAAATTCTATTGGCTGACAGTCAACACCAAAATTGTTATTGTTTAAAGAGATAGTTAATGCCTTTGCTACCAAATCCCCAGCTTTGCACAAATGACATTGTTATATTAATATACTTTATAACATTTAAACCTCTACATTTCTGACTGTTTCTAAGCCACTACAGCCAGCCTCTTATCACAAGCTTTTTTATTAGTTTTTTACAACATGGGGTGCTAGTTCATGTGGACCATACAGATAACATTGTGATCATGCCCAGGTAGTTAATTGTGAGTAATTGGCTAAAATGCAAGTCAATAGATAATAAATAGCCTTGTGATCATGGGGCTGTCAAAAGAAGCTTAGATACAAGCTAATCACAGAGGTAAAAAGTATATTAATGTAACCATGTTGGTTATGCAAAACTGGGGATGGGTAATAAAGGGATTATCTATTTAAACAATAATTTTTTTGGAGCAGACTGACCCGTTAAGAGTCATCACTGATGCAAGTCTGTCAAAAGAACTAAGATAAGGGGACAGTCTGTAGAGGCTTAGCTACAAGGCAATCACTGAGGTTAAAAGTACATTAATATAACGGTGTTGGTTATGCAAAACTGGAGAATGGGTAATAAAGGGATTATATATATTTTTAAACAATAACAATTCTGGAGTAGTCTGTCTCTTTAATATCCATCAAATTAAAATTGCTGTTTTTACCATTTTTTAGGCACCTCTCCATACTGATGAGATGTCTTAGATCATACGGAGCAGCCTGGATGATGGCCCACAGGGAAGCATTACAAACATTATCAACACAACCCTGGGGGGTTCCCAGTTGGTTTGTTTGAAGTATGCATTGTGTGAGTGCTGGTTAGGGTCCAAAGAAGTGGGAGACCTTGACGTGGTCCTGGGCTTGATACTTTGGTGCCAAATGTAATTGACTTTCCCCAGTTTTGTTTTTAAACATTACTGTGTATCTGCTGGCTAGTACCAGGTTTTCTGTGTGTTGTGTTGATAATGTTTGTAATGCTTCTCTTTGGGCCTGTCACCTAGTTTGCTCTGGGGTTAACTGACTGGTTTGCTGGGAACTGTGCAGCTGTCTGTCAGTGTTCAGGGCTGTGGAGTTCACATTGGCTTAGGATGTGTACCCAGTCCAGTCTGTGAGTGTGGTACATTTGTGTTTTATATATATATACTTACCATAATTTTTAGAGGTGAAACTGGGACCACCTGGCAGGGTGCCAGTGGGGGTGTGAACAGGGGCGTGGTCAAGGGTGTGTGGCGATTACTGGTCTTTTTAAAGTAGTAGCTTTTATGTGTGTAATGTTTTGTGGATACTCCACCCTTCCTCAGTCAAACAACAAGTGAATCACTCAGTTTAAATAGACCATAACATCACACCCTAGTGAAAAAGGCACCATTACGTTGTCATGGCAACCCATACACAACATGAAAAAATAAATCATTCATCTAAATCTAAGATTCTAAATAATGCCAAACATCAAGCATATTTACCAATTTCATAAAAGAGTGAAAAGCATATACATCAAACAATTTAATATCTGCAGTGTAATATGTGTTTTATGTGTCTAATTAAGGAACAGAACTGGGCACTGATAAGGCATAAATACAATATTGAATGAAAAAAGTAAAATACAAACACATACCGGCTAAAGCTGTTTAAGAGGCTACACTATACCATAATGCATGAAGATTACAGTCAAAATGCTATCCTACATGAAGTAAAGCAAGACCCACGCCAAAAATCCTGCCTGTCTGCACTTCCTGGTCATACCCACATGATTCTCCTAAACGTGTATCACCGGTGATGTCACCAGGGATCAGGTGGCATTAAATTCCTAGAAAAATAAACAAAGTAGTACTACAAAATTAAAAAACCCTATGCTGTTCACTCAGCCAGTATTACTAAATGTGAACTTTGAAGGGCACGAACGTTAAGCTAAGCAGGGCTGTATATAACAAAGCATCAGCATCCTATGCTGGAGAACCACAGCCACAGACTTACAGTCAGGTCATTTTGAATAATGTGTCCGGGTTTCAGGTGGTCTGAAACCCGGACGGACACATGATTCGAAACCCGGAAGTGGCAACTCTACTGGGACAGAATGAACAACCGGGCGGGACACTGGGACAGTGCCTCCAAACAGGGACAATCCCAGTCAAACTGGGACTGCTGGTAATCCTACCTAGTAGTACTTGAATTTGAAATAGGGGTCTATCTTCTTTTTCTACATAAGGGCATTTTTGGTTCTCTAAAAAAATAAAAAAAAATTTAGATGAGTATTTAGAGACCACCTTCAAAAATTCATACAGTATATATCTTTAGCCAGACAGTCGCTGTGACTGCATGATCCCCCTAGTTATACTGTCCAAAATAATACCCAATTTTGAAAAAGGGTCTGTCTTTTCTCACTTGAGTCATCTTGGAGTTAGTAAGCATTTAATTTTCACTTACAGACACCTTTTCCCTTAAAAAAATAATTACTTTTAACCACCAAATCTTCCATTTTAGGTGATTAGGTCTTGCGGATTCCTCCCCTCCATTTACATATACAATTATACCTGGAAGTGTGTGGGCATGGTGTGTGTGTGTGGGCTGTGGTGTGTGTGTGTGTGGGCTGTGGTGTGTCTGTGTGTGTGTGCGTGGGCTGTGGTGTGTCTGTGTGTGGGCTGTGGTGTGTGTGTGTGGGGGGGGGGCTGTGGTGTGTGTGGGCTGTGGTGTAAGTGTGTGTGGGCTGTGGTGTGTGTGTGTGTGGGCTGTGGTGTGTGTGTGTGTGTGTGGGCTGTGGTGTGTGTGTGTGTGTGGGCTGTGGTGTGTGTGTGTGGGCTGTGGTGTGTGTGTGGGCTGTGGTGTGTGTGTGTGGGCTGTGGTGTGTGTGTGTGTGGGCTGTGGTGTGTGTGGGCTGTGGTGTGTGTGTGTGGGCTGTGGTGTGTGTGTGTGTGTGTGTGTGTGTGGGCTGTGGTGTGTGTGGGCTGTGGTGTGTGTATGTGTGGGCTGTGGTGTGTGTGTGTGTGTGTGTGTGTGGGCTGTGGTGTGTGTGTGTGTGTGTGTGTGTGGGCTGTGGTGTGTGTGTGTGTGTGGACTGTGGTGTGTGTGTGTGGGCTGTGGTGTGTGTGTGTGTGTGTGTGGGCTGTGGTGTGTGTGTGTGGGGGGTGTGTGTGTGTGTGGGCTGTGGTGTGTGTGTGTGTGGGCTGTGGTGTGTGTGTGTGTGTGGGCTGTGGTGTGTGTGTGGGCTGTGGTGTGTGTGTGTGGGCTGTGGTGTGTGTGTGTGTGGGCTGTGGTGTGTGTGTGTGGGGGGGCTGTGGTGTGTGTATGGGGGCTGTGGTGTGTGTGTGGGCTGTGGTGTGTGTGTGTGTGTGTGGGCTGTGGTGTGTGTGTGTGTGGGCTGTGGTGTGTGTGTGTGGGCTGTGGTGTGTGTGGGGGGCTGTGGTGTGTGTGGGGGGCTGTGGTGTGTGTGTGGGCTGTGGTGTGTGTGTGGGCTTTGGTGTGTGTGTGTGCGGGCTGTGGTGTGTGTGTGTGTGGGGGGGGCTGTGGTGTGTGTGTGTGGGGGGGGGGCTGTGGTGTGTGTGTGTGGGCTGTGGTGTGTGTGTGTGGGCTGTGGTGTGTGTGTGGGGGGCTGTAGTGTGTGTGGGGGGGCTGTGGTGTGTGTGTGTGTGTGGGCTGTGGTGTGTGTGTGTATGGGGGCTGTGGTGTGTGTGTGTGTGTGTGTATGGGGGCTGTGGTGTGTGTGGGCTGTGGTGTGTGTGTGGGGGGGGCTGTGGTGTGTGTGGGGGGGAGGGCTGTGGTGTGTGTGGGCTGTGGTGTGTGGTGTGTGTGTGTGTGGGCTGTGGTCTGTGTGTGTGTGGGCTGTGGTGTGTGTGTGTGTGGGCTGTGGTGTGTGTGTGTGGGCTGTGGTGTGTGTGTGTGTGGGCTGTGGTGTGTGTGTGTGTGGGCTGTGGTGTGTGTGTGTGGGCTGTGGTATGTGTGTGTGGGCTCTGGTGTGTGTGTGTGGGCTGTGGTATGTGTGTGTGTGTGTGGGCTGTGGTGTGTGTGTGTGTGTGTGTGGGCTGTGGTGTGTGTGTGTGGGCTGTGGTGTGTGGGCTGTGGTGTGTGTGTGGGCTGTGGTGTGTGTGTGTGTGTGTGTGTGTGTGTGGGCTGTGGTGTGTGTGTGGGCTGTGGTGTGTGTGTGGGCTGTGGTGTGTGTGTATTGTGTGTACACCTGTGTATGTGTCAGACACACAGTGTGTGGATGTATGTGTATATAAGTATCTCTGTGTGTATTATATCTGTGTGGTACAGTGCATTGCCCCATTTCTTAAGTATTTTTTGTTCTGGGTAGAGGCCCAGGGCTGTCAATCTGCCTAGGGACCTGCCCTTGCTAGGGCCGGCCCTGGCGTCTCTGTAATGTTCTTGTTATCATAAGAAAAACACATAAAAATAAGGCCCAGTTCAACTCAACTGTTCCTAATTGTCAGCATAATTCTTCATTATATACATAGACAGTTATTCCAATAGTACAAATGGTATATTGCAATATATACAATGTTATAGTGATCCACATTAGTGGATTTATGTTTTTTTTTATATATAAATTGTTGTGCATTACCTTAATGATTTTTTTTTCTCCCCATTTTAAAAGCTGTGGGGCGGGGGCGGAGAGTGGGCGGGGGCGGGGGCGGAGAGTGGGCGGGGTTGGGTGGAGAGTGGGTGGGGTTGGGCGGAGTGAAAGGGGGCCCCGCTTTGTCATCCTGCCTTGGGCCCCGCAATGGCTAGGGCCGGCCCTGCTAGCACACTGATACAAAGGTACTGCTAGCACACTGATACACAGATACTGTTAGCACACAGGTACTGCTAACACACTGACACACACAGGTACTGCTAGCACACTTATACACGGGTACTCTGGTTATTTTATAAGTGCTAATTGCCATTTGATAATTTAGTGCTCCACTTGTAATCTAGCCCTATATTAGCAATAGCAATATCAGCATCAAGCAATAGCAAATGTCTCTGGAGCACAGTTACACAGGTACTGCTAGCACACTGATACACAGGGACTGCTAGCACACTGATACACACTGGTACTGCTAGAACACTGATACACACTGGTACTGCTAGCACACTGATACACACTGGTACTGCTAGCACACTGATACACACTGGTACTGCTAGCACACTGATACACAGTGGTACTGCTAGAACACTGATACACACTGGTACTGCTAGCACACTGATACACACTGGTACTGCTAGCACACTGATGCACAGGTACTGCTAGCATACAGCTACACATAGGTACTGCTAGCACACTAATACACAGGTACTGCTTGCACATGGATACACAGGTAATGCTAGCACACTGATACACAGGTACTGCTAGCACAATGATACACACTGGTACTGCTAGCACACTAATACACAGGTACTGCTAGTACACTGATACACAGGTACTGCTAGCACACTGATAAACAGGTACAGCTAGCACACTGATACACAGTTACTCCAAGCACACTGATACACACAGGTACAGCTAGCACACTGATACACACAGGTACAGCTAGCACACTGATACACAGGTACTGCTAGCACACTGATACACAGGTACTGCTAGTACACTAATACACAGGTATTGCTAGCACAATGATACACATTGGTACTGCTTGCACACTGATACACAGGTACTGCTAGCATAATGATACACACAGGTACTGCAAGCACACTGATACACACAGGTACTGATACACTGTGGTGTGTGTGTGTGGGCTGTGGTGTGTGTGTGTGTGTGTGTGGGTGTGTGTGTGTGGGCTGTGGTGTGTGTGTGGGCTGTGGTGTGTGTGTGTATGTGGGCTGTGGTGTGTGTGTGTGTGTGTGTGGGCTGTGGTGTGTGTGGGATGTGGTGTGTGTGTGTGTGTGGGCTGTGGTGTGTGTGGGCTGTGGTGTGTGTGTGTGTGTGTGTGGGCTGTGGTGTGTGTGGGCTGTGGTGTGTGTGGGTGGGCTGTGGTGTGTGTGTGTGTGTGGGCTGTGGTGTGGGCTGTGGTGTGTGTGTGTGTGTGTGGGCTGTGGTGTGTGTGTGTGTGTGGGCTGTGGTGTGTGTGGGCTGTGGTGTGTGTGTGTGTGTGTGTGTGTGTGTGGGCTGTGGTGTGTGTGGGCTGTGGTGTGTGTGGGTGGGCTGTGGTGTGTGTGTGTGTGTGGGCTGTGGTGTGGGCTGTGGTGTGTGTGTGTGTGTGTGTGTGTGTGTGTGGGCTGTGGTGTGTGTGTGTGTGTGTGTGTGTGTGTGTGTGGGCTGTGGTGTGTGTGTGTGTGTGGGCTGTGGTGTGTGTGTGTGTGGGCTGTGGTCTGTGTGTGTGTGGGCTGTGGTGTGTGTGTGTGTGGGCTGTGGTGTGTGTGTGTGGGCTGTGGTGTGTGTGTGTGTGGGCTGTGGTGTGTGTGTGTGTGGGCTGTGGTGTGTGTGTGTGGGCTGTGGTATGTGTGTGTGGGCTCTGGTGTGTGTGTGTGGGCTGTGGTATGTGTGTGTGTGTGTGGGCTGTGGTGTGTGTGTGTGTGTGTGTGGGCTGTGGTGTGTGTGTGTGGGCTGTGGTGTGTGGGCTGTGGTGTGTGTGTGGGCTGTGGTGTGTGTGTGTGTGTGTGTGTGTGTGTGTGTGTGGGGGCTGTGGTGTGTGTGTGGGCTGTGGTGTGTGTGTGGGCTGTGGTGTGTGTGTATTGTGTGTACACCTGTGTATGTGTCAGACACACAGTGTGTGGATGTATGTGTATATAAGTATCTCTGTGTGTATTATATCTGTGTGGTATTTTTTGTTCTGGGTAGAGGCCCCGGGCTGTCAATCTGCCTAGGGACCTGCCCTTGCGTCTCTGTAATGTTCTTGTTATCATAAGAAAAACACATAAAAATAAGGCCCAGTTCAACTCAACTGTTCCTAATTGTCAGCATAATTCTTCATTATATACATAGAAAGTTATTCCAATAGTACAAATGGTATATTGCAATAAATACAATGTTATAGTGATCCACATTAGTGGATTTATGGTTTTTTTATATATAAAATGTTGTGCATTACCTTAATGATTCCCCCCCCCCCCATTTTAAAAGCTGTGGGGCGGGGTCTGGGGTGGTAAGTGGGCGGGGTCTGGGGCGGTGAGTAGGCGAGGTTGGGGCAGAGAGTGGGCGGGGTTGGGGCAGAGAGTGGGCGGGGTTGGGGCGGAGTGAAAGGGGGCCCCGCTTTGTCATCCTGCCTTGGGCCCCGCAATGGCTAGGGCCGGCCCTGCTAGCACACTGATACACAGGTACTGCTAGCACACTGATACACAGATACTGTTAGCACACAGGTACTGCTAACACACTGACACACACAGGTACTGCTAGCACACTGATACACAGGTACTGCTAGCACACTTATACATGGGTACTCTGGTTATTTTATAAGTGCTAATTGCCATTTGATAATTTAGTGCTCCACTTGTAATCTAGCCCTATATTAGCAATAGCAATATCAGCATCAAGCAATAGTAAATGTCTCTGGAGCACAGTTACACAGGTACTGCTAGCACACTGATACACAGAGACTGCTGGCACACTGATACACACTGGTACTGCTAGCACACTGATACACACTGGTACTGCTAGAACACTGATACACACTGGTACTGCTAGCACACTGATACACACTGGTACTGCTAGCACACTGATATACAGGAACTGCTAGCACACTGATACACATAGGTACTGCTAGCACACTAATACACAGGTACTGCTAGCACACTAATACACAGGTACTGCTGGCACATGGATACACAGGTACTGCTTGCACATGGATACACAGGTACTGCTAGCACAATAATACACACTGGTACTGCTAGCACACTAATACGCAGGTACTGCTAGCCACTGATACACAGGGTACTGCTAGCACACTGATACACAGGTACTGCTAGTACACTGATACACAGGTACTGCTAGCACACTGATAAACAGGTACTGCTAGCACACTGATAAACAGGTACTGCTAGCACACTGATACACACAGGTACAGCTAGCACACTGATACACACAAGTACAGCTAGCACACTGATACACACAGGTACAGCTAGCACACTGATACACACAGGCACAGCTAACACACAGGTACAGCTAGCACACTGATACACACAGGTACAGCTAGCACACTGATACACACAGTTACAGCTAGCACACTGATAAACACAGGTACAGCTAGCACACTGATACACACAGTTACAGCTAGCACACTGATAAACACAGGTACAGCTAGCACACTGATACACACAGGTACTGCTAGCACACTGATACACAGGTACTGCTAGCACACTGATACACAGGTACTGCTAGCACACTGATACACAGGTAATGCTAGTACACTGATACACAGGTATTGTTAGCACACTGATACACAGGTACTGCTAGCCACTGATACACAGGGTACTGCTAGCACACTGATACACACAGTTACAGCTAGCACACTGATAAACACAGGTACAGCTAGCACACTGATACACACAGGTACTGCTAGCACACTGATACACAGGTACTGCTAGCACACTGATACACAGGTACTGCTAGCACACTGATACACAGGTAATGCTAGTACACTGATACACAGGTACTGCTAGCACACTGATACACAGGTACTGCTAGCCACTGATACACAGGGTACTGCTAGCACACTGATACACAGGTACTGCTAGTACACTGATACACAGGTACTGCTAGCACACTGATAAACAGGTACTGCTAGCACACTGATAAACAGGTACTGCTAGCACACTGATACACACAGGTACAGCTAGCACACTGATACACACAAGTACAGCTAGCACACTGATACACACAGGTACAGCTAGCACACTGATACACACAGGCACAGCTAGCACACTGATACACACAGGTACAGCTAGCACACTGATACACACAGTTACAGCTAGCACACTGATAAACACAGGTACAGCTAGCACACTGATACACACAGGTACTGCTAGCACACTGATACACAGGTACTGCTAGCACACTGATACACAGGTACTGCTAGCACACTGATACACATTGGTACTGCTAGCACACTGATACACAGGTACTGCTAGCATAATGATACACACAGGTACTGCTAGCACACTGATTCACAGGTACTGCTAGCACACTTATACACAGGTACTACTAGTACACTGATACACTGTTACTGCTAGCACACTGATACACAGGTACTGCTAGCACAATGATACATATGTAGAGCTTTAAGCTTTAAGATAGAAAGTGCGCCTCAGGCTAAAAGCATCAAACCACCTATTACAATATATAAAATAATTTTAATATGATACAATGTTAATACAATCTAAAAAAGGGACGTCTCCCTGCAATCTTGGGTAAAAGGCTAAAAGAAAATAAGAATATGCTAAATCAGTAATCTTATTACTTATACAAAAAATAGCAGACTCATATATCAATGGACAGTGAGCAATATTAAAATTGGTATCTCACAATATAAATCAGTTATAGCATAACCGTAAAGACAAGATATGACAGTCCATAGACTTGCAGTCAGTGGCACCAGCACAGAGCACAGCTGTCTGAGATGGTATCAAACTTGTGAGTTAAACAAGATGACAGTTTTTTCTTGATCACTTTATTAGAAAAACTTCCGTGCCATAATAATTGTACAGTACTTTACCATAGATCCAAAGGATATTTCTCGGTCAAGTCTTGGACCGTGGATGCGACCCCAGCCGCTCTCAGAGGATATGCTTTGCAAACCTTCACACGTGTAGGTCGGCGTCTGACATCACGCCCTCTCCGTAGTTTCCCAAAACAAAAGATGTGACAGCGCGAGGTGAACAGCTGTCTTGAGGTTTCAAATTGGTAACTTTGTTACTTTATGCATTGTATTTCTTAGCCCTAAATGTAGGAATTGGGCTCAGGCATGAAGTGGGGTATACAACTTCCTCCTCACTCTCAATGCAGTCTGTAGAAAATTAACCCGGGTTAAAAAGTTGGATAAAGCTGGATAAATATACTTGTGATTAAAAGTTGCAGTGTCACATAAATATTAACAAGCGACGCATTTCGCCCCCTTGGGCTTTATCAAGATGTTTGTGACAAGCAGCTCGGTTCCATATAAATGTTTTATTATCGTGTGATTGGTTGCAGATTTAATTGATGATATACGCCTTCCAAACTTTTAAGGTGGTATATACTCCTTAGATAAAGCTTCATCATCTGTCTCACTATGTATTCTCCTTAAACTTTTATTGTTTAAAATATGTCACATATGGTTCCAAAAGTTCATAATTCATAATTCTCTTATAGTGGAGATATTTTAGTATTCTTAAATAGTTAAGCACAGCAATATAAGTATTCACCATAGCCTCATAATTTATAGTTTTCTTGATATATGTATATTTTAGTATTCTTAAATAACTAAGCACAGCAATACAAGTGTTTGTCATAGCCTCATTTAGAAGGTGGCATATGCAGATAGATGCATTTTGCTGCCTATGAGTAGATACTACATTGCTAATTAAGAATGGAATATTTTATATAATTCAAATAATTAGACTATGGAATAAATCTGTAGAAAAGTATATGTATCATGTATATATAAAACTGAACAAGTAGGCTATAGTATTCACTTGTGATTTATTTTTAAGAATAACTTAGATCAAAATATCTTGGAATCGTGACCCCAGTGTTTACAGGAACTTATATGTGCAAAAAAAACAAAATATCTTATTATATTTAAATTTTATAGTAAAATCCCTAATTGGATGTTAAATATTGTAATTATATAAAAAAGTGCATGTGTATATGAAGTGTTATGTTAGTGGATCTTATTCAAACAGATAAGGTGAATTCAGAATTGAGACCTTTTGGATATAAAGTGTCAAATTCGTATATTAGTTCTGCTTCCTGTATCAGAAGTGTTTTTTCTGTGTTACCTCCTCTCCGGTGTCCCTTAACTTTTTTTTCCCCCCCAATAATTAAGAGCTTTCGTGTTTCCCTAGTGTATTTCTTTAAAGTGTTTGTATAGTGATGTGTCCTCTCTACCTTTTTCTATGTTTAGAAGGTGCTCCCTTATTCTTTCCTTGAGAGACCTGGTTGTTTCACCAACGTAGAAAAAGTTGCATGAGCATTTCAATGCATAAATAATATTTCTGTGAGTGCATCTCCTTGATATAAAAATTATTCTCTGAACTATTTATTTTAAGGGAATTTAGTTTGGAACTATGTTTCCAGGCCTTGCATGTATAACAAGGGAAGAAGCCTGTTGGTATCTTACCTTCCAAAACTTGCTGAATTTTGTTCTTTTTGTTAACTTTTAGTTCACTGGGAGCTAGCATAGTTCTGAAATTTTTTGCTTTTTTGAAAATAAAAGTTGTTTTATTCTGCAAGTTTATCCCCAATTATGTTATCCTCCTTCAGGATAGGCCTCAGCCCTCTAAAAGAGGGCATATCAAAAAATGGAATCAGAACAAACACAAAGAAGAAAAAGAAATTTAGAGGAAGGAGAGGGGGAGGAAGTATTAAACGATCCAAAAAGTTGGAGATAAACAAAAAAGGTGGTATTTTCAATTTGAGCAAATTAGAACTAACAAAAGAACAAGAAAAACTACTCAATTTAGGCCTTTCCTATGCTCCTACTGTTCGAATGAATAAGTTCAACACGCACATACATATCAATAAATTTGTCCGACATTTAACTCTCAAAAAGTTTTTTATGAAAAGCCCACTAGAGAAACAGAGCACAACCCCTAACAAAGAGCCTGATAAATTTCAACATACTAATTTAAACTCAAAATCTCGCTTTTATCCGATATCCTCTAAGGGAAACTATCTTGAGACTTTCGAGAAGATAGTATTAAATTATATAAAAAAATGTCAACTTCCACAAATAAGAAAACAAAATATTAATAAGAGAGAGAGGGAAAAACTAAGCAAATTAAAGAAGGACTTCCAAATAACCATCAAGCCGGCGGATAAGGGTGGGGGTAGTAATAATGGATAGTGATGTCACGAACATAGCATATGCGATATTCGATCCGCCCCCTATTCTTCATCATTGAGTAAACTTTGACCCTTTACCTCACAGTCAGAAGACACATTACAGCCAATCAGCGGCAGACACTCCCTCCCAGACCCTCCCAGCTCCTGGACAGCATCCATTTTAGATTCATTTGGAAGCTGCATTTTTAGTGAGAGGAGGGACAGTGTAGCGGCTGCTGCTGATTTAATAGGGAAATTGATAGCTAGGCTAGTGTATTCAGTGTCCACTACAGTCCTGAAGGACTCATCTGATCTCTGCTGTAAGAACAGCACCCCAAAAAAGCCCTTTTTAGGGCTAGAACATAAGTGTGTTTTTTTCCTGTGTAATCTAATTGCAGTTGCCTGCCTGCCAAGCCACTTGCCCAGTGCCACCACGCATATCTGGTGTAACAGTAGTGTAAATTATTAAAAAAAAAACTTTTTTGACTGTGAAACATCAGTCTGCTAGTGTAATCTAATTGCAGTTGCCTGCCTGCCAGCGTGTGTGCCAGGCCCACTTGTCCAGTGCCACCACTCATATCTGGTGTAACATTAGTGTAAATTTAAAAAAAAAAAAACTTTTTTGACTGTGAAACATCAGTCTGCTAGTGTAATCTAATTGCAGTTGCCTGCCTGACAGCATGTGTGCCAGGCTCACAGCGTATACTGTGCCCACTTGCCCAGTGCCACCACTCATATCTGGTGTAACAGTAGTGTAAATTTAAAAAAAAAAAACTTTTTTGACTGTGAAACATCAGTCTGCTTGTGTAATCTAATTGCAGTTGCCTGCCTGCCAGCATGTGTGCCAGGCCCACTTGCCCAGTGCCACCACTCATATCTGGTGTAACAGTAGTGTACATTTAAAAAAAAAAAAAAACTTTTTTGACTGTGAAACATCAGTCTGCTTGTGTAATCTAATTGCAGTTGCTTCCTGCCAGCATGTGTGCAAGGCCCACTTGCCCAGTGCCACCACTCATATCTGGTGTAACAGTAGTGTAAATTTAAAAAAAAACAAAAAAACTTTTTTGACTGTGAAACATCAGTCTGCTTGTGTAATCTTATTGCAGTTGCCTGCCTGCCAGCGTGTGTGCCAGGCTGACAGCATATACTGTGCCCACTTGCCCAGTGCCACCACTCATATCTGGTGTAACAGTAGTGTAAATTTAAAAAAAACAAACTTTTTTGACTGTGAAACATCAGTCTGCTTGTGTAATCTAATTGCAGTTGCCTGCCTGCCAGCCTGTGTGCCAGGCTCACAGCGTATACTGTGCCCACTTGCCCAGTGCCACCACTCATATCTTGTTTAATAGTAGTGTAAGTGTACATTTAAAAAAAAAAACTTTTTGGACTGTGAAACATCAGTCTAATTTTTTGTGTCAGGCTCACAGAGTATACAGTGCCCACTTGCCCAGTGCCACCACTCATATCTGGTGTAACAGTAGTGTAGATTTAAAAAAAACAACACTTTTTTGACTGTGTTCAATAATAGCAGTCAGTTTCCTTCACACGTTTGCGTTCCAGGGCCTGCCTGCCAGGGCACAGTGTCACCCCAGTGCAACTCATATCTGGTGTAACAGTAGTGTAGATTTAAAAAAAACAAAACACTTTTTTGACTTTGTTAAATAATAGCAGTCAGTTTCCTTCACACGTGTGTGTTTCAGGGCCTGCCTGCCAGGGCACAGTGTTACCCCAGTGACACTGGGGTGACACTACCTGATCGATACAACATCATACCTGATGTTTTAAAGGACTTTATTCCAAACAATTTAGGAATGTTAGGTGATTTATGCCCTTTATGACTTAAAACCAGACTCTGCATCAACTATGTAATTTTCCATGGGAGTTTTGCCATGGAACCCCCTCCGGCATGCCACAGTCCAGGTGTTAGTCCCCTTGAAACAACTTTTCCATCACTATTGTGGCCAGAAAGAGTCCCTGTGGGTTTTAAAATTTGCCTGCCCTTTGAAGTCAATGGGGGTTCACCCGGTTCGCCGGTTCGCAAACGTTTGGGGAAGTTCGAGTTCGCTGTTCGAGAACCCAAATTTTTAGGTTTGCAACATCGTTAATAATGGATACTGATAAATACATGGCTGAGGCATACCGACTTTTGAACGATAGAAAAACTTATGGAATAATATCCATGAACCCTACAGACAAATTTACAAAAATACTTAATAACATTTTAGCTGAAGGTAGAATCAAAAGGTTACTGAATCAAAGTGAATTCAATTATTTAACACCTAAACATTCCAAAATTCCCATCTTCTACTTTCTGCCCAAAGTGCACAAATGCCTTATAAATCCACCAGGAAGACTGATCATATTGGGCATCAATTCCATTTCTGCAAATTTATCCCAATATATAGACCGGTTTTTACAACCCTATGTGACCAAACTCAAATCACACCTAAAAGACTCAACTCAATTATTGAATATTTTAAATTCTGTTAAATCGGAAGAAGGTATGATAATCGCCACATGTGATGTATCATCCTTATATACCGTAATCAACCACCAGCAAGGAATATCAGCAGTTAAATATTTTCTTGACAAGGATACTAATATGGATACTAATATGGAGCCCCAACAAAGTGAATTGTGGAGCACAATTATTTCTCCTTTGACAATAAGTTTTATAGACAAGACCGCTATGGGTACGAGGTTCGCACCGAGTTATGCAAATTTATTTATGGGGTCTGGGAAGAAGAATTCTTCCAAAATGACCCTCTCGGTGTGAACCTCATACTCTATAAGCGCTACATAGATGATCTGTTGATGATATGGAAGGGTCCTGGAAATGAATTAATAAAGCTTTTTGACAGAATGAATACAAATAATTATGGACTTAAATTTTCTGCAATTATAGTCAAACTAAGGTCAATTTCTTAGATTTAGAAATGAAGGTTATCGAAGATAAAATAGAAACAAAAACCCACTGTAAGCCAGTTGATTGTAATAATCTAGTACACACAGAAAGCTGTCACTTAAAGATATGGAAAGACTACATTCCATATGGACAGACCTTGCGCATCAAAAGAAATTGTTCGAGAATAGAGAACTATGAAAATCAGGTAGCTATTCTAGCAAAGAAATTTGAAGATAGAGGATCTGAAAAATCTAAAATAGATAATGCAATTGTAAAAGCACGCTCGACCAATAGAAAAGATCTACTTGAATATAAAATTAAATAAAAAGATATTAAAGATACGATTAAAGTTACCTTCATTACAGACTTCAATGCGGATCATAATCTTATCAAAAAAATAATAAGGAAACACTGGTACCTCCTGAAGGAGGATAACATAATTAGGGATAAACTTGCAGAAAAAAACAACTTTTATTTTCAAAAAAGCAAAAAATTTCAGAACTATGCTAGCTCCCAGTGAACTAAAAGTTAACAAAAAGAACAAAATTCAGCAAGATTTGGAATGTAAAATACCAACAGGCTTATTCCCTAGTTAGTCATGCAAGACCTGTAAACACAGTTTCAAACTAAACGCCCTTAAAATAAATAGTTTAGAGAATAATTTTTATATCAAGGAGATAATAAGATGCACTCACAGAAATATTATTTATGCATTGAAATGCTCGTGCAACCTTTTCTACTTTGGTGAAACAACCAGGTCTCTCAAGGATAGAATAAGGGAGCACCTTCTAAGCATAGAAAAAGGTATAGAGGACACATCACTATACAAACACTTTAAAGAAATACACCAGGGTAACACGAAAGCTCTTAATTATTGGGGAATAAAAAAAAGTTAAGGGACACTGGAGAGGAGGTAACACCAAAAAAAACACTTCTGATACAGGAAGCAGAACTAATATACAAATTTGACACTTTATATCCAAAAGATCTCAATTCGGAATTGGACCTTTCACCTTTTCTGTTTGAATAAGATCCACTAACATGACACTTCATATACACATGCACTTTTTTTATATAATTACAATATTTAACATCCAATTAGGAATTGTACTATAAAATTTAAATATAAGAAGATATTTTGTTTTTTGCACATATAAGTTCCTGTAAACACTGGGGTCACTATTCCAAGATATTTTGATCTAAGCTATTCTTAAAAATAAATCACAAGTGAATACTATAGCCTACTTGTTCAGTTTTATATATACATGATACATATACTTTTCTACAGATTTATTCCATAGTCTAATTATTTGAATTATATAAAATATTCCATTCTTAATCAGTAATGTAGTATCTACTCTATATAGGCAGCAAAATGCATCTATCTGCATATGCCACCTTCTAAATGAGGCTATGACAAACACTTGTATTGCTGTGCTTAGTTATTTAAGAATACTAAAATATACATATATCAAGAAAACTATAAATTATGAGGCTATGGTGAATACTTGTATTGCTGTGCTTAACTATTTAAGAATACTAAAATATCTCCATTTTAAGAGAATTATGAATTATGAACTTTTTGAACCATATGTGAAATATTTTAAACAATAAAAGTTTAAGGAGAATACATAGTGAGACAGATGACGAAGCTTTATCTAAGGAGTATATACCACCTTAAAAGTTTGGAAGGCGTATATCATCAATTAAATCTGCAACCAATCACACGATAATAAAACATTTATATGGAACTGAGCTGCTTGTCACAAACATCTTGATAAAGCCCAAGGGAGGGCGAAACGCGTCACTTGTTTATGTGACACTGCAACATATAATCACAAGTATCTTTTATCCAGCTTTATCCAACTTTTTAACCCTGGTTAATTTTCTACATACTGCATTGAAAATGAGGAGGAATTTGTATACCCCACTTTATGCCTGAGCCCAATTCCTACATTTAGGGCCAAGAAATACAATGCATTAAGTAACAAAGTTACCAATTTGAAACCTCAAGACAGCTGTTCATCTCGCGCTGTCACATCCTTTGTTTTGAGAAACTACGGAGAGGGCGTGATGTCAGACGCCGACCTACACGTGTGAAGGTTTGCAAAGCATATCCTCTGAGAGCGGCTGCGGTCCAAGACTTGACCGAGAAATATCCTTTGGATCTATGGTAAAGTACTGTACAATTATTATGGCACGGAAGTTTTTCTAATAAGTGATCAAGAAAAAACTGTCATCTTGTTTAACTCACACGTTTGATACCATCTCAGACCGCTGTGCTCTGTGCTGGTGCCACTGACTGCAAGTCTATGGACTGTCATATCTTGTCTCTGTCGCATACGGTTATGCTATAACTGATTTATATTGTGAGATACCAATTTTTATATTGCTCACTGTCCATCGATATATGAGTCTGCTATTTTTTGTATAAGTTATAAGATTACTGATTTAGCATATTTTTATTTTCTTTTAGCCTTTTACCCAAGATTGCAGGGAGACGTCCCTTTTTTAGATTGTATTAACATTGTATCATATTAAAATTATTTTATATATTGTAATAGGTGGTTTGATACTTTTAGCCTGAGGCGCACTTTCTATTTTAAGGCTTAAAGCTTTACATCTGTCCTTTTTTCGGATACATCACAGGGACTGTATCTTTAGAATAGTGTTTGGTATAATTTCCCAATAGCTCATACAAAATCACCTCACATATAGCACAATGATACCTGCAGGTACTGCTAGCACACTGGTACACAGGTACTGCTAGCACACTGATACACAGGTACTGCTAGAACACAGGTAATGCTAGCACACTGATACACACAGGTACTGTTAGAACACTAATACACAGGTACTGCTAGCACACTGATACACAGGTACTGCTATCATACTGATACACAGGTACTGCTAGAACACAGGTAATTCAAGCACACTGATACACACAGGTACTGCTAGCACACTGATACACACAGGTACTGCTAGCACACTGATACACACAGGTACTGCTAGCACACCTATACACAGGTACTGCTAGCACACCTATACACAGGTACTGCTAGCACACCTATACACAGGTACTGCTAGCACACTGATACACAGGTACTGCTAGCACACTAATACACAGGTACTGCTAGCACACTGATTCAAAGGTACTGCTAGAACACAGGTACTGCTAGCATACTGATACACTGGTACTGCTAGTATACTGATACACCGGTACTGCTAGCACACTGATACACAGGTAGGGTTGCCACCTCAGCCATGTTTTCCTGGACACTTATGAGTTACACATGCTGCAGGGTATGCAGGGAGGAACATGTATTGTGTTTCTGGACAGCACTATTCATATTCCACCCTGCAGCATGTGTAACTTATAAGTAATCTGTATTTTAAGGGATGGGTGGCAACCCTATACACAGGTACTGCTAGCACACTGATACACAGGTACTGCGAGCCCAATGATACACACAGGTACTGTTAGAACACTAATACACAGGTACTGCTAGCACACTGATACACAGGTACTGCTATCATACTGATACACAGGTACTGCTAGAACACAGGTAATTCAAGCACACTGATACACACAGGTACTGCTAGCACACCTATACACAGGTACTGCTAGCACACCTATACACAGGTACTGCTAGCACACTGATACACAGGTACTGCTAGCACACTGATACACAGGTACTGCGAGCCCAATGATACACACTGGTACTGCTAGTACACTGATACACAGGTTCTGCTAGCACACTGATACACAGGTACTGCTAGCACACTGATACACACAGGTACTGCTAGCACACTGATACACACAGGTACTGCTAGCACACTAATACACAGATACTGGTAGCACAATGATACACCCTGGTACTGCTAGCACACTGATACACAGGTACTGCTAGCACACTAATACACAGGTACTGCTAGCACACTGATTCAAAGGTACTGCTAGAACACAGGTACTGCTAGCACACTGGTACACAGGTACTGCTAGCACACTGATACGCAGGTACTGTTCGCACAGAGGTACTGCTAGTGCACTGATACACAGGTACTGCTGGCACACTGATACACAGGTACTGCTAGCACACTGATACACTGGTACTGCTAGTATACTGATACACAGGTACTGCTAGCACACTGATACACTGGTACTGCTAATACACTGATACACAGGTAGGGTTGCCACGTCAGCCATGTTTTCCTGGACACTTATGAGTTACACATGCTGCAGGGTATGCAGGGAGGAACATGTATTGTGTTTCTGGACAGCACTATTCATATTCCACCCTGCAGCATGTGTAACTTATAAGTAATCTGTATTTTAAGGGATGGGTGGCAACCCTATACACAGGTACTGCTAGCACACTGATACACAGGTACTGCGAGCCCAATGATACACACTGGTACTGCTAGTACACTGATACACAGGTTCTGCTAGCACACTGATACACAGGTACTGCTAGCACACTGATACACACAGGTACTGCTAGCACACTGATACACACAGGTACTGCTAGCACACTAATACACAGATACTGGTAGCACAATGATACACCCTGGTACTACTAGCACACTGATACACACAGGTACTGCTAGCACACTGATATGCAGGTACTGCTAGCACACTGATACACAAGTACTGCTAGCATACAGATACACATAGGTACTGCTAGCACACTGATACACAGGTACTGCTAGCATACTGATACACCCTGGTACTGCAAGCACACTGATACACACTGGTACTGCAAGCACACTGATACACACAGGTACTGCAAGTACACTGATACACACAGGTACTGCTAGCACACTAATACACAGGTACTGGTAGCACAATGATACACCCTGGTACTGCTAGCACACTGATACACAGGTACTGCTAGCAAACTGATACACAGGTACTGTTAGCATACTGATACACACAGGTACTGCTAGCACAATGATACACACAGGTACTGCTAGCACACTGATACACAGGTACTGCTAGTACACTGATACACAGGTACTGCTGGCACAATGTTACACACTGGTACTGCTAGCACACTGATACACAGGTACTGCTAGCATACTGATACACACAGGTAATGCTAGCACACTGACACACAGGTACTGCTAGCACAATGTTACACACTGGTACTGCTAGCACACTGATACACAGGTACTGCTAGCATACTGATATACACAGGTAATGCTAGCACACTGATACACAGGTACTGCTAGCACAATGTTACACACTGGTACTGCTAGCACACTGATACACAGGTACTGCTAGCATACTGATACACACAGGCAATGCTAGCACATTGAAACACAGGTAATGCTAGCACACTGAAACACAGGTACTGCTAGCACACTGAAACACAGGTACTGCTAGCACACTGATACACACAGGTACTGATAGTACACCGATACACAGGGACTGCTAGCACACTGATACACAGGGACTGCTTGCACACTGATACACAGGGAATGCTAGCACACTGATAAACAGGGACTGCTAGTACACCTATACACAGGTACTGCTAGCACACTGATACACACAGGTACTGATAGTACACCGATACACAGGGACTGCTAGCACACTGATACACAGGGACTGCTTGCACACTGATACACAGGGAATGCTAGCACACTGATAAACAGGGACTGCTAGTACACCTATACACAGGGACTGCTAGCACACTGATACACATGGACTGCTAGCACACTGATACACAGGTACTACTAGCACACTAAAACACAGGTACTGCTAGCACTCTAAGCGCTGTAAATGTATGTAGTACAAAAGAAAGATTGTTGTTTTTTATATACTATAATTGTGTTTGTAATGTCCGTCGCCGTCGGGAGTTGCGCACGCATCCTCAATGGAATGTTGGCAGCGCAAAGCAGCCAAAAGAATTCAGGTAAATACAGAAAATGGCAGGGCGGTGGATTCTTTCACCACCCTGCCATTTTCGGAATCTACCGGGATGCAGCGACGGCAAATGGAGCATTAAAAAAAAAAACACCGCCCACACGAATCTCCCACACAAAGTATTAACACCTACACCGCAAACCCACACATCGCAAAATAATTAAGTAATTAACCCCTTAATCCCTTAACCATCAACCACCCACATCGCAATAAACCTAATTACCCTATTAACCCCTAAACAGCAAAACCCCCACATTGTAATAAACATAATTAACCTATTAACTGCTAAAACGCAAAACCCACACATCGCAAAAAACCTATTTACCCTATTAACCCTAAACCACAAAAACCCCACATCGCAATAAACCTAATTAACCTACTAACCCCTTTAACCGCCAAAACCCACTACGCAAATAACATACGGCTAGATTACGAGTTTTGCGGTATGAGTAAAAAAGCAGCGTTAAGGCTAATAACACTGCTTTTTCACTGCCGCTGGTAATATGAGTCTTGCAGGTTTAAGGGCACCGCACTCTTTTTTTGGGTGTACCGCAAATTAACTTACGCAATTTTCGTAAAGTCTTTTTTCAATGGGACTTCCATAGCGCCGGTATTACAAGCTTTTTCTGGGAGGCCAAAAAGTGAGCAGTACAGCCTATCCCGTAACGCATTCTAAAGTCAGTAGTTATGACTCATAACTAAAGTGTTACAAAGTACACTAAAAAACATAAACTACCTATTAACCCCTAATCCGAGGCCCTCCCGCATCGCAAACACTAAAATAAAATTATTAACCCCTAATCTGCCGCTCCCGACATCGCCACCACTAGAATAAACATATTAACCCCTAAACCGCCGCACTCCCGCATCGCAAACACTCGTTAAAGGAACATTCAACACTTACTGTAACATGTTTTGATATTGTAAATAAAAAAACGGAGGTCTGCCTACACTATACCCCTCCTCCCTTGCCGCCTTGCTTCTGTCCTAATCAGTGGCGCTAACTACTCTAATAACCGTTCAATATGGATGCCGAACTCCCCCCACTATTGCGTAGCTGCCTTCTTCTTCAACTGATAAGCAAATCAGAATCCAGTCCTCGGACAGAATTTGCACGAAGAGGATCCTCCACACTCCATGGCTCCACGGTCACTGGTGTTCAGTTCCAGGGTTGCCGGTCTTCAGTTCCAGGGTTGCCGGTCTTCAGTTCCAGGGTCGCCAGTCTTCAGTTCCAGGGTCGCCGGTCTTCAGCTCCACGGTCATCAGTCTTCAGCTCTGCCCTACACTCCGTGCCGGATTGTTCCTGGAAGAAGAAAGAACTGAAGCCTGGAACAGGACCTTCTCCACCGGACTTTAGGAACGTTGAGTAGCAACCTGGGGGTTAGACTTAGGGTTTTTTTAAGGGTTTTTTGAGGGTGTTTGTTTTATTTAGCTTAGGCATGGGCAGTAAAAGAGCTAAATGCCCTTTTTAAGGGCAGTGCCCAAACAAATGCCCTTTTCAGGGTAATGGGTAGTTTAGGTTTTTTTTAGTGGGGGTATTTACTGTTAGGGGGTATTTACTGTTAGGGGGACTTTTTTCTGTAAAAGAGCTATTTTTCTTGGGGCAATGCCCTTCAAAAAGCCCTTTTAAGGGCTACTGGCGGTTTATTCTTAGATTAGGGGGTGTTTTTATTTTGGGCAGCTTTTTTTATTTTCATATGGATTAGGTTGAATTTTGTAAACTTTGGTAATTTGTTTTTTGTTTTCTTTAATTTAGGTTAATTTAAACCTAAGTTTCCTTCTAACATTTTTAGGAGTTAGACTAAGGGGGTTTTTTTTAATATTTTTTTTTATTTATTTTTTTTAGATTAGGGATGGGCAGCAAAAGAGCTGAATGCCCTTTTAATGGCAATGTCCATACAAATACCCTTTTCAGGGCAATGGATAGTTTAGGTTTTTTTGTGTTAAGTTTATTTATTTTGGGGGTGGTGGGTTTAACTGTTAGGGGGGACTTAGAATTTTTGGTAACTGCAAAAGAGCTGTTTAACTTAGGGCAATGCCCTACTAAAAGCCCTTTTAAGGGCAATTGGTAGTTCAGCATTAGATTAGGGGGTGTTTTTATTTGGGGGGGGGGCTTTTTTATTTTCATAAAGGATTAGTTTTTTTTATTTTTGATAATTTGTTTATTTTTTTCTGTAGTTTTTTTTTTTTTAATTTAACAACACATAGACTGAGAGGGGAGAGAGCAAAAGAGAGGGGGGAGAGAGCAAAAGAGAGGGGGGAGAGAGGGGGGGAGAGATCAAAAGAGAAGGGGGAGAGAGAGCAAAAGAGGGGGGAGAGAGCAAAAGAGAGGGGCGAGAGAGCTAATGAGAGGGGGGAGGGAGAGAGAGAGAGAGAGAGAGAGAAAGAAGGGGGAGAGAGAGCAAATGAGAGGGGGGAGAGATCAAAAGAGAAGGGAGAGAGAGAGAGCGCAAAAGAGAGGGGGAGAGAGCGCAAAATAGAGGGGGGAGACAGAGCAAAAGAGAGGGGGGAGAGAGAGCAAAAGGGCTGGTGAAAGAATCCACCTGGATGGATTCTTTTACCACCCTGCCATTATAGGAATCGACCTGGATGTATATATTGAATACTATGTATCTATGCTGTGTATATATATGTTCTCTACTAATCAATGTTAAGATATAAACTGCAAATACATTGACTATTGATTCATTATTTGTGTATGAAATCATAAAATGTTTCCAATCCTTTACAACTTCCTAGTCCTACATTTTTTTTAAATCTTTTAGTGCTGTACCAGTAATTTAACTCTGGGGCAGAACTCCATACACATGGGTGCAGTAAAGGTGGTTACAGTTAGAGTCACTTGTGTTCTAGGATATGGCTGCAGTGTTTGATGTGTGGCTATGGTTTTAGGAGTGTTCACTGTATTCTTCTTCTTACTATTATTATAATTATTATTACTACCGCTAGTAATAGTATTAATAGTAGTAGTAATAGTTATAGTAGTAGTAGTAGTAATATCAGTAGCAATCAATATTAGTAGTAATGTTAATAGTAGTAGTAGTAGTAGTATTTTCTTTCATGTAATTAGCAAGAGTCCATGAGCTAGTGACGTATGGGATATACATTCCTACCAGGAGGGGCAAAGTTTCCCAAACCTTAAAATGCCTATAAATACACCCCTCACCACACCCACAATTCAGTTTTACAAACTTTGCCTCCTATGGAGGTGGTGAAGTAGGTTTGTGCTAATATTTCTACGTTGATATGCGCTCCGCAGCAGGTTGGAGCCCGGTTTTCCTCTCAGCGTGCAGTGAATGTCAGAGGGATGTGAGGAGAGTATTGCCTATTTGAATTCAATGATCTCCTTCTACGGGGTCTATTTCATAGGTTCTCTGTTATCGGTCGTAGAGATTCATCTCTTACCTCCCTTTTCAGATCGACGATATACTCTTATATATACCATTACCTCTACTGATTCTCGTTTCAGTACTGGTTTGGCTTTCTACTACTTGTAGATGAGTGTCCTGGGGTAAGTAAGTCTTATTTTCTGTGACACTCTAAGCTATGATTTGGCACTTTTATATAAAGTTCTAAATATATGTATTCAAACATTTATTTGCCTTGACTCAGGATGTTCAACGTTCCTTATTTCAGACAGTCAGTTTCATATTTGGGATAATGCATATGAATTAATCAATTTTTTTCTTACCTTAAAAATTGACTTTTTCCCTGTGGGCTATTAGGCTCGCGGGGGCTGAAAATGCTTCATTTTATTGCGTCATTCTTGGCGCAGACTTTTTTGGCGCAAATTTTTTTTTCTGTTTCCGGCGTCATACGTGACGTTTTTTTGCGCCAAAAGTGTTGGCGTTCCGGATGTGGCGTCATTTTTGGCGCCAAAAGCATTTAGGCGCCAAATAATGTGGGCGTCTTTTTTGGCGCTAAAAAATATGGGCGTCACTATTGTCTCCACATTATTTAAGTCTCATTATTTATTGCTTCTGGTTGCTAGAAGCTTGTTCACTGGCATTTTTTCCCATTCCTGAAACTGTCATTTAAGGAATTTGATCAATTTTGTTTTATATGTTGTTTTTTCTATTACATATTGCAAGATGTCTCCGTTTGTCCCTGAGTCAGAAGCCACTTCTGGAAAAATGCTTAACTGAGTTTCAGTTCTACCAAAGCTAAGTTCATTTATTTTAAATGTTATAAATGTTTATCTTTAGCTATGGTTTGTAATAAGTTATTATGATATACTTTTACATACAGATTCCATTAGTATTTATGCTTTATACATTTCCATTCTTAAGTGCAAGAAATGTTTAGAAGATTTATAAGAAATATTTTTTCTGATTAAGGCTATGTCTGACTTCGTGCCTTCTAATACGATTTTTAGGTCTTTTTCACTTCTTTTTTAATTATTGAAGTTTCAAATGACCAACAACATACTGATTTACGATGTTTTTTTTCTCTTTCAGAAATTCTCTTCATCAGATATTGACACTAACAAATCTACTTTTTTATATATTTTTTTTATTATTAAAGTACATTTGTTCTTTGTTGAAGAGGTGTTGATTATTTTGGATATTAAGGTAACTAGTTCTTTAAGACTAGCTGACACTATTTCTGCCTTTTTATTTCTTCTGTGATTTCAGAGGTTTTCTTTCCAATTCCCCATACTAGGGAATGGAATAGGCTGAGAATTTTCTTTTATTTTTAAACTATATTCTTTGTCAGCAGTTAAATTAAATTTGGAGGGTTCTCCAATTTATTGGAGCTATCTCTACTCCTACTAATTATGCTATTGTTTTTATAGCAAAATAGTATTTATTTTCCTTTATATAGTTGTATCTTATTTTTGGAAAATTATTTAGTTTCAGGTACTTTTCTTGGTCCTGTGATATTGCAATTGCTTCATTTTTTCTGTTTACTTTAAGATCAAGTATCAGATCATGATTTATTTTAGCATTGTTAAGGGACAACACTTACTAGACTAGGTGCCGTTGCATTTGTCTTGTTGTTTTGCATTTTGCAAGTCCTCTGTTTTGACTGGTCCTTTAAACTGGACTATCATGCTAATGATTTCATTTGTGTCTTCATTTTATTGAATATATTCGCAAATGAGGGTTAATCTATGTCTTTAGCTATTTTAGCTAGAAGAATTCTGTGATTTAAAAAAAAAAAAAAGAAAATCCATATTTCTTTTGTTCTAAGATAATCAATTATAATTGGATTCAATTCTTAACTGTTACTATGGGCTTCAAGATTGAGTTCTAAGACTAAAACTTTAAGCTTATACTAGTTTGGTTGTTCTTATTAAGGAACGAATCCTGAGTTCTTTCCCAAGTAACATATTTTTAATTGGGGTTCGAAATTAGCTCCCTAATGTTGCGATGCACGTGCCGTATTCCAGCTTGGCTGGTAAGGGGCAGGTTAAGACTTCTTTGAAATTTATTTGGTTCTATTTTGTCCAAATTTCTTTGATTTTATTCCAGTAAGGCTAACACTTTCTTTCAGTGTGTTTCTGTCCTATATATTTTGGATACTGTTGAGGCATGGCTGGGTACTCATGGGGTTCAAGCGCTGCTCAGACCTGGAATCTTCAGGGGTTTTTATTCCAGTTCCTTTTCTAGGAACTGGGTTTTGGAGTTTTATTCAAACTATTCTGCCTTTGTGTGGTCATTGATAGCATTATTTGTTTTCTTTAGATACAATAAATGCATATTCTTCATTTTTCTGTTTTCATTCAGATTATTTCCTGAGGATGCGGATTCTCATATGTTTCACTTGCTCTTCAGGACATAGTTAGAGGATCTTTTTTCAAAAGCTCTTGATTCCTTACGCAAGGGTCACCTTTTTTTAGGTTTCCAGATGGTTTATGTCACTATCTTTGTCTCTATCAGACAAGGGACAATTTGTATTGGGTTCCGTCTGTCGGTACCTTTAGTCTCTATTATTTCCTTCAGTTGCTCTATATGCATAGAAGTTTTAACAGCATTGGATTCAATTCCCTTTGCTCATTTTCAATGGAAAAATCATTTCCAGCTTTTTATGAGTGTTGTTTCTTCAAGAACATGGTTGGAGGATCAATTAACCAAAAAGTTTGTTGATTCCTCAGACAAGAGTAACCTTTTTTAGATTTCCGGATAGATTCAGTGTCCATGACTCTGTCTCTGTTGGACAGGAGACGTCTGAAATTTGTTTCAGCTTATCGAAACCTTCAGTCTCAATCATTCCCTTCGGTAGCCTTATGCATGGAAATTCTAGGTTCTTATGACTGCTGCATTGGACATGTTCCCCTTTGCTCATTTTCACATGCGACCTCTTCAGCTCTGTATGCTGAACCAGTGGTGCCGGGATTATACAAAGATATCTCATTTAATATCTTTAAAACTGATTGTTCGACACCCTCTGACGTGGTACAGACCACCATCGTTTAGTTCAGGGGGCTTCTTTTTTTCTTCCAACCTGGACTGTGATCTCAACAGATGCAAGTCTGACAGGTTGGGGAGCTGTATGGGGGTTTCTGACAGCACAAGGGGTTTGGGAAATCTCAGGAGGTGAGATTACCAATCAATATTTTGGAACTCCGTGCAATTTTCAGAAGCTCTTCAGTCATGGCCTCTTCTAAAGAGAGAATCGTTCATTTGTTTTCAGACAGACAATGTCACAACTGTGGCATATATCAATCATCAAGGAGGGACTCACATTCCTCTGGCTATGAAAGAAGTATCTCGAATACTGGTATGGGCGGAATCCAGCTCCTGTCTAATCTCTGCGGTTCATATCCCAGGTATTGACAATTGGAAAGCGGATTATCTCAGTCGCCAAACGTTACATCCGGGCGAGTGGTCTCTTCACCCAGAGGTGTTTCTTCAGATTGTTCAAATGTGGGGACTTCCAGAAATAGATCTGATGGCTTCTCATCTAAACAAGAAACTTCACAGGTATCTGTCCAGATCCAGGGATCCTCAGGCGGAAGCAGTGGATGCATTGTCACTTCCTTGGAAGTATCATCCTGCCTATATCTTTCCGCCTCTAGTTCTTCTTCCAAGAGTAATCTCCAAGATTCTGAAGGAATGCTCGTTTTTTCTGCTGGTGGCTCCAGCATGGTCTCACAGGTTTTGGTATACGGATCTTGTCCGCATAGCTTCTTGCCAACCGTGGACTCTTCCGTTAAGACCAGACCTTCTGTCACAAGGTCCTTTTTTACCATCAGGATCTCAAATCCTTAAATTTAAAGGTATGGAGATTGAACGCTTGATTCTTAGTCAAAGAGGTTTCTCTGACTCTGTGATTAATACTATGTTACAGGCTCATAGATCTGTATCTAGGAAGATATATTATCGAGTCTGGAAGACTTACATTTCTTGGTGTTTTTCTCATCATTTTTCCTGGCATTCTTTTAGAATTCCGAGAATTTTTCAGTTTCTTCAGGATGGTTTGGATAAAGGTTTGTCTGCAAGTTCCTTGAAAGGACAAATCTCTGCTCTTTCTGTTCTTTTTCACAGAAGGATTGCTATTCTTCCTGATATTCATTGTTTTGTACAAGCTTTGGTTCATATAAAACCTGTTATTAAGTCAATTTCTCCTCCTTGGAGTTTGAATTTGGTTCTGGGGGCTCTTCAAGCTCTTCCATTTGAACCTATGCATTCACTGGACATTAAATTACTTTCTTGGAAAGTTTTGTATTCTTTTGGCCATCTCTTCTGCTAGAAGAGTTTCTGAATTATCTGCTCTTTCTTGTGAATCTCCTTTTCTGATTTTCCATCAGGATAAGGCGGTGTTGCGAACTTCTTTTACATTTTTTACCTAAGGTTGTGAATTCTAACAACATTAGTAGAGAAATTGTGGTTCCTTCATTATGTCCTAATCCTAAGAATTCTAAGGAGAGATCATTGCATTCTTTGGATGTAGTTAGAGCTTTGAAATATTATGTTGAAGCTACTAAGAATTTCCGAAAGACTTCTAGTCTATTTGTTATCTTTTCCTGTTCTAGGAAAGGTCAGAAGGCCTCTGCCATTTCTTTGGCATCTTGGTTGAAATCTTAAATTCATCATGCTTATGTCGAGTTGGGTAAATCTCCGCCTCAAAGGATTACAGCTCATTCTACTAGGTCAATTTCTACTTCCTGGGTGTTTAGGAATGAAGCTTCGATTGATCAGATTTGCAAAGCAGCAACTTGGTCTTCTTTGCATACTTTTACTAAATTCTACCATTTTGATGTGTATTCTTCTTCTGAAGCAGTTTTTGGTAGAAAAATACTTCAGGCAGCTGTTTCAGTTTGATTCTTCTGCTTATAATTTCAGTTTTCTTCATTATAAGATTTAAACTTTATTTTGGGTATGGATTATTTTTTCAGCGGAATTGGCTGTCTTTATTTTATCCCTCCCTCTCTAGTGACTCTTGCGTGGAAGATCCACATCTTGGGTAGTCATTATCCCATACATCACTAGCTCATGGACTCTTGCTAATTACATGAAAGAAAACATAATTTATGTAAGAACTTACCTGATAAATTAATTTCTTTCATATTAGCAAGAGTCCATGAGGCCCACCCTTTTTTGTGGTGGTTATGATTTTTTTGTATAAAGCACAATTATTCCAATTCCTTGTTTTTTATGCTTTCGCACTTTTTTTCTTATCACCCCACTTCTTGGCTATTTGTTAAACTGATTTGTGGGTGTGGTGAGGGGTGTATTTATAGGCATTTTGAGGTTTGGGAAACTTTCCCCCTCCTGGTAGGAATGTATATCCCATACGTCACTAGCTCATGGACTCTTGCTAATATGAAAGAAATTAATTTATCAGGTAAGTTCTTACATAAATTATGTTATTATTATTAGTAGTAATAGTAGTAGTGGTATAGTGGTAATAGCAGAAATAGTAGTAATTTTAGTAGTATTAGTAGTAATGGTAATAGCGTTAGTAGTAATATTCACTTATATTACAAATTTTGCATTCGTATTTTAACACTGGAAAAATGTTCATTTCAGCGTTAAAAGAGCAATGCAGCCATTACAAGTCTTGTCGTTATAGCTGTACTGCAAGCCTTTTAGCCTGTAACACAACGTCAGTCCCGCACTCGTAAAAATTACATTTTTTCATGGGCCTTCCATAGTGCTGCCATTAGGAGTTTTGAGGTGAGGCTAAAAAACTTGCGTTATACCCTATAACGTCAAGTTCCATACCGTCATCTGAGAGGAGCAGTAGTTATGAGTTTTACCCATCAAAACTGTTACATAAAACTAAAGTGTTACAAAGTACACTAAACACCCATAAACTACCTTTTAACCCCTAAATGGTGGCCCTCCCACATAGCAAGCACTGTATTAAAGTTATTAACCCCTAATCTGCAACTCCTGATATCACCGACACTAATAAAAGCTATTAACCTCTATTCTGTTGCTACCCGACATCGTCACCACTATAATAAAGTTATTAACCCCTAAACTGACACCCTCCCGCATCGGAAACACTATTTAATTATTATTAACCCCTAATCTGCCGTCCGCCCACATCACCCCCCCTATACTAAAGTTATTAACCCCTATTCCGCCGCTACCCAACACCGCCACCACTATAATAAACCTATTAACCCCTAAACTAAATTAAAACTTACCTGTCAAATTAAAAAAAAAAATAAGTTTAAACTATTAATTAAACTAATATAACTATTAAACTAAAATTAAACTAACTACCAATTAAATAAAACTAAAATACACATTAAAAAAATCCTAGTACTACTATAAAAATTACAAAGTATCTATTTACAAAAAATAAAAAATACTAAATTACAAGAAATAACAAACACTAAATTATGAAAAATAACAAACGAAATTATCAAAAATAAAAAAGAATTACACCTAATCTAACAGCCCTATAAAAATAAAAAAGCCCACCCAAAATAAAAAAATCAAGCCTACAATAAACTACCAATAGCCCTTAGAGGGGCCTTTTGTAGGGCACTGCCCTAAGTTAAACAGCTCTATTACCTGTAAAAAAAATAAACAGAGCCCCCCAACAGTAAAATCCACCACCCAACCAACCCTTCAAAATAAAAAAACTAACTCTACCAAAAACCTAAACTACCCATTGCCCTGAAAAGGGCATGTAGATCTTTTGCATTGCCTTGAAAAGGGCATTTGGCTCTTTTAACAAAATCCCAAACCCTAAACTAAAGAAAAAACACACCAAAAAAAGTTTAAAAAACACTAACCCCCGAAGATCCACTTAAAGTTTCTGAAGTCCGGACATCCAGGCAGTGAGAAGTCTTCATCCAGATTGCGAGGTCTTCATCCATCCAGGCGGTGTCTTCTATCTTCATCCAGGCGCCATCTTCTATCTTCATCCCTGCGGCGTCTTCTATCTTCATCAAAGTGGCAAGAAGCCAATAGAACAGCCAAAAGAATTTCAGAAACTCTCATCCTATTGGCTGTTTTGAGCAGCAAATAGGATTTCAGTAGCTCTCATCCTATTGGCTGATTTGAATTTTCAAAATCAAATCAGCCAATAGTAATGCAAGGGATGTCCTTTTGAAAAAGGCTCCTTGCATTGAAGCTTCAGTATACGGTGGTGACCGTGTGAAGAGGATGCTCCACGCCGGATGTCTTCAGGGTGGACCTGCTCCGCGCCGCCGGGATGAAGATAGAAGACGTCACCAGGATGAAGATAGAATATGCCTCCTGGATGAAGATGGAGCCTCCTGGATGAAGATGGAGTCGCCGGGATGAAGATCCTTCAAGCGGGACTTCAGCAACTGTAAGTACCTAAAAAGGGGTTAGTGTTAGGTTTTTTTAAGTTTTTTTGGGTGGGTTTTTCTTAGATTAGGGTTTGGCATTTCTTAAAAGAGCTAAATGCCCTTTTAAGGGCAATGCCTATACAAATGCCATTTTCAGGGCAATGGGTAGATTAGGTTTTTTTGGATATATTTTTTATTTTTTGGGTTTGGGGGGGGGGTTGTCATGTTAGTGGGTCTTTGAATTTTTGATTAAAAAAATAGCTGATTTCTTTAGGGCAATGCCCTACAAAAGGCCCTTTAAAGAGATATTGGTAGTTTATTATAAATTAGGTTTCTTTTATTTTGTGGTGTTTTTTTTTTTTTTAAATGGGTAGAAGAATAGGTGTTAGGAATTATTGTTAGCATGACTAGCGCCATCTTGTTCTTCGCTGCCATTTTGTCTTAGGCATCCATCTTGGGTAATGAATCTTTTATTATAGTGGTTTATTATGTAGTAAGAAATATGCTGATGTTAGGGAGACTTGCATAGATATAATAGCCCTGAGAATGACCCTGACGATGTGCTTGGATGCATTGTTATCTCTACAAGATGTCAAACGGCTGTGATTTGTGCTGGGCTAGGAGGCCCAGTTACTGTTTATCTGTAGTTAGGTATTTCTGTAGAAATGAATCCCTAACACTCCTTTTCTTCCAATTATATTTTAAATGAGTTTCTTTGTTCTTATAGAAATACTATGTGAAATGATGTAATTATGAATACGTCACTTGTTTAACCTATGTGCTGTAATTCTTGGCTATAAAACAGTGCCTTTAAACTTGCAATAAACAGAATAGCTTTTGGAATCATAGCTGCGTGGTCTGAAATCTTTTCTCCTGGATGTCCTGAACAGATAAGTACTGATTTCCAGCTGGTATGGTGTGCCCGATGCCCAGTCCTGAACTGACACCCCCCTCCTGAAACCAACACGTAACAGTTTCTGGTGTCAGAATTGGGATTTACACTGGGTGAGTGGATCAGTGTTTATTTACTCTGCTTTCCCTCTGTGAATCTGAACCTAAATTTAGTTGGTTTTATTTTTTTGTAATAGGTGTTGGTAATAAATGATAAAGGGTTAAAAGGGATTCCTGCAGTAAAGAAAGAAGCAGGGTTTGTGCGAAGGTTTGAGTCCTGTCTCGGCACTTGTGATAAATCCCTCTAGACAGGTTAATAGTCCTGTGCTAGTTCTAGACAGGTATTGTAGCCCTGTGCTAGTTCTAGACAGGTATTGTAGTCCTGTGCTAGTTTATGACAGGTATTGTAGTCCTGTCTGGTAAGTGCGCAAGTTAAGTTAGCATGCAATTTGACGACAGTTTTTTAAGTTAAGTTACCCGGACAAATTGGCATTGCTGTGTTGAAGTTGTCCCTATACATTCCTATAGTAGATTTTTGTTACCTATCACTGGAAATTGGATACTAATTTGTTTGCTTGCTTGCATTTTATTGCTATATAATTGCTGTGCTGTTTTGTGCTTAAAATATATATTAAGTGACTGTGCATTTTATTACTGCTGCTCTTTTTGTGTTGTTAAAGAAAAGTGGGGTCTGCTCATAGCCAAATATTGTTAATAATGCACAGAGAAGAGGAAAATGTTATTGCATTTGTAATGTCTACAAAAGGGTTAACAAACTGTTAAAAAAAAAAAAAAGCAGAAATATTTCAGGCAGAAAGGCACCCACTCTATAGAAAGGGAGGGGGGATCATAAAAAACATCTGTCAGTGAGCAGCTGTGTAGAGTCCGTGAAGAGAAATATAAAAAAACTGTTTCAGAAGCTCCGTTGTATGTGTGTGTGCAGCAATAAAAGGGAGATTTAAGTGTAACAGATTTAATTATTTGAAATGTGTTTATCTCAATTTGTGAAGACATGGCCAATCTTTTTCAAATTCAGATATGTACAAATACATTTTAAATTTGGAGGAAAATTAATAAATATATGTTTTCTTGAAAAAAAAAAAAAAGCGGGGGGAGTGAATTGCTGGTATGCGAGATGATCTGAGTTTGTTTGTATCGCTGTAAAAATGACGTTGTAATGAGGTATTTTGAAGTCTTATTGTTACAACTTTAAAGTCATAAGCATGTTTTAAATATGTGTGTTATTAATAAGCAGTTTTAGTTTTAAGTGATATTTGTTGTATGCAAATAAAAAAAAAAAATCTGTCCACCTGATGCAGCATATAAATATATTGTTTTTGCAAGGAAGCAAGGAAACTAATTAAAGTATTTGTTACATGATAAATGGTTAGTCCTTAAAGGGACAGTGTACTGTAAAATTGTTTTTTGATATTAATGTATTGTCAATGGCTTGTTATACAAGCTGAATAGTTTAAAATGTAGGAGAAGTTGCATTTTCACGTTTGTGTATATATGAAGTAAATTGTAATGGGTTGAATTGTTTGTCTGTAAAATCAGAGCTCAGTGCGTAGACAGAGCACTAGAAAATTGTCATTGTATTATTTAAAGGTCCAGTTCACTCATGTGAAAGGAGTTCAGGAGCAGCAATAACACTGTATTAGTAGTTTGCAAAAATATATTTTTTTGGGGCCTTTCTTTGTATTCTTTTTAAATCTGCCATTTAGTTAGCAGATATTTATTTTGCAGTTTAACTGAATTCTCTCTGTAATGCAAACTGAATTGATAAGTTGTCTACAATCTTAGTGTTGCGATATGTGAGACTAGCAAAGAAAAAAAAATAGACAGAGGAGTGAAAATATTTAAAGGGATACAGGCAAACTTATATAAAATCTGAGATTTTAAGGAAATATTTACAGAGAAGACAATGAGGTTTACTGTTAGCCTAAAACTAGTATATTTAACTGTGTCAGCAGTTTCAATTAAAGATAATTTTTTATTTGAGTAAAATGTCCCTTTAACTAGCCTGCATCCCACTGTGAGTGTGTTTTTATGCTGGTTATGCTTGCTTAGGCTATTTAATGAATGCCAGTATACATTTTTATTATAAGTAAGGCCAATGACTCATTGGGAATAATTTAAAGGGGAAATTGTATTATTTTTTTAAAGAGAGCTTATTTTTTAAAGAGAGCTGCAAAATGGTGAATATCAAATTATAAACAAAGTTAAATCAAATAATTGTGTTGTTATTAAAATTTTGGTTATGTAAAAGTATAGACTGGATTCTAGCAGCTTTTCACAAATTATTTGTGCCACACCTGATGTACTTAAAGGGACAGTCTACCATATAATTGTTATTGTTTTAAAGATAGATAATCCCTTTATTACCTATTCCCCAGTGTTGCATGGCCAACACAGTTGTATTGGTATGCTTTTTGCCTCTGTAGTTGCCTTGTGTCTAGGGGCATTCTTCCAGCTCCCTGGTCACATGACTGTGACTGTTTATGGTCTATTGTCTTAAATTTAGCATTGTTTGGTGCTGGATCTTGGATGACCCCCTGTGCCTGAACACAGTGTTATCTATATGGCCCACGTGTATTTTGTCTCTCTGTGTTGGAAAGAGATTTTTAAAAGCCTGTGATAAGAGGCAGCCCTCAAAGGCTTAGAAATTAGCATATGAGCCTACCTATGTTTAGTTTAAACTAAGAATACCAAGAGAAAAAATTTGATGATAAAAATAAATTGGAAAGTTGATTAAAATTAAAAGTCCTATCTGAATAATGAAAGTTTAATTTATACTAAATTGTCCCTTTAACAGTGGATTTGCATGGTGCATGCGAGCAGGAGTTATATAGAACAGTGGCTGTATCATTATTATCTAATTATTCCCAAAATTGGATACTTAGGTGCTTGTGTGTTCTTTTGTAAATATATGGTTAGGGATTTTATGTGTAAATATGCAACTGGAGTTTATTGAGCATCTGTGGTGATTGCATCATTAGTATGATATCATAGAATTGTACATGGTAGAATTTGCAGAACCAGGGTATAGATGGCTGTTATAGGATTTTAATTATTTGTAGAGTTTTGCTAGAATGTAGGATTTTTCAGTGCTGTGTTTCAGTGAATGTAAATATATGTGTTGAATTTCAGGTTAATTCTGGTTGTTAAAAGTTTGTGTCGGCTGTTCATGTTTTGTTTTGTAAAATGGACAATTGGTTTAAGTGTTTTCTAAGAGAATGTTGTGTTTTTATTTTTCGTGAATGCGTGTGGTAAGGTGCTGTATGAATGGAATATTGCATGTGGAGGTGTATTTGATTTTGCTTGCTATTGAAAATTGTATTCTGCATGCATGAGTGGAGTGCATAATTTGTCTTTTAGTTTTTTGTTATGTTGTGTTTGCGTGCCACATGAGATGTTTCACGCAAACAAGGGGGAAGTATTGATGAGTATTGATGAGTATCTTTATTTGATAGGGATGATTGTTTTTAGGTAAGAAGGTGAACCTAAAACATTTTGAATCTCCTCTTACAATGTTATTGCCTAACCACCAGCTGTGCCCTAAATTTCCCTGTCTTATCCCTATGCAGGATGCACTACGTCCCTAGGATTGTCTAGAACTTTCCATCATTGGGAATCTGGCCACGGACATCATCTACCTTGATGGCCACCCCGGTCGTAGCCTATATACTCATACCCCACTCCTTTTTCCCTCCCTGGTGCCTTCTATCTCTTCATTGTCTTTCTGTGTTTTGCTTTGCTCTCATATTTCAGATGCCTAAAATGTTTTATTTTTCTATTTGGTTCTTAACACTATATTTGTATTTGCAGGATGAGATCATGCAGCTGTATCCAGAGATTAAAAACACTAACAGAATTATTTTTGAGTTTTTTCCATATTTAGGTAAAATCTGTACAGATAAAATTCCATAAGTGCACTCTTCAAAAGATTAAAAATGGAATGCAAGTAAACCTTTAAAGAAAGAAAAGATGAAGATAAAAGACCTTTTGTCAAGCTTGATTTAACCACCATACTGCAGTAAAAGTTGCTGAACTATCTTTGGATCCATTCTTTGCTTTGCATGCTGGTACCAGCCCCAGAACTGGACTCTGGGTAATCCATGACTGTCTCCTCTGATGTGTGTCATCAGAACATAAAGACTATCCTTCTCTGGACTGTGCTTTGCCGGTTGATATGGAGGACCTGTTATGCTGTTACAGGGTCAACCAATTAAATTAGGGGAGTATTGTTTTAACTTGTGTACTTATATTTCTTGTTTTGTATGCTATTGTATTGGTGTTGTTTTTTGTTGATCACATTACTTATAAGAAGTCATATAGTTTTGTCTGCAGAAAAGTGTAACCCTTTAGATAAGTGTAAGTCTAAACTTTGCAGTATTGTAACCTATTGAATGGTCCACTGAGTATAGAAAATATGTTTGCACCTTTATAATTTAAAGAAAATGCTGAAATATATCAGAATATTTTAGACCCTCCACCATGTGGAACATAATGAGGACATGTCTCAGCTAGAAGTTTATATTAATTAGACAGAGAAATATTTGTTTAGGGAGTAGCATAATTATAGTCATATTGATAGTATATTTTCTACATGCCATGGCTCTTATTGGAGCTATGTTATGAAAGCAAATGTATTTTGTTTCCCTTTTATTAATTGGTATGGTACTTGCAATTTGAATTTGGTAATTTCAGATGTTTGTCAAAGAAAGGCTTTATCTTACCATAAAGATGTGTTTACCTTTAAGAGATTTTGTAGTTTTAAATAATGTTATGATTGTATTCTTTCCTCATACAGGAGTGTGAGAGAATTTAGGTTGCATAAAATAATTAGTAAACTATTAAATGTTTATATCAGATGAGATTGTTGACTATTAAGATCATAGTTGGAGAATTATAAACATTACAGATAGTAGCTGTGTAGAATAAAGCAACACTAGGTTCTTTTACTTTTAGTAGTTCAAAGTAACCGTGTAAAGAAATTCATTTGAGAGAAAATGTTTTTATTGACTGTTTTATTTTTAATTTTTGCTACAGGGCAGGCCTTAGCATAAGTTTTAGTATAGCCATGCAGCCTCTTGATGAAGTTTAGCAGTTTTCACTTGCTTAATATTCATGAAGTATCATTTAAATTGTATAGAGAAGCTGTGAATTATTCTCTGTAAAGTATCAATGTATTTAGTTTGTATTATATATCCACAATGTTTACATAGGATGAGTTAAGCTAAAGGAATTGTGATGCTTACAAAAAAAGATGAAAGAAGTTTTATTTGGACATAATTGTGATTATATTGGGGTGTGTACTCATCTTGTGCTATTTCTGTTTCCTTCATAGACTCCCTGTGACTTGAGTGTCTGCTTGCCATGGGGATCCACTGGCTGCCTTGTCTACCCCATGAACAAACCATCAGATTTCCAGCATCTCCCTGCGAAAGAACACTGGATAAGCACCCCTACTGCAAATGAACTGTTGGAGAACTGTATTATAGCAAAGTGTCTGAGGAAGGTGAAGAGGACAAAGGTTGTTCTTAAAATGATCAGAGGCCACCTAGAGACAGTTGTGCTGTTACCATGTTATGCTTTACTGTGGAGAAAGGAACTGTTGGAAATATTAGGGGTTGCTATCAATGCAGGTGGAGAAATAAGAGATGCAGCGTTGTTTGGGGGTAGATGGGGGGCTGGTTGGGTCTTTGTGCAGATAGACCAGTAGTTTGGGGATGCTGGGAGGTGAACAGAGAGTATTGGAGGGACCGCACCTATGTGCAGTGACAAATTGTGCCCTATTAGCCTATAAAATTATACCACTACATATGAATATTTTGCTGTATATATTCTCACATAGAGTCCTGTTACCATAGTATTAAGTGTATACTGTTGTTAAAGGCTTTACTAATTTTCTGCGCCTGTCTATTTTTGTGTTATTCTGTTAGAATAAAATAGTGGTATGTTAGGAATTATTGTTAGCATGACTAGCGCCATCTTGTTCTTTGCCACCATTTTGTCTTAGGCATCCATCTTGGGTAATGAATCTTTTATTATAGTGGTTTATTATGTAGTAAGAAATATGTTGATGTTAGGGAGACTTGCATAGATATAATAGCCCTGAGAATGACCCTGACGATGTGCTTGGATGCATTGTTATCTCTACAAGATATCAAACGGCTGTGATTTGTGCTGGGCTAGGAGGCCCAGTTACTGTTTATCTGTAGTTAGGTATTTCTGTAGAAATGACTCCCTAACACTACTTTTCTTCCAATTATATTTTAAATGAGTTTCTTTGTTCTTATAGAAATACTATGTGAAATGATGTAATTATGAATACGTCACTTGTTAAACCTATATGCTGTAATTCTTGGCAATAAAACAGTGCCTTTCAACTTGCAATAAACAGAATAGCTTTTGGAATCATAGCTGTGTGGTCTGAAATCTATTCTTCTGGACGTCCTGAACAGATAAGTACTGATTTACAGCTGGTATGGTGTGCCCGATGCCCAGTCCTGAACTGACACCCCCCTCCTGAAACCAACACGTAACAATAGGAATAATTGTTATTATTTTGAATAATTTGTTTGTTATTTTGTGTAATGTTTTTTTTTTTTTCCTTTTGGGGTGGTTTTATAGGCAATGCCCATACAAATCACCTTTTCAGGGCAATGGGTAGATTAGGTTTTACTTTATTTTTATTTTGTGGGTTTAAGGGATGGGGTTTGTATACTGTTAGGGGGTGTTTGTTTTTCTTTGGTAAAAAAGAGAAGATTTCTTTAGGGCAATGCCCTTCAAAAGGCCCTTTTAAGGGCCCACAAAAGGCCCTTTTAAGAACCCTTGGTAGTTTATTATAGAACAATTTTTATTGTTTTGGATAATTTTGTTCGTTATTTTTTGTAATGGTAGGTCTTTTAATTTTTTTGTAATTTTAGTGTTTTTTATTTTGTGTAATGTTAGGTTTTAGTGTAAGCCAGATTAGGTTTTATTTCATAGGTAAGTTTGTATTTATTTTAACTAGGTAGTTAGTAAATAATTAATAACTATTTACTTACTAGTCTACGTGGTTAAAATTAATACAAACTTTCCTGTGAAATAAAAATAAAACCTAAACTAGCTACAATATAACTATTAGTTATATTGTAGCTAGCTTAGGTTTTATTTCACAGTTGAGTATGAATTTAGTTTTAGGTATTATTTTAGGTTTTTATTTAGTTAATAATTGTAACTTTAATTTAGCTCCAATTTAATATGTTAAAGTTAGGGGGTGTTAGGTTTAGGGATATGGTTAGGTTTAGGGTTACGTTAGGTTTAGGGGTTAATATAGTTTAATTTAGGTTGTTGCGATGTGGGGGGCTGGCAGTTTAGGGGTTAATAGGTTTATTTAGTGGTAGTGATGTGGGAGGCCAGAGTTTTAGGGGTTAATAACTATTTAGTGGCGGCGATGTCTGGGAGAGGTGAAATAATAGTTAATAGATGTATTATAGTGTGGGCAATGTTGGGGTGCAGGGGAATAGGGGTTAATAACTATAGTATAGTATAGTGGTGGCGATATCGGGAGCAGCAAATTAGGGGTTAATAGATTTATTTAGGTTGCGGCGATATTGGGAGTGGCAGATTAGGGGTTAATAACATTATGTAGGTGTCAGTGATGTCGGGGGTGGCAGATTAGGGGTTATTAGACGTGGGGTTTATGTTAGGGTGTTAGGTTTAAACGCAACTTTTTTTTTTTCCCATGGACATCAATGGACTGCGTTATGGAGCTTTTAATTCCGCGATCGCAGGTGTTAGTATTATTTCTAACTTGATCTTCCCATTGATCTCTATGGGGAAAACGTGCACAAGCACATCAAAACAGTGCTTGTATTTTGTGCGGTATGGAGCTCAATGCAACCATATTGCACGCACAAGGTGGCTGTTTGAAAACTTGTAATGGCAGCGCAATGGAGGGTGAAATAAAGCAACTTTGGTTGTGTTCGTTTTGCACCCTGTTGTGCCTATACCTTGTAATCTACCTGATTATTATTATTATTAGTAATAGTAGTAGAAGTCAAAATAGTAGTAGTAGGGGGCGGAGCCAACTCTGAAACCAGATGGTCGCACATCTCAGCAGCTCTGATTATATTACATATAAAAAACAACTTTGGCGACCGTCTGTGTTCATTTACTCCTCTATTTAGCTACTATTGAAGACTAAAAAGCACAGCCGTTCTTAACAGCTAATTTTGAGGAGAGTGATCCTACCTAAACGGACACCCACAAGCCTAGTGCGTTCAGCATCGAATACAAATTCGGAGGCAGCCATCTTGCGGCCTAGGCGGCAATTCCAGCAGAGAGCAAGATTACCCAAAAACTATTCCTTGCAACCCTCAACTAGGGGCTTACTTCTCTATCCGATCATGGAGGCTGCAGATCGCATTGTGGAAAAGATGCATATCTTTTTGGACAGGTGCAAAGTTGCGCTCGAACACCAAATTGCAAGGGAACCCCAGCTGACAGCATCGGTGTTTGCAGCACACGCCGTACACTCACTCATTCCTCTAACCGCTCCAGAGAATAGGAGAGTCGGGGGATCACAGAGTCCATCACCTACTTGGCATTATATACAGAACTCTTTGGGCGTGAAATATGTTAAAGTAGCGACCCGCATGAACGAGGTGGGCACCTACTTACCATCCGACCAATGTGTCCCAAAGAGATGCCAAACATGTGTTGCAATCCGCAGTGGAGATCAGTTGCGGGAAGGTCGGACCAGCCGAGCAGTAACACGGAACGATGCTTACCTAATATGCTCAGAGTTGTCCTTTTCACCAGGGGGCCTTCCCCAACATCGCCTATATACTAAGGATCTGACTTTCAACACCATGTATGGGCTTATTCCTAAGGCTACCATCGGATTCACCACGTTTGGCGATACAAATTACATAACTTGGTGTGACAGAGTGTCGCTTGGTCGCAAGCTGTCTCTGACCTATTTTGAGGCAGGCTAAAACAGATGCTGAGCACAGTACCGGGTCTCTCTTTAGTTACCTGACCCTTCACCGTATGCATGAACCATTACTGCTTAGATTTTCTTTTTTTTTTTTTTTCGTTTTTCTATATATGGCACCACTTTATATATTACCTATCTCATGGATGTTATCAGATGAGAGTCAGAGTGTGACAACTTGGCTTATATTTCCCAAAACTTCTCCAGTCCTACTTATGTCTATGAGTGCTGATTAACCCCTCTCTTATAGCATCCTTCTAATAGCGAAAATACTCACTAAAGGAAAAGGCTGAGCGATTCCCTATATGCAGACTAGATATAAATGACTGTCTTTTTTTACGATATGTGAGTGGGCGCTACTGTTTGTATTTGATTCTATTCTGAGAACTATGTGTATAACCCTTCCTCTTTCATGCTCGCAGCTAGTGTATTAATTGACATTTGTACGCAGTGTGGACGCAGAACAGGCATATGATGCTCTAACACTTTATCACTATATCACTGTTGGAATTCCCGCCCGAGAAAAGTAGAGTCCAGTCAAAACACTTTATGTTAGTAGATCCCGTGGGCTTACATCTTTACTCTGTATGTAATTCTCACCCTATGCTTCACACTACCAATGCTGAGCTGTCTGCGGCCGGGACAGCGAAGGCATGATCACTTACTCTATTGCCTTAATATTGGGGGAATTAACAAGATATTTTTATATGACAGGCAAGCTATCTTACTGTATAATTGTATATCTTACTATATTACTATACAATTACCGGTTTTATTTTAGCAACACCCTTTCTTGTGTCACACTGCACTCTTGTACACTAACATGTTTACATAGTTCCTATTCAGCAAGACCATAATAGGTCTCTCAGTCTACTTATTTACCCTGCACTGACCCAGCTCCTGTAAATTTTAGAATGATTTTAACTTAACCCTAGTACTAGGCAATTTACTCTCACTAAGGCTAGCTTCCCCCTCTGCAAATGTATTAATTTCTTCACAATATAGATTAATGGGTCCATAATAGACTCTAACATATTATGTCCCCTTGTTATTATTATCTTCAAAGTTGTCTGCTCAATATAGAATCTTCTGTAAATAGTTATGAGCTCTGGTGTAACCAACATTGGTTCTTGTGCTTTTCGGTAAGTTTAGGTTCCCAGGGTCCCCAGACAAGAGAAAAGAGTTTGTTATTTAATTATACTGCTTGGTTGTAGTTGTAGTTTCAAAAACTCAGCATCATAGATATTTTCCATATAAAACTTACTCTCATAGAGACCCCTAAGCTTCTTTATGCAGAGTGTAACATTGACCCACTATACACTTAACCTGTTTCTAGTAACCCCCTAGCAATTCATGCACCCTCAAAACTATTCACATAGACTTAGTGCTCTCTTCATATATTTTGATTTCCACCTTCATACTACCACCTCCTCTCCCCTCCCACCTTAGTGTACCTCCTAGTTTAGGAGGGTTAAATAAGCGGCTAATCTCATCTATGATGCGTCTTCATAACTTCTAAGTTGCTTCATATATTTAAATCACCTCCCCCCCCATAATAATGTACCCTCTATTTTAGAGGGGCTCAATACGCGGTTTGTCTCGTGTATGCCGCAATCTAACTATTGCATCCCACACTTCCTCAGTTTTAATTCCCACATAATATTTAAGAGAAGAATCTGCAAGACCATCCAGATCAGCAGGACTGATCACTGTTGCCTTCCATCTGTATATATGCTCCTAACACAGCGTCTGGTAGCCCCTATCAAGGTGCTAGATTGAATATACCATTTCAGACTTCATCTATTACTACAGGAAGCAAAAATTATATTTAAATATTCCACTCCAGATTCTGTTTATCACTACAGGAAGTGAATATTATTTTATATTTTACATAGCATTATATATATTGGTTATACTCCAACTACCTTATTCATTTCAAGAAAGTTACTATACGCTTGAATTTACATCAATTTTGAGTAGCCCTGTGGATTCATCAGAATTCCTAGTTAATACCCCTCACGTCTCATATTATATGAATCTTCAGGTCCTCAGGAACAAAATTGCTATTAAATTTAAAAATAGAGGTTTATCATTGAGATCCAAAAGTGGTCTCCTTGGTCACAAGTTCCTTCTCTCGCTTCATTATTTCCTATCACTTTTTTTGGCCCAAGAGTAATATATTGTGTCATGTAGAAGGTTCCTGAAAGATTAGCATCTTATCTGTTTAATGTTTGCAAACTATGTAAATTGTTGGCTAAACGTTTCTTCTATGTTTATTTTATTACTCCTGTAACATTGCAGCCTTATTTCATTTGGCAAAAGAATGTGTTATTATGATCTATGTATGTCTTTAACTAAACCTCAATAAAAATTATAAATAAAAAAAAAAAAATATAGTAGTAGTAGTGGTATTAGTAGCAGTAGTAGTAGTGGTAATAGTAGTAAGAGTAGTAGTAATGGTTATAGTAGTATTAGTAATAGTAGCACTAGTAGTAGCAGTAAAAGTAGCACTAATATTAGAAGTGGTAATAGTAGTAGTAGTAATTGTAGTAGTAGTATTGGTAATAGTAGTAGTAGTAGTATAAGTAAAAGTGGTAATAGTAGTACTGGTAATAGTAGTAGTATAAGTATCAGTGGTAATAGTACTACTGGTAATAGTAGTAGTATAAGTATTAATGGTAATAGTAGTACTGGTAAAAGTAGTAGTATTAGTATAAGTAGTAGTGGTAATAGTAGTACTGGTAATAGTAGTAGTAGTATAAGTAGTAGTGGAGATAGTAGTACTGATAATAGTAGTAGTAGAAGTAGTATAAGTATCAGTGGTAATAGTAGTAGTAGTAGTAGTAGTGGAAATAGTAGTACTGGTAATAGTAGTAGTATAAATATCAGTGGTAAGAGTAGTACTGTTAATAGTAGTAGTATAAGTAGTAGTGGTAATAGTAGTACTGGTAATAGTAGTAGTATAAATATCAGTGGTAAGAGTAGTACTGTTAATAGTAGTAGTATAAGTAGTAGTGGTAATAGTAGTACTGGTAATAGTAGTAGTATAAGTAGTAGTGGAAATAGTAGTAATAGTAGTACTGGTAATAGTAGTAGTAGTAGTAGTAGTAGTAGTAGTAGTAGTGGTAATATTAGTACTGGTAATAGTAGTAGAAGTAGTAGAAGTAGTAGTGGACAGAGTAGTACTGGTAGTAGTAGTAGTATAAGTATCGGTGGTAATAGTAGTACTGGTAATAGTAGTAGTAGTATAAGTAGTAGTGGTAATAGTAGTACTGGTAATAGTAGTAGTAATATAAGTAGTAGTGGAAATAGTAGTACTGGTAATAATAGTAGTAGTAGTAGAATAAGTAGTAGTGGCAATAGTAGTACTGAGAATAGTAGTAGTATAAGTATCAGTGGTAATAGTAGTACTGGTAATAGTAGTAGTAGTAGTGGTAATAGTAGTAGTAGTAGTAGTATAAATATCAGTGGTAATAGTAGTAGTGGTAATAGTAGTAGTAGTATACATATCAGTAGTAATAGTAGTAATGGTAGCACATTTGTATTTGTTAAAACCTTTGAGAAATAAACATTTTAATATGTTGCAAAGTGGACAGTCACAGCCAATGTTTAAAACCATTTGCAATAGGCAGAAACATATTTAAAAGAAATACAACACAAATTCTGTTCTATTAATCTCATTTAGATACCACATGGTCTAACAAGGTCACATTATGTATTAGTCTTGTTGGACAAATACTAAAGCTTGCAACAATATAATATTTATGAACAAAATGTATAATATCAGAACAAGCTGAAGACAATAATTGGGTTTTTCTGTTTAAACATTTTCTGTAGAAAACAAGCCAAAGGGTATGATATGCCTTGTTTTTTATTGTACTCAACTAGAGGAATTAATTTGATAAATTTATTCATGAATAGTACAACAAAATATTGGTCAACATACAATCTTTTTAAGGTTCCCATAATCAGTATTACTAGTGCAGCACTTGTGCTGCTTATTTAGACTCTGAGATGAGCTCCAGGCAACATCATAATATCTGAATGCCATTAACTTTTCATATAACACAGCTTTCTGTTTACCACTGCAGTCAGATAAACATAAAGAATGTCCTGTCTCACCTGTCAAAAAATATCCTGCCTCTCTTGTGTTTTTTTCCTGTCTCATTCTGTTTGCAGCATAAATGATAAAAAATATATATATGCATACAGTGAGCCTTAAATCCCAATTGCAATTTCCACTGTACAATTTACATTTTTCTTTTTCTCCCTGTATACATTTTCCAGACCTAAAAAAAATATATAGATTCTATTTTGTTTAATTAGAAGTGATTTAATAAAAAATAATTATTTTAAATTGTCTTGGTATTTCAATAATTTTGCTACAATCCTTATAATTAAATAAACTGGAAAATGAATAATTCTTATTCAAATGCAGGTTGTCTGGGCTTATGGAGACCAGCTGTGTAAGTCTTTGCATGATAATGTGTCGAAATTAAATAAGTTATCTCATTAGATTAAATAAAGAAAAAAAAGTGCACATCATGGTATATTATTTAAACTAATTGTCAGGTTCTAACAACCTTCTGATCTCTAAATAAGACACATATAGTTCCATTCCCACCCTCCCCATCATCCCTCCCTTCCTTTATTGAGTTACTCTTGCATTTTATAGTATTTTAAAATAACATTTTCCAAGTTAGGTGTCTTATCACACTGCATTCCTTTTTCTGGGCTAGATTATAAGTGGTGTGTTAACGTTAGCGAGCGTTCAATATTAAAATATCACAGGTGTGTTAATTTCCCGACATATTACAATCAAATTCAATACGTATAAGGTTAGTGCAACTGAAAACTTTGCATAAAGGGTTAGGACAATAAAAAGTTTTATTAAAAACTAACACCTAGATTTAGAGTTTTGCATTAGAAGGGGTGCGTTAGCTACGCGTGTTTTTTCCCCCCCGCACCTTTTAAACAACGCTGGTATTTAGAGTTGTCAGAAGGGCTGCTTTAGGCTCCAAAAAGGGAGCGTACAGGCATATTTACTGCCACTTCAACTCTCAATACCAGCGTTGCTTACGGACGCGGCCATCTTGAAAAACGTGCTCGTGCACGATTCCCCCATAGGAAACAATGGGGCAGTTTGAGCTGGAAAAAACCTAACACCTGCAAAAAAGCAGCATTCAGCTCCTAACGCAGCCCCATTGTTTCCTAACACCCTAACATGTACCCCGAGTCTAAACACCCCTAACCTTACACTTATTAACCCCTAATCTGCCGCCCCCGCTATCGCTGACCCCTGCATATTATTTTTAACCCCTAATCTGCTACTCCGTACACCGCCGCAACCTACATTATAGCTATGTACCCCTAATCTGCTGCCCCTAACATTGCCGACCCCTATATTATATTTATTAACCCCTAATCTGCCCCCCCCAATGTCGCCGCTACCTACCTACACTTATTAACCCCTAATCTGCCGACCGGACCTCGCCGCCACTATAATAAATGTATTAACCCCTAAACCGCCTCACTCCAGCCTCAAAAACCCTATAATAAATTTTATTAACCCCTAATCTGCATTCCCTAACATCGCTGACACCTAACTTCAAGTATTAACCCCTAATCTACCTAGTTAAAATAATTACAAAATTACCTGTAAAATAAATCCTAACCTAAGTTACAATTAAATCTAACACTACACTATCAATAAATAAATTAAATAAACTACCTACAATTATCTACAATTAAATCAACTAAACTAAATTACAAAAAACAAACAAACACTAAATTACAAATAAATAAAAAAATATTACAATAATTTTAAACTAATTACACCTACTCTAAGCCCCCTAAAAAAATAACAAAGCCCCCCAAAATAAAAAAATGCCCTAACCTATTCTAAAATAAAAAGTTAACAGCTCTTTTACCTTACCAGCCCTCAAAAGGGCCTTTTGCAGGGCATGCCCCAAAGAAAACAGCTCTTTTGCATTTTAAAAAAACATACAATACCCCCCCAACATTACAACCCACCACCCACATACCCCTAATCTAACCCACCCAAACACCCCTTCAAAAACCTAACACTAAGCCCCTGAAGATCTTCCTACCTTATCTTCACCACGACGGGTATCACCGATCCGTCCAGAAGAGGGTCCGAAGTCTTCATCCTATCCAGCAAGAAGAGGTCCAGAAGAGGGTCCGAAGTCTTCATCCTATCCGGTAAGAAGAGGACATCCGGACCCGTAGACATCTTCATCCAGGCGGCATCTTCTATCTTCTTCCATCCGGCGCGGAGCGGGACCATCTTGAAGCAGCCGAAGTGGATCCATCCTCTTCTTCCGGTGACTCCCGACAATTTAAAGGTTCCTTTAAGTGACGTCATCCAAGATGGCTTCCATCGAATTCCGATTGGCTGATAGGATTCTATCAGCCAATCGGAAATAAGGTAGGAAAAATCTGATTGTCTGATTGAATCAGCCAATCAGATTCAAGTTCAATCCGATTGGCTGATCCAATCAGCCAATCAGATTGAGCTCGCATTCTATTGGCTGTTCCGATCAGCCAATAGAATGCGAGCTCAATCTGATTGGCTGATTCAATCAGCCAATCAGATTTTTCCTACCTTAATTCCGATTGGCTGATAGAATCCTATCAGCCAATTGGAATTCGAGGGCCGCCATCTTGGATGATGTCACTTAAAGGAACCTTCATTCGTCGGGAGTCGCTGGAAGAAGAGGATGGATCCGTGTCGGCTGCTTCAAGATGGTCCCGCTCCGCGCCGGATGGAAGAAGATAGAAGATGCAGCCTGGATGAAGATGTCTACCAGTCTGGATGTCCTCTTCTTGCCGGATAGGATGAAGACTTCGGACCCTCTTCTGGACCTCTTCTGGCCGGATAGGATGAAGGCCTCGGACCCTCATCTGGACAGATCGGTGATACCCGGCGTGGTGAAGATAAGGTAGGAAGATCTTCAGGGGCTTAGTGATAGGTTTTTTAAGGGGTGTTTGGGTGGGTTAGATTAGGGGTATGTGGGTGGTGGATTGTAATGTTGGGGGGGATATTGTATGTTTTTTTTAAAATGCAAAAGAGCTGTTTTCTTTGGGGCATGCCCCGCAAAAGGCCCTTTTAAGGGCTGGTAAGGTAAAAGAGCTGTTAACTTTTTATTTTAGAATAGGGTAGGGCATTTTTTATTTTGGGGGGCTTTGCTATTTTTTTAGGGGGCTTAGAGTAGGTGTAATTAGTTTAAAATGATTGTATCTTTTTTTATTTTTTTGTACTTTAGTGTTTGTTTTTGTAATTTAGTTTAGTTGATTTAATTGTAGATAATTGTAGGTAGTTTATTTAATTAATTTATTGATAGTGTAGTGTTATTTTTTTTTTTTAATGATTTTTATTAATTTTCCACAAAAAAAAAGGAACAAAGAAATTACAGCTTCTACCATCCACATCAAATCTTATCTACTAAACAGAAAAAATATATCCAAAATATGATATAACAGTATAATCCAGTGGAATACATTTTGCTCCACTGGGTCTCATTACATATTTACAATATTTACCAAGAGAAGGGAAGAAGAAAAAAAAAAAAGGGCGAAGATAGTTGATTCTCCCCCCTCTCCCCGTCCGTTAATCCACTGCCCATGATCTGGGTAACCTTTCTATCTGTAGCTGCTGTTGAAACCATTCAGGCCTCTTAAAAGCTGCCAGTATTTGCCTCTGACTGGTTATAGAAAGGGATAAAATCATCTCCTTCCATTTAGTAAAAAATTGTCGAAGTTGTTTGTTGTTAGAAGTTTTTATATTATACTGATCCAGTAATATTTGATATTGGGCTTTCCTAAGGAATTCGGACAACTTAAGGTCGCCTCTACTCTTCCAATTAGAGAGGATCACGTTTCTCCCTACCAATATCATGGCGTTCAGGAATTTATGGTTAACTCCCGGATTACTACTATTATATTGGAATAAAAGGAATATCTCAAGCTGTGAAAACCTTGTCTGAACTCCCATAACCTTATTACACCAAAAATTAACTTTGTTCCAGAATTGCCTCACTTTAGGGCATTTCCAGAAACAGTGGGCTAAATCTGCCTTTTCTTGTCTGCATTTGGGACACTCCCCAGATGCTATGTCGCCCCTCCATATGGATATTCGGGCCGGGGACAAGTATGCCATATTCAATAATCTGATATGCGATTCCCACCAAGTGACTAGAGTCGTTGCTTTCATTGCCAGTCTCACACTGTCGGCTATCCGTTCTTTCCCTATTAGAGGTAGCACTTTGTTCCATTTCCTGAGTAGTCCCTCCATATGGGCTTCCCCTTGAATGTTCATTAGCATTTTATATACTCTTGAAATTTTATTGGCCCCATCGGAGTAGGCGTGAATTACACTACTAACTTCCCCCTTATCTATTCGATCCCTGTTTCATTTCTTAGGTCTCCAATCCAATGTCTAGCTTGTAGATAGGCGTAAAAGGATGACCTTTCTAAATTATATTTACCTTTCAACTCCTCAAAGGATCTAACTACCAACTGGTTTTCCTGACACAATTGACCTAATGAGAAGAGACCTGTCTGTGCCCATCTGGAAAAGACCGATATGTTCAAACCTGGGGGGAAACTTGGATTCCCTGTAAGTGGGAGAAAGACAGATTAGCGAAAATTGCTCTTAGTTGCTAAACATACTTTCTGCCATGTCCTAACCAAATCTTGAATAGTCACATATTGTGTTATATTGGACGGCAATTTTCTCGTTGGATTGTGTAAAATTGCTTTTAAATCAAAAGGGGCCACCAAGTGCGACTCCAGGTCATGCCATGTAACATGACCTTCTTCAGTAATCCAGTCCAATGCAAATTTACAGACAGCGGCATAATTATAGATTCTAATATTTGGGCATACAAGACCTCCACATCGTTTGTAAGTGTCAAAGTTTCAACTGCTATTCGTGGCCTCTTCCCCCGCCAAATGAAATTATTAAAAGCCCTCTGGAGCATCAGAATGTCTTTCTTGTATAATAGCAATGGAAAATTTTGAAGAAAGTAGAGTAGTTTAGGGAATATAATAGTTTTTATGAGCATAATTCTAGCCGTCATACTAAGTGGTAGGTTAGCCCAACTTTGAACTTTTCCCTGTATTTGCTTGATACATTTAACAAAATTAAGTTCATACCACTCCCTAGGATTGCTACTCAATCTTAGGCCCAGATATTGTATACATAGAGTTTCCTGGAATGGGTGATTTATTGTTTGAGCTGGTTTCTGAATCCATAGCAGTTCCGATTTCTCGTTATTAATCCTATAACCGGAAAAGGATCCAAATAACCTAACTATAGATAGAACTTGGGGTATGGACTGACTTGTGTTGCTTAAAAATAATAAGAGATCATCCGCAAAAAGTGAAAGCACCATCTCCTGCTGGCCTATTCTAATCCCCTTTACCTCCTGTCTTAAATTAATTGCCAAGGGTTCTAGAGACAGATTAAAAAGGATTGAGGATAACGGGCACCCCTGCCTTGTCCCTCGCCTCAAAGAGAATCTGTCTGATGTTTCGCCATTTACTATGATTGCCGATACAGGATTTTTATAGATTTTCTGTATGAATTGATGGAATGCCCCTGTCAAGCCAAATCTCTCTAATGACTCAAAGAGATGATCCCACCCAATCGAGTCGAACGCCTTTTCGGCGTCGACTGTGAGAATCGCCAGATCAGGTTTACAATGTGTTTTTTGTGCTCTTTATTGGCAAAATAATCCAGGACCAACTGTACTCTCCGTATGTTTTTGACTGGATTTCGTCCTGTCATGAAACCAGACTGGTCTGGATGTATCATATAGTGCAGGCTTTCCTTAAGACGATTGGAAATAATTGTTGTTAGCAATTTGTAGTCCTGATTCAGGAGGGAGATCGGTCTATATGATGAGGGGGAGCTAGGATCTTTTCCCTTCTTTAAGATCAGGACCACATTTGAAGCTGTGAACAGAGGAGATTGCGGTCTATTTCCAATGAAATAATCATTAAATACTGCCTGTAAAAGGGGGAGTATTGGTTCTCGTAAAAGTTTATAAAATTCGGCCGGCAGAGCATCCGGCCCCGGAGATTTACCTCCTTTGAGGTTGGTTATGGCGTCTGATATCTCTCTTATTGTAATTGGTTCATTCAACCTTTGTAGGTCTTGATTTGTAATCTGGGGTATTTAACCCCTTAACGACCAAGGACGTACGCCACACGTCCTCAAAAAAAAGTCAGTTAATGACCGAGGACGTGTGGCGTACGTCCTTGGTCTGGAAAGCAGCTGGAAGCGATCCTGCTCGCTTCCAGCTGCTTTCCGGTTATTGAAGTGATGCCTCGATATGGAGGCATCCTGCAATAACCCCCCTTGGCCATCCGATGCAGAGAGAGCCACTCTGTGGCCCTCTCTGCACCGGACATCGATGGCCGGTATCGTTGGTGGGTGGGAGCTTACGTGGGAGGCGGGTGGCGGCCATCGGTGCGCTATGTGGAGTGGAGGGGGGCGGGATCGGGGGGCGGGAGCTACGGGGGCGCGCACGGGAGCGCGCGCGTGCACGGGGGTGGTGGGCGGGCGCGTGCACGGGGCGGGAGCGGGTGGGAACCGCTACACTACAGAAAAAAAAAAGTTAAAAAGTAAAAAAAAAAACAACTTAAATGCAATCTAAGGGTTCTGGAAGGGGTTGGGGGTTGGTCTCGGTGGGGGGGGGAAAGCTACACTACAGAAAAGGGAATTAAAAAAAAAAAAAGGCACATTTTGTTACAAAACTGGGTACTGGCAGACAGCTGCCAGTACCCAAGATGGCGCCCATTATTGCAGAGGGGAAGGGTTAGAGAGCAGTATGGTGGGGGATCAGTGAGGTTGGGGTCTAAGGGGGGATCCTACACATCAGCATATGTAAATATGCTTTTTTTTTTTTTAAAAAAAGGGCCAAATACCTTTTATTTTAGTACTGGCAGAGTTTCTGCCAGTACTTAAGATGGCGGGGACAATTGTGGGGTGGGGGAGGGAAGAGAGCTGTTTGGGAGGGATCAGGGGGTCTGATGTTTCAGGTGGGAGGCTGAGCTCTACACTAAAGCTAAAATTAACCCTGCAAGCTCCCTACAAGCTACATAATTAACCCCTTCACTGCTAGCCATAATACACGTGTGATGCGCAGCGGCATTTAGAGGCCTTCTAATTACCAAAAAGCAATGCCAAAGCCATATATGTCTGCTATTTCTGAACAAAGGGGATCCCAGAGAAGCATTTACAACCATTTGTGCCATAATTGCAGAAGGTGTTTGTAAATAATTTCAGTGAGAAACCTAAAATTGAGAAAAAATTAACGTTTCTTTTAATTTGATCGCATTTAGCGGTGAAATGGTGGCATGAAATATACCAAAATTGGCCTAGATCAATACTTGGGGTTGTCTACTACACTACACTAAAGCTAAAACTACCCCAAAAAGCTCCCTACATGCTCCCTAATTAACCCCTTCACTGCTGGGCATAATACACGTGTGGTGCGCAGTGGCATTTAGCGGCCTTCTAATTACCAAAAAGCAACACCAAAGTCATATATGTCTGCTATTTCTGAACAAAGGGGATCCCAGAGAAGAATTTACAACCATTTATGCCATAATTGCACAAGCTGTTTGTAAATAATTTAAGTTAGAAACCAAAAGTTTGTGAAAAAATTTGTGAAAAGTGAACAATTTTTTCTATTTGATTGCATTTGGCGGTGAAATGGTGGCATGAAATATACCAAAATGGGCCTAGATCAATACTTTGGGTTGTCTACTAAAAAAAAATATATACATGTCAATGGATATTCAGAGATTCCTGAAAGATATCAGTGCTCTAATGTAACTATCGCTAATTTTGAAAAGAAATGGTTTGGAAATAGCAAAGTGCTACTTGTATTTATGGCCCTATAGTTTACAAAAAAAGCAAAGAACATGTAAACATTGGGTATTTCTAAACTCAGGACAAAATTTAGAAACTATTTAGCATGGGTGTTTTTTGGTGGTTGTAGATGTGTAACAGATTTTGGGGGTCAAAGTTAGAAAAAGTGTGTTTTTTTCCATTTTTTCCTCATATTTTATAATTTTTTTAATAGTAAATTATAAGATATGATGAAAATAATGGTATCTTTAGAAAGTCCATTTAATGGCGAGAAAAACGGTATATAATATGTGTGGGTACAGTAAATGAGTAAGAGGAAAATTACAGCTAAACACAAACACCTCAAAAATGTAAAAATAGCCTTGGTCCCAAACGGACAGAAAATGGAAAAGTGATGTGGTCATTAAGGGGTTAATCTTCTGCCAAAATTTCTCTTTTTTATCTTGATCTATTATAGTGGGAGAATACAACTTTTGATAATAGTCGAGAAAAACTTGTCTAATCTCAGAGCTCTTATTAAATCTCCTATTCTGGTATGTAATAGTTGTAATAAAATTTTTCTGTTGTCTATTTTTAACCATTTTCGATAGTATTTTAGCTGAGATGCCCTGATTCCCTGCGAAAAAAGCTTTTTGCTTCTTATCCTCCTCTATCATCTTTTGATTGAGGAACAATTCCCTTTCTCCTCTGATCTTTCTATATTTATCCCAGTTCAGTACAGTTTTATCCTGAATGTAGCATGCATATGCCTTTTTAAGTTTATTGGCTAGTTGTTCCTCTCTCTGGTCCTTTTTTCTCTTCATCCTAATTAGGTATGCTTTTATTTCACCTCTAAGGACTGCTTTTGCGGTCTCCCAGAGGATTTCAGGTTTGTACAAATAGTCTTTATTATGTTTAAAAAATTCTTTCCATCTTTCTTGCAACCAAGACCTAAATTTGATGTTCTGTACCAGATATTGGGGGAAGAAGAAACGCGCATTACTGCTCCGGGTGGGGGCCCCGTATTGGATCTCTAATGAAATAATTGCATGATCAGATACTTTGACATCCTTAATCTCCGCTTTTATGTCAAACTTCATCAGTTGACTGGAGACTAGGAAAAAGTCTATCCTGGAAAAGGATCTGAATGACCTGGATTCGCACGTGTAGCCCCTCTGATCTTTGGCAAAACTTATGGAGAATCTTGGTCTCCCTGGTTTTCCTATCCCTCAATCTACTGTTGAATCTATCTAAAGTATAGGAGAAAGTCATGTTATAATCTCCCACTACTATTATGTTATTTCCTACAAACTGAAAAAGTTTCCATCCTAATACTTCCCAAAAATCTCTATCTGTTTTGTTGGGGCCATAAAGGTTACAGAATATATAAAATTTCTTATCTATTTTCATTTCCAAGATTTGATACCTACCCTCTGGATCATTGTAGACTGATAAGATTTGATAGTCTAAATTCTTACTAAGCAATATAGCTAGCCCTCTTTTCCTTTGGCTATAAGGTGTACATATAACCTCCCCTACCCATTTAGTTTGTAATTTAGCAGCTTCTACCGGGGGTAGATGCGTTTCCTGGATAAACGCTAAGTCCGGTTTATGGGAGCCCAGAAGTTTTATCATTAGTTTCCTCTTAATGGGTGAGGAGATTCCTCCTATATTCCAAGACAATAGATTCAGTCTATTCATCTCTATTTACCAATACCTTTACATCTACAATAAACCACATCTTGAAGAGGAAGAGGGGGGGCAAAGCCGGGAGAGGGAGGGAAACAAAAAAAAAAAAGAGATTAGCCGGACCCATGTCCCAGTGAACAAATTACCCATACTACAAAACCTATATTTCACAATCACATATCTAATATCATTAATCCAAATCAATAATTGTTGGGGGAGCTGCACTCCCCCAATATTACTAACCCCCATTCCCTCCCCCTTTCCAATATAGTTGAGTACATAAACATCAAAGGTAAAAGAAGAGGGCTGAGGCATGCATTGAAACAACATATACTTAACCAAAATAGCCTTTTCAGCTTTTGGACCACCTTCCATCTCATAGTTACACATTTCCGCCTAGGGTACTCACTAGCTCCACTATACTCCATTCTTTTGACAATAGGCCTTGATCTCTTCAACTTTCGAAAAAGAAAGCATGGCGCCATCCCTCTCCAGTACAATTTTAGCCGGATACAGCAATCTAGCCTTCAGATTTCCATTAATTAATCTGGAGCAGTATGGCGCCATTTCTCTCCTCCTTGCCTGTGTTTCTGTCGAGAAGTCCTGGAACAGTAACAATCTTGTCTGGCCTACCTTAATCCCCCCATTCTTGCGATAGAGTCGTAGAATGTGGAACTTATCTTGAAAGTTTAAAAATTTTATTATAACTGGTCTGGGTCTCTGTGTGGCCGTAGGATTTTCACGTATTGGTCCTATTCTATGTGCTCTCTCCACAGGGATCACCAAGTTATCTATGTGACTGCCGACCATTTGCGGGAGTGTGGTAGAGGCAAATGTTAAGAGATCCGCATATTCCTCAGATTTAGGAAGCCCAATACCCCTAAGGTTATTGCGCCGTGACCTATCATCTAGATCTTCTAGCTTAGCTTGTAGTGTATGTATGATCTTCTCTTGTGTCTCATTTATAGCTTCCTGGGTAGAGAGCTTATCCTCCATATCGGAAACCCTTGTCTCTAGCTCTGTGAGCCTGGGGGAGAATTGCTTAACTTCTGTTGATAGGTTGCTTATCTCTTGTTTTAAGGCATTAAATTGAGGCATAAACAACTCAGACATTTTATTCAATAATGTTGCAGTATCAATACTGCTCAGGCTTAAGTCGCTGCAAGTCTCTGGCTCACTAGGCTTAGTCCTTTTATCCTTATGTTTAGGTGGCATCACGGGTGAATTAGCTTTAGAGTGGGACATATATTTGTCCATGAGTAGGGGAACAAAAGTGCTTTGTTCCAATAGCGTGTAGAAAAAATAGAAATAATAAGGTGAGTCTATCGGTTGTGAAAGAAAAAACCAAACACGGGAAAAGTGAGTAGGGGGTGAAGCTGTGAGGGTAGGGGTGAAGGGGGTGGTCTAGGAGGGGGAAAAACAGCACTAAAGAAGCCCCCAAAACCAACCCAGGTGCATATATAGGTGTGATTATAGCACGTTAACACCCAAAATTGGGACCTCGAATCCGGGACTGCCTAAAACAGTTAGTCCGAGTATTTCAGCGAGTTGTCTACCACTTAGCTTAGATTTAGCAGCAAGACCTGCTAACTGCGTCCCTAGATATTACAGTGCATCTTGCCCTGCCTCTAGTTGGTTCCAGACTCCTAAGTTTTTAAATGGCAGTAATTGAACTATCTACTCCTAGATTAATAGAATAGCGGGGTAGCTCTCTAGCTGCACAAACACAATCTTAATTAGTTACCTATCTAGGAGAACTACTTGTAGCACTATCATATATCCCTATTCACCTTAAACTGTTTGAAGTTTAGGCCTTTGATCATTTAGCCACTATTTATACATCTGGCCAGGCTCCAATTTTAAGAGGCTTTTTCCTAGGATCACTATGTCAGTATGCGGGCTATCCTCCTAACAAGTTAAACATATCAACACCAACCTAGCCCTGGCATACGCATATCAGAGCCACAGGCCACCAACATCCATCTCCTGCAAAGCCTGTAAAAAGATTAATTTGTAAAATAAAACATATATCTATGATATCTTCTTAAATGAACAATTCCACCATCAATATACTCCAAAAAAATAAAGAAGAAAAACAGGAAGCACGCACAAAGAAGCAAACTAGTAATCAGTACAGATATAGCTGCTGTATACCAAAATCCCTTTGTTGGGCCTGGGTCGCTATAACCAGGCACTGGGGCTCATGCCCTATTCCTGGCCAGCATTTGTTTACTTGAGAGAGTCTGTCTCTGAGTCCAAAGTTATTTCTCCTAGTAGCTATGTATACCCAGGTTTATCGATATATCTTTTCCTGGCAAGGTTATAGTTGCGCCCCCGCTTATCCTCTCTCCAGCCAGAAAAGGTTTTCCCCAGACTTGAGGTATAGCCTGTCCGGTCTATGTCGACCTAAGATACTTTAGTCTCCAGGCAGTATTCACTATATGCACCTCCAAGGCTTCAAGTATAAGACTGGACTATCATTTCAATTTTAACAGGTTCAAACAGAGTATGCGGCCCAGTACAATTGCTTACAAGAACAGACGTTTCCCCAGAAACCATCACAGTTCAAAACAACCTTGCCGGCCTCTCTTATTGTATTCACTGCCAAGCCAGAGTCCACCTGTAATATCCCGTCATGAGTAGTATGTATTACCAGGTTGCGGTCCCTTCATCCCAGTAGAAAGGACCTCTTTTACCTATTCTCTCTTTGGTCTTGCTCCCGCCTCTTGAACTTTGGCCCCACAGTATTTAATAACTACAAGCCTGCTATTTTTATTAGTATTTATTCGAGAGACCTGTTATGGCCTGACTCCTTATGTGTATCTGGACGTAAGTCTCTGGGCAGTGTTTAGCACAAAAATAGTTCAGCGTGTGACTCACCACTTGATGGATTCCTCCAGCGGCTCTCTTTCCGTTATCTCGAAGGGGCCACTCTGGCTGATCATGCACCTTTAAGCCGCCTGTCTTCAGCGTGTTTCAACACGCTCCTCCGGCATCTCTCAATGCCCCGGCTCACCTCCGCTCCGGCGTGTCTCACTCCGCTGTAGATCCGGGATCACATGTAGCCAGCACCAGCCTTAACAGCAGGAGGAGCATGACTCCAGCCGTCCTAGCCACTCACGGAGCCCCGTCCAGACACCGAAGTCCTCTATGAGTCCACGGCCCACAGGTAAGGCTCCCAGGAACCTGTACACTCGCACCACCTGCAGCGCCGCTCCTCCGGCACACTCCTTCCCGAGCTCCTCAGCGACCTCACAGGTATACACTTCAGGCCACTTGGTACGACTCAGCTTCCCGGTACCGCACCAGTACTCCTCCGCAGACCAGGGTATGAGCCTATGTGGGCTCTTTTGTAGTTATGCCCACACCGACAGGGCCAGTAGGTATAAAAGGCTTCCCAGCGACGTCCAAGCTGGGTCAAGGAAAGTAGTTGCTCGGGTTGTTGGAAGTTAGCTCTTTCCCATAGAGCGTCGTGCTAGCATTCCCTCTGCTAGCTCCGCCCTCACCGGAAGCCAGTGTTAGGTTTAATTGTAACTTAGGTTAGGATTTATTTTACAGGTAATTTTGTAATTATTTTAACTAGGTAGCTATTAAATAGTTATTAACTATTTAATAGCTATTGAACCTGGTTAAAATAAATACAAAGTTGCCTGTAAAATAAATATAAATCCTAAAATAGCTACAATATAATTATTCGTTATATTGTAGCTATATTAGGGTTTATTTTACAGGTAAGTATTAAGCTTTAAATAGGATTAATTTATTTAATAAGAGTTAATTTATTTCGTTAGATAAAAATTATATTTAATTTAGGGGTTGTTAGTGTTAGGGTTAGACTTAGCTTTAGGGGTTAATACATTTATTATAGTAGCGGCGAGGTCCGGTCGGCAGATTAGGGGTTAATACTTGAAGTTAGGTGTCGGCGATTTTTGGGAGGGAAGATTAGGGGTTAATACTATTAATTATAGGGTTTGCAAGGCGGGAGTGAGGCGGTTTAGGGATTAATACATTTATTATAGTGGCGGCTAGGTGGCGGCTAGGTCCAGTCGGCAGATTAGGGGTTAATAAGTGTAGGTAGGTAGCGGCGACATTGGGGGGGGCAGATTAGGGGTAATAAATATAATATTGGAGTTGGCGATGTTAGGGGCAGCAGATTAGGGGTACATAGGTATAATGTAGGTTGCGGCGGTGTGCAGTTGGCAGATTAGGGGTTAAAAAATATTATTAGAGTGGCAGCGATGTGGGGGGACCTCGGTTTAGGGGTGCATAGGTAGTTTATGGGTGTTAGTGTACTTTAGAGCACAGTACTTAAGAGCTTTATGAACCGGCGTTTGCCCATAAAGCTCTTAACGCCTGACTTTTTTCTGCGGCTGGAGTTTTGTCGTTAGAGTTCTAACGCTCACTTCAGCCAAGACTCTAAATACCAGCGTTAGAAAGATCCCATTGAAAAGATAGGATACGCAATTGACGTAAGGGGATCTGCGGTATGGAAAAGTTGCGGCTGGAAATTGAGCGTTAGACCCTTACCTACAAGACTCTAAATACCAGCGGGCGGCCAAAACCAGCGTTAGGAACCCTTAACGCTGGTTTGGACGGCTAACGCAGAACTCTAAATCTAGGCTAAAATAAATACATTTGAATCAACTAATACACTCATATTAACACTATCCGATAAAAATTATTTCTATAAATATTAATAAAAAATATATTTATTAGGGTTCAAAGGTATATAGTCATGTATTCAACTACAAAAGGCTATATATATATAATGTGTGTGTGTGTGTGCTTGTCTAAATAATAATTCCCTACTAATTTTTAAAATGTGTTTTACTGTGTATTTATTGTAAATATTTCACATTCCAAAGTGAAATGGGTCAGCGCACACGAAGAACTAAAGTACAAGAAAAAGGGAGACACTAATTATCAAGCATATTAGACTAGTTTCTGATATATTGATATAACAGTTAAAAACTGGCAATACACCAGCTTAAAGGGCCATAATACCCAAATGTTTAAACACTTGAAAGTGATGCAGCATAGCTGTAAAAAGCTGACTAGAAAATATCTCCTGAACATCTCCATGTAAAAAAGAAAGATATTTTACCTCAAAAGTTCCTCAGTAGCCACCTCCAATTGTAAAGGATTTCTAAGCAGCATTTTAGTTTGTCTGTCCTGGGACATCTGAAGGGATGAGCATCGTGCACTCTCATCTTATTTCACCAATCAGGTAAAGGAAGTTTACAATGAAATCTCATGAGAGTCAAGTCAAATCTCATGAGATCACAGTAAAAGTTCATGACCTCAGCACTGCTGATGCTGATTGGCTGCTGTTCATTTCTTCATTTTTTTTATTTTTTTTACCTGCAGCTGGGAGCAGTTGAGTATAACGTTTTACACAGAACTTACTCTGCTGAGCTGAGGAGATTGTGAGGTAAAATATCTTCCTTTTTTACATAGAGATGCTCAGGTGATATTTTCCTGTCAGCTTTTTACAGTTATACTGCATCAGTTTCAAGTGATTTAGCATATGAGTATTATGTCCCTTTAACTATATAGAGGATAAACTGAAAAGCCAAAATATAATGCTAAGGATAATTTAATTACTAGCATTATATTGGTATTATATCAAAACTGTATCATAATGCAACATTACTGATGATTGGTCCTTTACAGTTGTATGATTACAGCAAATTAATTCTTCATTAAGGATGCTATTGCCGGCATCAATTTAAGTTAGTCATTTTGTGAGGTTGTCGCCATTCTTTATAAGCAAGTACAAATTTGTGTCTTTGATTTAATTATGAGAATTTTTATAATAATATCAGTTGATATGGGTCCATCAGTAATGTTACACTATGATCAATTTTTGATAATGGTTAGGGTAAATATCTATATAGCAACTGTATTGCGCAAGCAATAAATGTTAGGTTTTTCTTCTACACTCTCCATGTAAGTCTAAGGGAGAAAAAGTAAGAGTGGTTGTGATATCCAACTCCTAAAGTTAGTGCATGCCGGATTTCCCTTGCTTGCAAAAAGTTTTACTTTTAACTTGAAATATACACGCTAACCCACGCTTTAGCGGGATTACTAAATAACGCGCCACTTGTTATCTAGCACTCTGTGTTTGTTTAAATATGAATAGTTACTATTTAATATGGGTAATGCACCTGTGTATATATCTGCCCTAATTAATAAAATATAATAATAATTATAATTATTTGTGTTCAGTAAAAGGGAAAGTTCTGGATTTATGCTGGATATAACATATACATGTAATTAAAGCGGTAGAGGCTTATCTGCTGCATTAATATGTACAGCGTAACAAATGTTGCAAACAAACAATCGAACAGTATATGCTTCAAAATATTATGAGAGAGAGTGTGTCGTGCTTATCCCCTTCTCAAAAGGGCACTCACCCGCTCTATAGTGTTAGTCCTTTGTTGACACGAGCATCCACTATTGCGAAAACAGAGAGAAAGCTTGCACTCCTACTGCTCACTGCTCCAGTCACTCTCGAGGAAAATTAAGTTTAGGAGACCGCAGCCCATATCCAACTCACCTCTGCGGTTTGCTCCATCCTCTACCGGTTCTGGATTTCCTCTATCCGGTGACGTAGGCAATCGAGTGACCAATCTTGAGAAATCCTTATCGTGATACAGTAAACAAGCTGGAACAATTTCTAAGGTTAAAGCCTCCACTGGAAACCACCCGGGGTAGCTGTTGGAAGCGGTATGTGAAAGGAGGATTCCTTGTTATCCTCAGATAAATATAAGAAAAAGGAGATATCCGAAAAATCTAAAAAAATATATAAAAAAGCTTTATTGGCAAATATTTAAAATAACAGCATGGAGCACACAAAAGTGTGAATGGTTTTACGTGTTACGGTGATTGCCGTACTCATAAACCTTATGAGTGCGGCAATCGCTGAAATGTGTAAAACCATTCACACTTTTGTGTGCTCCATGCTGTTATTTTAAATATTTGGCAATAAAGCTTTTTTATATATTTTTTGGATTTTTCGGATATCTCCTTTTTCTTAAATAATAATAATTATCATCATCATCTTTATAATCATTATCATACATCCCATATATTGATCAGAGGTTTAAAACATGGCACCTAAAATGCTCAGGATGTTATATTTCACCATTAACCCCTTATTTTCAATTATTGTACTTGTATTTTTTCTTGCCTTTGTTTATTTATTTGTTGCAAGTTCTGTAAACAGACCACTGTATTCTTTACATTTAAATGATAACAGATTCATAAGAGGCAGATAGTTACACTTTCTAACCAGATGTAATTTTAGTCAATTTGACAACAGCCTACTGAATTCTGCCTCCTTCTTTTCTTCCCTTTCTTTTCATTTTCTTTGTTTTTTTTTCTTAATCTCCACACTCAATCTAAGAGGAAACATAGTTTTTATTTACAACACAAACACAAACACAACACAACACAAATTGACCACCCCAACATGAGATAACCATTGTTGAATCCATATGTGTCCTTCCAAATAAAAGTTAAAAGTTTAATCATGAATTGCAAAGTAAAAAATATGAAATTATATATATCAATCCATATATATCTCCCACTCTCTCAACCTTCTGGCTCTTACAGAAACCTGTCTCTCTGCTTCAGACACAGCATACAATGCTGCACTGTCACATGGGGTCTCCACTTCAGCCACAATTCTAGGTATGGCAATAGACAAGGAGGGCTTGTTGGTATTTTACTTTCCTCTCATTGCACCTTTCAACAAATACAGCCCTTCTCTTCCCTCACATTTTCTTCATTTGAAGCACACATGATTTGTTTATTCTCTCCCCTGTCGATACGTGATGAATTTATATACCACCCCCTGGCTCCTCAACTCAATTTTTAGATCATTTTGCTGCCTTGCTTCATTATTTCCTTTCCTCAGACACCCCTGCCCTTATTCTTGGTGACTTCAACATCCTTGACAATCCCACTGTTTCCTCTGCAAAACAAATACTGCAACTCACTTCCTCTTTTGGCCTGTCACAATAGACTGATTCTCCCACTCACAAAGATGGTCACTCCCTCAATCTGATTTTCAGCTATTGATGCACTATCTCAAATTTCACAAACTCCCCTTTTCCTCTTTCTGACCATCATCTCCTTACTTGCAACATCACATTCCTCCCTACAACTCCCCCTCCCTCTACCCCTCACCCCAAACTTCACAGAAGCACTGTCATTAGATAAGCAACAGTTTGCTAGCTCTCTCGAATCTCTCCTCTCTTCCATCCCCTCCTTTTCCTGCCCTGACCAATCTATCTGCCAATATAACTCCACCTTTACATCGGTCATTAACAATCTGGCCCCACCTACCATAGCTCAGAAACCACACTCTCATCCTCAACCCTGGCATACTCCTCTGACATGGTACCTACGCAATTGTTTCCGTACTGCTGAGCTACACTGGAGAAAATCTCGGAGTTCAGCTGACTTTCTACACTATTCCGCCCTAATCAACAATACTTCATTACTCTCATCTCTACTCTTTCCTCTAACACAAAACGTCTGTTTTCCACGTTCAATACTGTTCTCTGCCCACCCACACCTCCTAATAAAACTTCTCTCTCAGCTCAAGATTTTGCCAGCCACTTCAATAACAAAATTGACTCCATCAGATATGACATCATACAACATACTACCAATCTCCCATCACTTCATAAGCTCACAATCATCAAAAACCCAAATAGCCATAAATGTAGCTCTTTTGCCCCTGTTAACGAGAAATAAGTTTTTGCCCTTATACTGTCCTCCCACCTCACTTCCTGTACCCTCGACCCCATCCCCTCACAGCTACTCCCCTCCCTATATTCTACCCTTACCCCTATACTAACAGACATCTTCAACCTCTCCCTCAGGACTGGTATGTTTCCCTAATCTCTAAAACATGCACTGGTCACACCTATCCTCAAAAAACCTCTTGATCCAACCTCCCAATCCAACTACCGCCCTATTCACCTACTCCCTCTTGCCTCAAAGCTCCTTGAAAAGCTAGTATATTCATGTCTATCCCATTTCCTTACACTAAACTCTCTTATTGACTTACTGCAATCAGAATTTTGTCCCCATCACTCCACAGAGACAGCAATTGTCAAGGTTACCAATGACCTACTTAAAGCAAAATACAAAGGCCACTTCTCTGCATATCCTCCTTGACCTGTCTGCAGCCATTGATACTGTTGACCACCCCCTTTTGGTCCAAACCCTCCAATCCTTTGGTATCTGCGACACAGCTCTCTCGTGGTTCTCTTCCTATCTATCTATAACCACTTTCTGTCGGGGTACCTCAAGGCTCTGTCCTTGGTCTCCTTCTCTTTTCAATCTACACGTCATCATTAGGTTCCTTAATAAAGTCCTACGGGTTTCAATATCATTTGTTTGCCGATGACACCCAAATCTATCTCACTGCACGAGACCTACCTCCTTCCTTACTAACCCGTGTCACTAACTGTCTTTCTCATATCTCATCTTGGATGTCCTCTCACTACCTTAAGCTAAATCTCTCCAAAACTAAACTTCTTATTTTTACCCCTTCCTCCAAAATCTCCACCCCCAAATTTCCTATAACTGTTGATAATTTAATTATTACCCCTACCACGAATGCCCAATGTTGTGGGGTCACCCTTGACTCAGACCTTTCTTTTACTCCTCAGATTCAGTCCTTGGCTAAAGCCTATGGCTTCCATCTTAAAAACATCTCTAAAATTAGACATTTACTTACACAAGACACAACTAAGATTTTTAACCACTCTCTCATCCTTTCCCGCCTCGACTATTGCAATTCCATCCTCTCTGGTCTCTATAGCTGCCGCCTAGCTCCTTTACAATCCATAATGAACGCCTCTGCCAGGCTCATCTTCCTTAGATGTTGCTCTTCATTTGCTGCACCTCTCTGCCAATCCCTTCACTGGCTTCCTCTTGCCTCCAGGATTAAACACAAAATCCTCACTCTGACATACAAAGCCCTCAACTGCACTGCTCCCCCCTACATTTCAGACCTTGTCTTCAGATACTCTCCCTCCCTTTCCCTTCGATCTGCTCACAATCTCCTACTCTCCTCCTCTCTTGTTACTTCCTAACATTTCCGTTTACAGGACTTCTCCAGACTGGCTCCCATATTGTGGAACTCCCTGCCTCGCTCCACAAGTCTCTTCCCTAGTTTTAACAGCTTCAAGCGCTCCCTAAAGACTCTACTATTCAGGGATGCATACAACCTACACTAACCTTTCCTAACTCCATTGCTTTCCCCTTGAACCCCTTAGATGTAAGCATATGAGCCCAGCTGTTTGTAGATCATCTTCATAAGAGCCGACTACAACAGTGCAACTCTCGGCAGGGCCCTCTATCCATTTGATCCATATAAATGTTACCTTGTATACCGCCTATGCTTATAAAGCTGCAGAATCTGTTGGTGCTCTACAAATACCTGATAATAATAATAATAATAATAATAATAATAATAATATCAACTTAAAGATTCACATACTTAACAAATAAAGGGCTAGATTACAAGTGGCATGCTAATTTTAGTGCTGGGTTAGTGCGGGCATGATAAGCAATATTGTGACTGCACTAACACGCATATTATAGGCTGAAAGTAAATGTTTGCGATCAAATTAAAAAAAATTGCTATCAAAGTATCAATGCGACTGAAGATCTAGGGGCCGATGTATCAATGTGTGGCAGACATGATCTACACTGTTTGTGCAATATTGCCCCTTGCAGATTCGCGGCCAATCGGCCACTAGCAGGGGGTTGTCAATCAACACGATCATATAAAAATCAGGCAGATTAACTTTTAACTTTTAACAATTAAAATATAAAATTTACACACAATCATCAAAAGTACATTACAAAGTATAGTTTTATATATATATATATATATATATATATATATATATATATATATATATATATATATATATATATATATATATATTATATATATATACACACACACACACACATACACATATTTAGATTATATTAAATTAATGCTATATATTAAATATGTGTGTGTGTGTGTGTGTGTGTGCATATGTATTTATGCATTTATATGTGTATATATGTATTTACAAACATATACTTACAAATAAATACATTATTAAATATGAACACATATATACAAGTACATTGGAGCCCTTTGCAGTTAAGTACATGAAAACATGTTAAAGCATATTAATGCAATATTGATTTTTAATAATAGTTTTTTTTTTTTTTTTTCATGTCTCAATATGCGCGTTTATGTGATTTTTTTTTTTTAATATTTATCTTTATTGAGGTTTTCATAACAGACAAACAAGTATCATCAGCATGCTATAAAACACAGCATAAAAGTACATCAATTTGTAGTGTGTATTTAAAATAAACATAAATTTTAACAGTCGAAACTAGCGCAGCACACACACACAGCTGAATATTTAAAAGATGAACCTCAAATTATTTCAGATTTCTTAGAGATATTCCCTGTAAAGAGCATTTAAGACCTTTTGGGTCTGTTTATTTGTAGATAAATTATATAGGGAGATATAATAGAATAACAAAATGTCATACCGAGGCCCAGAGAACATAATGAACTAGCAAAAGTATGTGGCTTACAATTTAGAACCGAAGCCACCTGAATCTGGGCATTAGAAATGAATATACTACTATTAAGGCTGCGGTATGAAAGAGATAAACCGCTTAAGCAGTCCTCCCTTACTGGAAGGTACATTATATGGGGGGGGGAGGAGGGGAGAGGTGATCATTCACATATGGTGAGTAGGCAGGGTTAATTATTTTAACTTTATGTAAACGACCAATATAGGTTAAACTGTAAGAAAATTGGGGAAAACACATATAAACATCGACCCAATGTGAGAAAGAACAGTCTACATACATAAATTACAAACACCACACATAAAACATACCCACGTTAAGAGCCAAAATCCCCATGAGTGGCACCCCAGCATATAAAGAATAATTTCTAGAGCAAACAAGACAGAGATCATAATATTCACTACAGATATTTAAAAAGGAACACACAAGCTAACGATTTGAAGGCATGAATAAAATAGCATCAACATGTCCTATATCACCTTGATTTTTGACATTCACATGTGGCCCATTATTACAGTCAAACAAACAATGAAAAAATAAGCATGCTGTTAACATAGTGAACTTCAGGGCAGTAAGACAACCAGTTCTCCAGAGATTTAATCTTATAGCATTACAGGTGTGACTAGTCCAAAGTAAACATTAAGGTCAGGAACACACCATTTGCATATGCTCATGTAATAAGCTCTATATCTGTAAAATAAAGCTATGTGGGTCACATGCCTATAGTACATTGCTGTTCCAATCACACATCCTGTTTGAATGAATAAAGTTATACTTATATTGCACACAAACATGTTGAAACAAATGGGCCTTAAACTATAGCAATCGCTTCATAGAGGGCAGTCACATAGAAGTGCATTGTAGTCCATATAGTGAGAAATATAGTTCCCATGAAAAAACGTTATTTGCACTGAGTCTTATATGTTAAACCAAACAGAGCAGTAACCATAAAATAATGTGTCCCATAGAAACATATAGAATTATCAACAAGCTATTACCAGCATAATGACTGCAGAGATTAGAGTAATGAACTGTCACTTATCAAAACAATTAGAACGGCCAGTGTCCCAACAGTTAGTGTAAATCACTGACATGTCCAAAAGGCATTAAAAAAAAACCAGAAACATGCAGGACCATCATCAAACATGTGTTCAGCTGATGCCTCACTTAAGGCTGACCAGACTCATCTGCTGCACTCTCATGTTGGATCCAAAGAGCTGTAGCTGAATCTGAAAGGCTACGTTGTCGGTAGTCAGCAAATCAGCCCAGTTGTGCCCCATGCTTCCAGGAACTAGAGAGGTCTCACCCCAAGTGCGCCTTCTCAGGGTCCGACCTGCCGCATCTACCACGGCAGATGAGAACAACATAGCCGGCTTACCAAACAGGCTTGGGACCGTGACTTCACCACCATCAGGTAAGCGGTCAGAGATTTTGCTTCTTGTAAAGTAGGCAGACCGGGATCGCACCAGCTCAGCTCCACATCGCACCGTTGAGAAGAAGGTAGAATCACTCTGTGTGAAGCTTGGGTAAGCCATGTGATTGTGAGTGTCCTCAGGACGCCGGCCAAAAACTTCAGCAGACTTTACCGAGAGCACCGGCCTGTCCACAGCACTCTCTAGTCCATCACAAGAGACCTGCGAGCCCCTACAAAGTTGTGAGTGTTGCCGGATTTCCTTGGGGGGTATAGTACTGCTCGTAGGTGAAAAAGCCCGGGCTAACACTTCCTCCAGTCTCTGGAAGTGACAACGCAGCAAATGCTGAATACATTCATCCCATCTGAGAGCCATATTCTTTGTGCCTTCAGCCGAATTTGGGGATACGTTGTGTCTCTCTTAGTCAGTAGAAGCAATTCAAATCTTCTCTAAACTAGTTAACGACATGAAAAATCGTTTACATAGGGGGAAAGATGGCCGCTCCTGAACAGTTTAATCATTAGCTGACCTGTAAAACAGCTATTGTCTCCTCCGTAAGGTTATTATTCAATGTCCCAAATAGATTTAGGTCTTCTAGAAGATCCAAAGATGCCTATAGTATGCATTTGAGCTGGGATGAACGGTCAATTAAATTAAATTATGAGCTATTTCAGCAGAGCTGAAGAGATATGCGACCGTTCAATTTCCAGGCTAGCTCCGCCCCCCGATTTTTAATAATTGTTTTAATTATCTATTTAGTGTGTGTAAAAAAAAACCTTCAGATATATGTAGAAATATGTATTTATGAATAAATAGAACATATTCTGTTACTCGAAGAACATTGGAATGTGAAATATTCATATTTTTGTATCGGGTAAGTGCAAATGAGAATATGCAATCGGGTTTGCGCAAGAGTGGGCTATTAGGTTGTTTTTCCACTTTTTTCTCTCCATTGACTTCTATAGGGGAATGCTGGAAAGTGCATGCTATATTCTAATTTCGGCATTTTGCGTTTGTCAGGTTAGCTTGAGTGCGAAAACAGTTTAATTTCAACTCTTAATACAGTCACAACCTGACAGCGCAAAAAGATTACTACTTTTAGCATTATTTTAATATAATCTAAATATGTGTATGTGTGTGTGTGTGTATAAATATATATATATATATATATATATATATATATAAACAAGCACGGGGAAGGCACTCACCGTTTAAAATGTAACTTTTTATTCACAGATATCTGTGAATAAAAAGTTACATTTTAAACGGTGACTGCCTTCCCTGTACTTGTTTTTCTATATTGATACTTTGAAGAGCACCCCGGCTGCTGACACAGTATAAAGAAGTGTGCTGGAACCCTCCTTGCAGTGTTAAAAAATATATATATATATATATATATATTGTGACCTGGGATCTTGGAAACACACAGGCCTAGATTTAGAGTTGGGCGGTAGCCGTGAAAACCAGCGTTAGAGGCTGGTTTTTACCGCCCTCTGGTATTTGGAGCCAGTCATTAAAGGGTCTAACGCTCACTTTCCAGTCGCGACTTTTCCATATCGCAGATCCCCTTACGTCATTTGCGTATCCTATCTTTTCAATGGGATCTTTCTAACGCTGGTATTTAGATTCGTGGCTGAAGTGAGCGTTAGAAATCTAACGACAAAACTCCAGCCGCAGAAAAAAGTCAGTAGTTAAGAGCTTTCTGGGCTAATGCCGGTTCATAAAGCTCTTAACTACTGTGCTCTAAAGTACACTAACACCCATAAACTACCTATGTACCCCTAAACCGAAGTCCCCCCACATCGCCGCCACTCAATTAAAAATTTTTAACCCCTAATCTGCCGACCGCCACCTGCGTTATCCTTATGTACCCCTAATCTGCTGCCCCTAACACCGCCGACACCTATATTATATTTATTAACCTCTAATCTGCCCCCCTCAACGTCGCCTCCACCTGCCTACACTTATTAACACCTAATCTGCCTAGCGGACCGCACCGCTACTATAATAAAGTTATTAACCCCTAATCTGCCTCACTCCCGCCTCAATAACCCTATAATAAATAGTATTAACCCCTAATCTGCCCTCCCTAACATCGCCGACACCTAACTTCAATTATTAACCCCTAATCTGCCGACCGAATCTCGCCGCTACTGTAATAAATGGATTAACCCCTAAAGCTAAGTCTAACCCTAAAACTAACACCCCCCTAAGTTAAATATAATTTAAATCTAACAAAATAAATTAACTCTTATTAAATAAATTATTCCTATTTAAAGCTAAATACTTACCTGTAAAATAAACCCTAATATAGCTACAATATAAATTATAATTATATTATAGCTATTTTAGGATTTATATTTATTTTACAGGCAACTTTGTAATTATTTTAACCAGGTACAATAGCTATTAAATAGTTAAGAACTATTTAATAGCTAAAATAGTTAAAATAATTATAAAATTACCTGTAAAATAAATCCTAACCTAAGTTACAATTAAACCTAACACTACACTATCAATAAATTAATTAAATAAAATACCTACAATTATCTACAATTAAACCTAACACTACACTATCAATAAATTAATTAAATACAATATTTAGAAATAAATACAATGAAATAAACTAAAGTACAAAAAATAAAAAGGAACTAAGTTACAAAAAATAAAAAAATATTTACAAACATTAGAAAAATATTACAACAATTTTAAACTAATTACACCTACTCTAAGCCCCCTAATAAAATAACAAAGACCCCCAAAATAAAAAAAATGCCCTACCCTATTCTAAATTACAAAAGTTCAAAGCTCTTTTACCTTACCAGCCCTTAAAAGGGCCCTTTGCGGGGCATGCCCCAAAGAATTCAGCTCTTTTGCCTTTAAAAAAAAAACATACAATACCCCCCCAACATTACAACCCACCACCCACATAACCCTAATCTAACCCAAACCCCCCTTAAATAAACCTAACACTAAGCCCCTGAAGATCTTCCTACCTTGTCTTCACCTCACTGGGTTCACCGATCGGTCCAGAAGAGGGTCCGAAGCCTTGATCCAAGCCCAAGCAGGGGGCTGAAGAGTGACGTCCATCCTCGGGCTGAAGTCTGGATCCAAGCGGCAAATGAAGAAGTCCATCTTCGGGAAGAAATCTTCATCCTATCCGGGCAGAAGAGGACATCCGGACCGGCAAACATCTTCACCCAAGCTGCATCTTCTATGTTGTTCCATCGGATGACGAGCGGCTGATCTTGAAGACCTCCAGCGCGGATCCATCCTCTTCGTTCGACGTCCAACTGAAGAATGAAGGTTCCTTTAAGGGATGTCATCCAAGATGGTGTCCCTCGAATTCCGATTGGCTGATAGGATTCTATCAGCCAATCGGAATTAAGGTAGGAAAATTCTGATTGGCTGATGGAATCAGCCAATCAGAATCAAGTTCAATCCGATTGGCTGATCCGATCAGCCAATCAGATTGAACTCGCATTCTATTGGCTGATCGGAACAGCCAATAGAATGCAAGCTCAATCTGATTGGCTGATTGGATCAGCCAATCGGATTGAACTTGAATCTGATTGGCTGACTCCATCAGCCAATCAGAATTTTCCTACCTTAATTCCGATTGGCTGATAGAATACTATCAGCCAATCGGAATTCGAAGGACGACATCTTGGATGACGTCCCTTTAAAGGAACCTTCATTCTTCAGTTGGACGTCGAACGAAGAGGATGGATCCGCGCCGGAGGTCTTCAAGATCAGCCGCTCGTCATCCGATGGAACAACATAGAAGATGCGGCTTGGATGAAGATGTTTGCCGGTCCGGATGTCCTCTTCTGCCCGGATAGGATGAAGATTTCTTCCCGAAGATGGACTTCTTCATTTGCCGCTTAAATCCAGACTTTAGCCCGAGGATGGACGTCACTCTTCAGCCCCCCGCTTGGGCTTGGATCAAGACTTCGGACCCTCTTCTGGACCGATCGGTGAACCCGGTGAGGTGAAGACAAGGTAGGAAGATCTTCAGGGGCTTAGTGTTAGGTTTATTTAAGGGGGGTTTGGGTTAGATTAGGGGTATGTGGGTGGTGGGTTGTACTGTTGGGGGGGGGTATTGTATGTTTTTTTTTTTACAGGCAAAAGAGCTCAATTCTTTGGGGCATGCCCCGCAAAGGGCCCTTTTAAGGGCTGGTAAGGTAAAAGAGCTTTGAACTTTTGTAATTTAGAATAGGGTAGGGCATTTTTTTATTTTGGGGGTCTTTGTTATTTTATTAGGGGGCTTAGAGTAGGTGTAATAAGTTTAAAATTGTTGTAATATTTTTCTAATGTTTGTAAATATTTTTTTATTTTTTGTAACTTAGTTCTTTTTTATTTTTTGTACTTTAGTTAGTTTATTTCATTGTATTTATTTGTAGGAATTGTATTTAATTTATTTATTGATAGAGTAGTGTTTAATTGTAGATAATTGTAGGTATTTTATTTAATTAATTTATTGCTAGTGTAGTGTTAGGTTTAATGGTAACTTAGGTTAGGATTTATTTTACAGGTAATTTTGTAATTATTTTAACTAGGTAACTATTAAATAGTTCTTAACTATTTAATAGCTATTGTACCTGGTTAAAATAATTACAAAGTTGCCTGTAAAATAAATATTAATCCTAAAATAGCTACAATATAATTATAATTTATATTGTAGCTATATTAGGGTTTATTTTACAGGTAAGTATTTAGCTTTAAATAGGAATAATTTATTTAATAAGAGTTAATTTATTTAGTTAGATTTAAATTATATTTAATTTAGGGGGGTGTTAGGGTTAAAGTTAGACTTAGCTTTAGGGGTTAATAAATTTATTAGAGTAGCGGTGAGCTCCTGTCGGCAGATTAGGGGTTAATACTTGAAGTTAGGTGTTGGCAATGTTAGGGAGGGCAGATTAGGGGTTAATACTATTTATTATAGGGTTATTAAGGCGGGAGTGAGGTGGATTAGGGGTTAATACATTTATTATAGTAGCACTCAGGTCCGGTCGGCAGATTAGGGGTTAATAAGTGTAGTTAGGTGGAGGCGACGTTGGGGGCGGCAGATTAGGGGTTAATAAATATAATATAGGGGTCGGCGATGTAAGGGCAGCAGATTAGGGGTACATAGGGATAATGTAGGTGGCGGAGGTGTACGGAGCGGCAGATTAGGGTTAAAATAATATGCAGGGGTCAGCGATAGCGGGGCGGCAGATTAGGGGTTAATAAGTGTAAGGTTAGGGGTGTTTAGACTCGGGGTACATGTTAGAGTGTTAGGTGCAGACGTAGGAAGTGTTTCCCCATAGAAAACAATGGGGCTGCGTTAGGAGCTGAACGCGGCTTTTTTGCAGGTGTTAGGTTTTTTTTCAGCTCAAACAGCCCCATTGTTTTCTATGGGGGAATCGTGCACGAGCACGTTTTTTAAGTTGGCCGTGTCCGTAAGCACCGCTGGTATCGAGAGTTGAAGTTGCGGTAAATATGCCTGTACGCTCCTTTTTTGGAGCCTAACGCAGCCATTCTGTGAACTCTCGATACCAGCGGTATTTAAAAGGTGCGGCCAGAAAAAAGCACGCGTAGCTAATGCACCCCTTTGGCCGCAAAACTCTAAATCTAGGCGACAGTCCTCAAAGCTGGAAACACCACACAATGTTGTAGCTTTATAAAATACAGTCTGTTTATTATCAGGTCTGGCAAAAACAGGCAAAATAAACATAAACAAAACAAAAGAGGCTTGCTCCACTGAGCACTTACTAACAAGTACAACTGTTTGCACTAAGTAGATTTTCACAAAAGTAATATTGCACAGACCTTTCAAACTTTGTCCTTTAGAGATAATTCCTCTCAGTCTCTCAGGAGAGTGTTTGCAGTTTTCCTTTACTGCTGGCAAATCTACCTCTCAACCCCTGACTGGGGATTTTATTAGCACCTGCTGTTAATTACCACATGCAGGTGAGTAGCTAGCTGAGTCAGACAGAATTCCTGGACTGGACTTTTTGACATAATGTGCTACTTGCAAACTGCGGGGTGGAGCACTGGCCCACCCTACTCTCCAAATACTCCACCCCAGGGACCCAGAAATAAATCACATATTTTCTCTATGTGGCAAACAAACATAACAATTCTCCCTGGGGTTGTCAGACCATACCCCGCACTGCAGCACTTTTGAGGGAATATAGACACCTTCCATTACTATGCCTTGGATTCTGTCGCACATCCTCCCCGCCAGCTCAGACCTAGTGGGGTGAGCGACCATGGCCAAAAGCGTATGCATATGTGAAAGGCCATCAGCATTACCCTGCTTACGTCCTGCCCTGTGTTCTACTGAGAAGAGATAGGGTTGCAAACTAAGGAACCAGCGTGTAACTCTACTATTATTATCCTTATTTTGACTCATCCATTTGAGAGGTGCATGATCAGTAACTAGTCTAAATTTTCTGCCCAACAAATAATATTTTAGAGTTTCAACAGCCCATTTAATTGCTAGACACTCCTTTTCAACAATTGAATAGTTATTTTCTCTAGGTTGAAGTTTCCGGCTCAGGTATAGTATTGGGTGCTCTTCACTTTGAGTTTCCTGGGAAAGCACTGCCCCAAGACCAACATCAGAGGCATCCGTCTGTAAAACAAACTCCTTTGAAAAATCAGGAGTGACTAACACTGGTTGTCTACAGATGGCTTCCTTGAGATTTTGAAATGCCTGTTCAGCTTCAGAGGACCATTTCACTATTACTGGAGCTTTTGCTTTAGTGAGGTCAGTTAAAGGACCCGCTATAGTAGCAAAGTTGGAGATAAACCTTCTGTAGTAGCCAACAAGCCCAAGAAATGTTCTGACCTGTTTCTTCGTCATAGTTCGTGGCCAATTCCTTATGGCTTCAACTTTAGCAAGTTGTGGCTTTACTATTCCTCTTCCAATGGAATAGCCAAGATACTTGGCCTCCTCCAAGCCAATGGTACATTTACTCGGACTTGCTGTCAGACCGGCATTTCTTATGGAATTAAGGACAGCTTGCACTTTTGGCAAGTGAGACTCCCAATCTTCGCTATGTATGACTGCGTCATCTAAGGAAGCTGCAGCATAATGAGCATGTGTCCTTAAGATCCGGTCCATCATTCTTTGAAATGTTGCTGGAGCACCATGTAGGCCAAAAGGTAACACCTTGTATTGGAAGAGCCCATCTGGAGTAGAGAAAGCAGTCTTTTCCTTTGCCCATCCTGTAAGTGGCACTTGCCAATAACCCTTGGTCAAATACAATTTGGTAAGGTACCTTGTGCCCCCTGAGTCTCTCCACAAGTTCATCAACCCTTGGCATGGGGTATGCATCAAACTTGGATATTGCATTCAGCTTCCGGTAATCATTACAAAACCTGATTGTGCCATCAGGCTTTGGTACAAGCACAATTGGGCTACTCCAGTCACTTTGGGATTCTTCAATTACCCCAAGGTCCAGCATTTTCTTTACTTCCAATTTGATTGCTTCCCTCTGGGCTTCAGGTATTCTATATGGCTTTAGATTTATCCTTTTTCCCGGTTCAGTGACAATGTCATGCTCTATTATCGTAGTTCTTCCTGGGACTGAGGAGAAAACATCTTTATTTAATCTGATGAAGTCTTTCACCTCCCTCTTCTGGTGGATAGTCAGGGTTTCTGAGATATTGACTACGGGTTCATTCTCCTCCATTGTAGGGAGGTCTGCTGTTTTTATAGCCACAAGTGTTTCTCTTTCTTTCCACGGTTTAAGTAAATTCACATGGTAAATCTGTACCTCCTTTCGCCTCCCAGGCTGTCTTACTTTGTAATTTACTTCCCCCACTCTGTCAATGACTTCATATGGCCCATGCCATGTTGCCAAAAATTTGTTCTCTACAGTGGGAACCAGGACTAGTACTCTCCTGGATTAAACACACAAACCCTGGCATTTCTATTATAGCTGTTCTGCTGGTTCTGTTGGGCATTTTCCATGTGTTCTCTAACTATGGGCATAATGGCTGTCATCCGATCCTGCATCTGAGTTATATGTTCAATCACACTTCTGTGAGGGGTTGACTCCTGTTCCCAAGTCTCCTTAGCTATGTCTAGCAAACCTCTGGGGTGTCTTCTATACAAAAGTTCAAAGGTCGAAAATCCAGTAGAAGCTTGAGGGACCTCTCGGATGGAAAACATTAAATAAGGTAAAAGGAAATCCCAGTTTTTCCCATCTTTATCAATTACTTTTTTGAGCATAGCCTTTAGTGTTTTATTAAATCGTTCTACCAGACCATCAGTTTGTGGGTTATATACAGATGTTTTCAGATGCTTTATATGAAGAAGATTACACAACTCCTTTGTAATTCTCGACATAAATGGAGTGCCTTGGTCTATTAATATTTCTTTGGGAATCCCAACACGGCTGAACATTAACATTAACTCCTTAGCAATTGCTTTTGCTGAAGTAGTATGCATGGGTATTGCCTCAGGGTAACGTGTAGCATAGTCTACTATTACCAATATATACTGGTGCCCCCTTGCAGACTTTACAAGAGGACCCACAAAATCCATACCAATGCGTTCAAATGGGACCTCAATTATGGGTAAGGGCACCAATGGGCTACGGTATGCTGTAAGAGGGGCAGTTAATTGGCATTCAGGACAAGAAGAACAATAGTTTGTGATAGATGCCATTACACCTGGCCAATAAAACCTCCTAAGAATTCTCTCTCTGGTTTTTTCAATCCCCAAGTGCCCCCCAAGTATGTGGCTATGTGCCAGATTTAATACAGTGTGTCGATATGCCTGGGGTACTAACAGCTGTTTGACAGACTCCTTTTTCCCAACTCTGTACAATAAATCATTTTCCACTTCAAAGTATGGATAGGTGAGCGCTTTATCAGTATTAATGGGGGTGCCATTTCTTATGGAAATATAGTTTCTAGCCACAGCTATAGTTGGATCCTCCCATTGTGCAGCCCTAAAGTTACTTGGGCTAACCTCTAGGTCAGTTATTTCTACATCAGGTTCAGATATATTATATTGACCTGTATTATTCTGTTCAGTATTACCTCCAACTAGGGTTTCCATAGGGGTTGAGTGTTTACCTCTAGCAGGAGTTATTTTGTCTAAGTTATCCCCCAATAAATCAGAAAAGGGAAAGTTACAAACAGTGCCCTCTACTGAATCCGGTGAATTTTCCTCAGCAGCATCCCATAGATTCAAAAAATGGGGAAAATCTCTGCCTATTATCATTTCATGGACTAATTTATCCACTAAACCAACTCTATGATTTATAGGGCCATTTTGAGTTTCAATAAGTACTTTAGCAGTTGGATACTTGTGTATTTCCCCATGGACACAAGCAATATCTAGGTTCTGGTAATTATCAATAGGAGTATTTCTCAACAGACCCCTGTCTATGAGCGTAACCATGCTACCAGAGTCCAGCAAAGCTTTAATTTTATTTCCCTCCACCCTTACAGTGCACAAAGGGTGGCAATTTAAACAATCATTTTTGGTAATTGCATATACTGAGCGAGTGTACAATGAATAATTGTCTCTCATATTGCCAACATTACATTCCATAGCAACATCATTCTCAGGGCAGTCCTTTGCAAAATGTCCATACTCTTTACATTGAAAACATTTAATATTAGCATTAGACAACATCTTTGAGGCTATTGTGGACCCTTCCTGCCTCACAAAATTCTTGTTCCTTGCAGTAATGTCCCTCGGGTTGTAAAAACCCATCTGCTCCTCCCGATACCCCCTTTTCCCTAGAACAGTCTTACCCAATTTACTGGGACTCTGGATCTTCGGGGTTCTAGGTCTTTCCTGGTTGGGGATTTGTAGAAACTCTCCGGCAGTCAAATAGCATTCCACCAGGGCAACTAGACCTTCAGCAGTTTTAGGTTCACTCTGGCTGACCCACTGCCGCAGGGAAACAGGCAATCCTCGCAGGAACCGGTCCATCATGAGCTGTTCCACAATGTGACTAGCTGAGTTGACCTCTGGCTGTAGCCAATTCCTGGCAAGATGTATCAAGTCAAACATCTGTGACCGCACGGCTTTGTCTTGACTGTAAGTCCAGGAGTGAAATCGCTGGGCCCTTACTGCTGTCGTTACTCCCAGGCGGGCCAAGATTTCTGGTTTTAGCTTTTTATAGTCACTGGCCTGCTCAGGCTCCAAATCATAATATGCCTTCTGAGGTTCTCCACTCAGAAATGGCTCAAGGAGACTTGCCCATTCAGACGAAGGCCACCCTTCTCTTTCGGCTGTCCTTTCAAAAGCCATCAGGTAAGCCTCCACATCATCTGTAGCCACCATCTTTTGCAAATAGTTACTCACTCTCAGAGTCTTAGAACTGTGTGGAATTTCTGCAGCACACCTGCCCAGTCTTTCAGATAGGCCTCAAATCTCCTGCTGCATGGTACGTGTGATATTCTGCTGTTCTTCTCTTTGTGTTAATACCAGTTTTTGTAGCACTGCAATATTTTCTTGCTGGCTGGCAGTAGCTTGCTGCTGTGTGGCAGTGGCCTGTTGCTGTGAGCCATAGCCTGTAGTAAAGCCTTTACAACTTCCTCCATTTTAAGTGTGGTATTGTTTCCTTAACAGACTATTAGTGTGTTGCCCGCATTCTCCACCATATGTGACCTGGGATCTTGGAAACACACAGTCCTCAAAGCTGGAAACACCACACAATGTTGTAGCTTTATAAAATACAGTCTGTTTATTATCAGGTCTGGCAAAAACAGGCAAAATAAACATAAACAAAACAAAAGAGGCTTGCTCCACTGAGCACTTACTAACAAGTACAACTGTCTGCACTAAGTAGATTTTCACAAAAGTAATATTGTACAGACCTTTCAAACTTTGTCCTTTAGAGATAATTCCTCTCAGTCTCTCAGGAGAGTGTTTGCAGTTTTCCTTTATTGCTGGCAAATCTACCTCTCAACCCCTGACTGGGGATTTTATTAGCACCTGCTGTTAATTACCACATGCAGGCGAGTAGCTAGCTGAGTCAGACAGAATTCCTGGACTGGACTTTTTGACATAATGTGCTACTTGCAAACTGCGGGGTGGAGCACTGGCCCACCCTACTCCCCAAATACTCCACCCCAGGGACCCAGAAATAAATCAGATATTTTCTCTATGTGGCCAACAAACATAACAATTCTCCCTGGGGTTGTCAGACCATACCCCGCACTGCAGCACTTTTGAGGGAATATAGACACCTTCCATTACTATGCCTTGGGTTCTGTCACAATATATATATATATATACTGTATATATATATATATATATATATATATATATATACACACACAAAATAATCAAGTATAGAACTCATATATACTAGTATAAACTAATATATAGTAACCAATACCATATGAGTAGAATGCTCAGGACTAGGGTACACTCCAGAAAAAGAACACAAATAATAAATAAATAAACAAACAAACAAACAATAGAGTCCTCACACTCAATTAAGCACAATATCTGAAGCAAATATAATAAGAATAGTGATGTCGCGAACCTAAAATTTGGGTTCGCGAACAGTGAACGCGAACTTCCCCAAAAGTTCGTGAACCGAGCGAACCGCCATTCAATGGGCAGGCGAATTTTAAAACCCACAGGAACTCTTTCTGGCCACAATAGTGATGGGAAAGTTGTTTCAAGGGGACTAACACCTGGACTGTGGCATGCCGGAGGGGTATCCATGGCAAAACTCCCATGGAAAATTACATAGTTGATGCAGAGTCTGGTTTTAAGCCATAAAGGGCATAAATCACCTAACATTCCTAAATTGTTTGGAATAACGTGCTTTAAAACATCAGGTATGATGTTGTATCGATCAGGTAGTGTAAGGGTTACGCCCACTTCACAGTGACAGACCAAACTCCCGCAGCGGGTACAACATCGTCATCATCATCACACCGTACGTCCATGTGTGTAATGCTGCCTGACTGAGACATATCCCTCTTATCTACATCTTCTGGCAATAATGGTTGCACATCAATCATTTCTTCCAACTGATGTGTAAATAACTCCTCTGACAGATCAAGTGAAGCGGCTGTGGTGCTAGTGTTGGTGGTGGAAGCAGGTGGGCGAGTGGTAACTTGAGAGGTGCCCAAAGCTAATCTGGAGGAGGATGGTGCGTCAAGGTTCTGAGCGGAAGCTGTAGAAGATTGGGTGTCCTGTGTTAGCCAGTCAACTTTGTCCTCAGAAATGTTCGAGTTCGGGGTACGTGGCCTCTGAACACTGGGCATTATTCTAGGGCCAAAGGGAATCACAGCACCACAAACACGACGGCCCCTGCAGGGTGGCCTGCCTCTGCCTGTCATTTTTTTTTCAATTGGTGGTACTATGCATGCAAGCTACTGTGACAACAGATATGAGTAGCACTGTGCACTGGCAGAAGTTGGCAGAGTAGACGCTGTAGGCCTGACACACACGCTTGCAGACAACTAACTGCTATTCAATCTATTACAGTCAAAATTGTATTTTTTTTAAATGTACACTACTGTTACACCAGATATGAGTTGCACTGGTGTGACACTGTGCTCTGGCAGGCACTGAAACGTACACGCGTGAAGGAAACTGACTGCTATTATTTAACACAGTCAAAAAAGTGTTGTTTTTTTAAATCTACAGTACTGTTACACCAGATATGAGTGGTGGCACTGGGCAAGTGGTCACAGTATACGCTGTGAGCCTGACACACACGCTGGCAGCCAGGCAACTGCAATTAGATTACACAGAAAAAAAAAAAGCAGACTGATGTTCTAGCCCTAAAAAGGGCTTTTTGGGGTGCTGTCCTTACACAGAGATCAGATGAGTCCTTCAGGACTGTAGTGGACACTGAATACACTAGCCTAGCTATCAATTGCCCTATTAAATCAGCAGCAGCTACACTGTCCCTCCTCTCACTAAGAATGCAGCTTCCAAATGAATCTAAAATGGATGCTGTCCAGGAGGTGGGAGGGTCTGGGAGGGAGTGTCTGCCGCTGATTGGCTGTAATGTGTCTTCTGACTGTGAGGTAAAGGGTCAAAGTTTACTAAATGATGAAGAATAGGGGGAGGGTCGAACATCGCATATGTTCGCCCGCCGCGGCGAACGCGAACATACTATGTTCGTCGGGAACTATTCGCCGGTGAACTATTCGCGACATCACTAAATAAGAACCTATGAACTGCAAATAAATCTATCATGAAATAATTTTAATATTTATAGATGTGAACATATTAATAAATGTAAAAACAGATAATATATTATAACAGATTGCAATAACACCTGACTGCACCTATTATTTGTCCCATACAAAAGCCTTCATTGATTCTGATTGTGTATCATGCCATTTGCTACTCTACATATTATTATGAAGGGTTCTAAGGTTATGGACTGATGTTATAGTTTTATATGACTGGGGATGCCCAGTCTGGATGTTTTTAAAACTCTCAATAATTTCACCACCGGCTGTAATTCATTTAAATATTTGATAATTTATTTTTTATTTTGTGTATTTTAGTGTTTATTTTTTTTTGTAACTTAGTGTTTTTTTATTTTGTGTAACTTAGTTGTTAGTTTTTTATAAATTAGTGTTTTTTATTTTGTGTAACTTAGTTGTTAGTTTTTTGTAACTTAGTAATTCTTTATAGTAAATCTAAATAATTTGAGTAGGATTAGGTTTTTAAATATTATATATATATATATATATATATATATAATATAGTTAAAGGACCAGTCAACACATTAGATTTGCATAATCAACAAATGCAAGATAACAAGACAATGCAATAGCACTTAGTCTGAACTTCAAATGAGTAGTAGATTTTTTTATAACAAATTTCAAAGTTATGTATATTTCCACTCCCCTTGTACCATGTGATAGCAATCAGCCAATCACAAATGCATATACGTATAGTCTGTGAATTCTTGCACATGCTCAGTAGGATCTGGTGACTCAAAAATTGTAAATATAAAAGACTGTGCACATTTTTTTTTAATGGAAGTAAATTGGAAAGTTGTTTAAAATTACATGCTGTATCTGAATCATGAAAATTTAATTTAACCTGAGTGTCCCTTTAATGTAATTTGTAGTTTAATGTAATTTTAGTATAATAGTAAGGGTAGATTAATTAGTAGTTTAATATAGTTTAATGTAATTGTAGGATAATAGTTAGGGTAGGTTAATTAATAGTTTAATATAGTTTAATGTAATTGTAGGATAATAGGGTAGGTTAATTAGTAGTTTAATATAGTTTATTTTAATTCTAAAGGTAAGTTTAAATTTATTATAAGATAGAGATGAGGTAATTTTAATGTAAAGTTAGCGGGTTGTTAGGTTTAGGGGTTAATAGCTTAGTTTAGTAAGTACTAGTGATGTAGGAGGCCAGGGGTTTAGGGGTTAATACATGTATTTAGTTACAGAGGGCTCCGGGAGCGATGGGATAGGGGTTAATAACTTTATTAGAGTTGTGGTGGGCTCCGGGAGCAGAGGGATAGGGGTTAAACATTTTAGTATAGTGGGGGTGTTTAGTGACGGTATAAATAAAGTTGGGAAAAAGCCAAATAGCAGCAAGATCGATGACTGTTAGTTAACAGCAGTCCGCTGCTCATCGCCCCGTACTTGGTGCACAGCTTTTTTGTTAAATAAGGAGAGTGTATTCAGGTTCGTGGCCGCGATGTTAGGTGATGTCAGACGAGCGTATTGGTGCAGTTGATTGCAGCCCAGTTGACGGCTTGATAAGTAGGCCTCTTTATATGGGATTGAAAAGGCTGCAGCTCTTTTATTAACATAACAAATTAACATAAATAACATTAACTTCTTAACCAATCACAATGCTTGCCCCCTCTATTCGTTCCACAAGCCCCGTCCAACTCAGGGGAGGGGCTACCACCATTAAACCAACCCCCTGCTGCTCAAACAGGAAGTACAATCCACATTACAGGCGTAAGCCTCTACCAACCAAAGCAAGCACCCTGCCACAGCTGCGACAAATTGATTAAACCAACAAACCTTAGGGAGGGAGGGCGGGAAATTTTCCCACCATGCGGCTCCTGTAAAACTGAATGTTGCTACTTCCTGTTGTTGCCTTATAACCCCCCCTCTCAACCCCTTGTACTCTGTTTCACCCCATGCCCTGCTTCCTAGTGGGGTCATATAACCCTTTCTTCAATTTCTTCCTCCAGGGTTATTCCTTGACCCCACATCATCAAGTTTTCATTCCAACCCCACCCACAAAACACACTCCACACTTTATATGGGATTGAAAAGGCTGCAGCACTTTTATTAATATAACAAATTAACATAAATAACATTAACTTCTTAACCAATCACAGTGCTTGCCCCTTTATTCATTCCATGAACCCCGCCCAACTAAGGGGAGGGGCTACCACCACTAAACCAACCCCCTGCTGCTAAAACAGGAAGTACATCATTACAGGCGTAAGCCTCTACCAACCAGAGCAAGCACCCCGCCACCCAGAGCAAAGGCCTTTTCGATCCCCTCCTTCAAAGTGAAATTAAAAAGGTGTAAACCATTCAGGTGGACCCCATCTTTCAAATAAAAGCACCTACCCAACTCACCCTCAAAACCCACATGCCTCAAGCCCACACCTCCAATCCATCTCATATACCCACTCACCATCCTGTTAATCTTCCATCTGGAAGTCTCTAAACTCCCCAAATCCCAGGCAGACCTCCACACCAAATGGCTCTTGATTTTAGATCACAGTTTGATCAAACCAGGGAAGAGCTGCCGCAATCTATCCATCACCCTCTTAATTTTATCCACCAATTTCTTCTGGGAAATGAATCCCAGATCGTTCCCCCCCCCACATGTATAACCAGAATCTAAGGAGGGGGAAACAACATAGCATACTCCCACTTTTCCCACCAGCTGATCCCACTTCATACCCCGAACTCTGACCCATTTCATCACAACTTGTTCCCTAGGCAATCCTGAATCCTGAATTCCATCTTCCTTCACAGCGGCAGCCTTCCTGGCCCAATTAACATAGGAATGCCTGATCACCCAGCACCTCACCGGACCTGCCAAGAAAAATAAAGATGTATCAGCTGCCACCCTCCCCAATTACACCAATGTTCCCAGCCTGATATACCCCCGATACCTCTCAGGCCTCCACCTCCCAATCCCCTTAATCACCAAAACATTCAGACCCAACCCCACAGCCTCAGTCGCCGCCCAACTCTAAACGAATGGGACCCAAACTCCATACTCCCCATACCTAAAACCCCCAAAGCTTTCTGGAATACCAAAATAAATTGGAATCGGGACAAGAAAGATCCATCCTCATGGATCAAGAATGAGCCACTCCTCAATGGGCAGAGACTGAGAAAAGACTGCACAACTGCCACCGGGCAACAAACACCCCAAACTTCCCTCAAACTTATCAAACATCCCTTCCCTGTCTGGTCCGTCTTGGATTTTCGCAACCACACCTCAACCAAACCTTCCTTCAAAACCACCTCCTCCACGCTGAGACCCCCAGTATCCTTCCTATTCCTCCCCACCAACTCTGACACTCTGAACGCCCCAAAAAAAGCCAAAACAAATGCTGTCTTAAATAACACCCCCTCAAACCTGGAAAAACACAATCCCTTCAAACAACCCATCACCTTTTCCAAAACTGCAAACGTCACCAGCCTTCTACCATCCTTCCCCCCCTCTACCCAGGGACAAACTCCTGATCGCCATCCTCACCATAAACACCTTTGTTAAGTCCTCAAACCCCAATAACTGAAACATGAAGGCTAATGCCACCACCTTTTTCTGTATCCCAGGAGGCGACAGCCTCTCCTCTCCCCACATCTTTACCCATGACAACAAAACCCCCAACTGCTTCCTCTTGTCCCCCAACAAATGCCTACCTCCTTCCAGCTAACACCATTTCTACCACACACAGGCGTACGCCTTCCATGTGGTAGGAGCCAATGCTCCTTGAACCAAACTGATCACCCCAGACCACCCAAGCTCCACAGGTCCCTCAGGCAGGCAACCCCCTCCTCGTCCGCATCTGGCACCACCAGGCAAAACCGGTCCCACTGAAAATGGGACAAAGAGTCAGCAATAACATTCAGCTTGCCAGGAACGTGGATATCCCTGAAAGAAACATTGTTGCACAAGCATTCCAACACAAACACTCTCAATAATTTCACCACCGGCTGTGAATTAGACGTAAGCCTGTTAATAGCCATGACCACCCCAAATTGTCTAAATGAAAGGTGACCTTCTTGTCCCGCAAAATGTGGGGCCACACCCGCAGTGCTACCACCAGGGGAAAAAAAATCTAAGAACGTGAGGTTCTTCGTCAAGCCAGTCTCCTCCCATCTGGCAGGCCATGCCTCCGCATCACCTACCCTGCAGGTACACCCCAAATCCATGGGCCACTGAAGCATCCATGTACAAACACAAGCTGTCATCAGACCAACCCATTTCCTGGATAATCAACTTTCCATTGAACTCTTCCAGGAATGTTAACCACACCATCAGATCTTCCTTCATTTCTCTAGTCAACCTGATATGGTGCCTTGGCTCCTACACCCTGACTGTCGCCAATGAAATCCGGCGGCAGAATACCCTGCCTATCAGAATAATCTGACAAGTGAAATTGAGTTTACCCAGCAAGGATTGCAGCTGCCGCAATGAGACCTTCCTAGAGGCCAACGCCTCCCCCAACACTGCCCTGAGATCCCAAAGCTTGTCCTCTGGGAGCCTGCATTCCATACGGACAGTATCTAGCTGAATACCCAGGAATCTCAATGAAGTCACGGGACCCTCAGACTTGTCCACGGTGACCAGGATACCAAAATTCTGCACAACCTCAACCAAATGCTCGCAATCCCCGGAACCGGCCGCGCTGACAATTAAGAAGTCATCCAAGTAGTGTACTACTGTTGACTTCCCCGCCTTCCATCTTACCACCCATTCCACAAAAGAACTAAACTTCTCAAAGTACGAGCAGGAGATAGAGCATCCCATGGGAAGGCACAGGTCGACAAAAAATGAACCCTCAAAGCCGTAAAGCTTCCTTCACGTCTACCTTGGCTAGCAAAGCCCCAGGACCCGCCACCCACCAGCACCACCGCTTTATTGAATGCCATCGTTAATTGACAATCCCTTAGGGTGCGAGAGATGATGGATCATCCGGAACTGCCCTGCCTCCCTTCTTAGGTACCACCCCTAGCGGAGAAATCCGCAGCCCCACAAGCGGCGGACCCTCAAAAGGACCCGCCATTCTCCTGGACACCGCCTTGAACAACTTCTCCTTTACCAATACTGGAAACTCCCTGGCTGATTTCAAATTACTCCCAAAAAACCCCACCTCTTGCTCCTTAAATGGAATAACAAACCTGAACTAAAACCCATCAACAATAACTCGGGTCTGCCGTGTGCCCCCGCTTAATGGCGTACTCCCTTAGCCACAGCACCATCCTTTCTACCCTCACCAGGGTCCATGCTCTCATTACCCACTTCTCCTGGCTTAACCCCCTGCTGGGCCTTCTTGAAACACTTTGCAAAGGAATTAATTCCTCCACACCCTGAGCACTCATGCTTGTACTTGGACGATGACCCAAATTGGCACTGTCCCTCATTGAACTGAAAGCATAGGCCTTTGTGGAGGACTGTGGATGATCTCCCGCTAGCTCCCCGCTGCCCGATCCCTGGCATGCCAACCAAAAAGAATGACCCCCCCGAAGAGGAGTCATTATCTCAAGCCAAATGCCCATGTCCCTATCGTCCCAATGCATTTCGGGCCTTACCACCATCCACTGCCTAAACCTCTTATCATACTGCCACCAGGCCATCCCACCATACGTTCTATACTCGCTCGCGATTTCGTCATAATAACAAAACAAGGACCACCCTTGCTCTGGGAACTTCTCACTTACCACGCTCACCAGTATACAAAATGCCCTTGACCAGTTCCATACGTCTTAGACAGCTTCCTCCAACAATTCTTCCTGTCCTCGTCCTCCTTCTTCCCCTTTTCCTTATCATCCTCCTTCACCTCCAGTACATGATCCAAGGGAAGCAGGAAGACAAGATCTCCCAGATCTTCTCCCTCGTCTCACTGGGGAGATGGATACCTAACGGCCCCACCGAGCATAAACAAGGCCTCCTCAAGGCATTCTCTGGCACCTTCAATGTCTCTCCTCTGCTGCTAGTCCCCGTACTCCCCCCGGCCACCATACTTCCTCCTGGTGGTGGGGCTATGACCTGGACCTCTCCTCCTGGCTGAACCTATGCTGCTGGTGACCCCCGACCCCTTTGCCTTTTCCAAAGTTGCGATCAAACCTTTTAACCCAGCCAACCACACCTCTCTTTCTCCAGCTGAACCACTCACTAGGAAGCAGCCCAGTTATCTCACCTGTTGACTGCAATGCTGTTGCAGGTCCTTCTCGCCATCCCTCATCCGCGACTCCTGTGGCTGACCGGTTGCTCCCATCCTGGCTGAACCACCCAGGTCTCCTTGGCGTATCCCCTCTGTCTATCTCCAGAAGGCATCTAACCAGCCCCCTTCTGGCAGGGGACTTCCCTCTGCAATGTCTGCTCTTGTCCCTGGACCTGTTGACCCTGGCCCATGTTGACGATAACACTTCTGACCCCCCATTTCTCCTGATCAACCTCCTGCACCCTCTGGAATAATCCCCCCTCTTAGGGGGGATGCAATCCCTCCCCGTCCCAGGTCCAGACCTTGTGGCCTGTGAGGTAGAGGAGCCAGTGACATCCCTCCCCCACTGCCCACTAGCCCTCCTCTCCCCCTCCCTTCCCCAAGCCTGCTACCGCACTGCCACATTAACCACTCCCACCCCCCCACTCCCCCTGTCCTCCTCCTTACCATGCCTACCGGCACCTCCTGCTCCCCACACTATTTGAATTTTTATATTATCTTTTTTTTTATGGTTACCACCATGCGGCCGGAAGCCCCACCCCCCACCCGGCTTCTACTCCCTCTCATTATGCTGCCCGGCTTAAGCTTCTGCAGCCCCTTCTTCTCTCTTCCCCCCCAGCCTCTCACCTGCTGTGTTCAACCGCGGCCCGACCGGCAACTCCTCCTTCTCTCTCTGACTGTGTTGGGCCCCAGCTGATGATACCAGTCTGTGGTGTCCTCCTCCACTGCCCCGCTAGGCCGCAAACCCGTCCTGAGACTGGCCATTGCCCCTGCTGCCTGATGTGCCCCAGATGATTTACTATCGCTAGGCCTAGCACTTCCCTTCCTAGTCCTAACGGTGCCCAGACCTGGACTCAGTCATTCTGGTCCATGCCAGCCGCCCACTCCTCCTGTCTGCTGCCTCCTTGGGAATGGGACTCGCCTCCTCCGGTCCAGTGGCTACCTCCCAAGCCGTGCTCAACCGCTCCCAGATCCAGCTGGCTCCTCTCTGCCTAGCCATCTCCATCAGCTTTGCTAACAAGGCCTCCATGACTGATAAGAAAATGTAATTCTCCCACCGTGCTGCTCCTGTGAAACTGAATGTTGCTACTTCCTGTTGTTGCCTTATAAACCCCCCTAGCGTAACCCCTTGTCCTCTGTCTCACCCCATGCCCTGCTTCCTAGTGGGGTCACATAACCCTTTCTTCAATTCCTTCCTCCAGGGTTATTCCTATATGGGACATTATTCTTCCAACTCTGGTAATGATTACAGTCATAGTTGACAAAACTTGCAAAAAGTTTATAAGAGAGTTTAGCAAGAGTAAGTAAGAGTAAATAACTATTGATTTACTCTTACTAGCGATAATAGTTATACAGTATGTTTTCTTTTTAAAGCCCAGAGTGCTATAAGTGTATTCAAAATAGGAGTAGGTCCTATCACCTCTCTTATAAACTTTCTGCAAGCACCTATAACCCTATATTCAGAATATGACATAACTGTAGGATACTAAGGGTTATAAGGGTTTCTATAGACTTTGAGTAGTGCCATTGGTTCTTCTTTTTCTTTGATATAGTTGATAAAACTATTGATGTCTACTGCAATACTATGTGAAATAAGTTTTGGAGGAAATGAAACCCTTGTTAGACATAGTTCTAAGTCCAGAAACTTAGTCATAGGGGTAGATTTATCATAGTTTGAGCGGACATGATACGATATAGCACATCATGTCCGCTGTACATTGACAAATGCTGACAGCATACGCTGTCAGCATTTATCATTGCACCAGCAGTTCTTGTGAACTGCTGGTGCAATGCCGTCCCTTGCAGATTTGCGGCCATTCAACTGCAAGCAGGGTTGTCAATCAACCCAATCCTATTCTTTTTTTTTCCTTTTTTTTTTTTTAACTTCCAACATTTTATTAACGCCATACAAGACACCGTTTAAACATTTGACAAAGAACAAGCATAATCTACAATCAATCTTGACTGTCTTAACAATATAAATTCGAAGTATCTTATATGAGAAAAAAAAAAAAAAAGAATTTAATATTAACTTAGATTAAGCCCTAGCTTTCCTGATTTGTTACTTTCATGTTTATCAGCTGATTTTTTAGTTCTATCTATAACCCCCACCCAACCACCACAAAACAACCCACCAAAAAGAAAAAAAGAAAAAAAGAGGGAGAGGAAGAAGAAGAAAAAAAAAAAAAAAAAGGGTGGAGGGAAGAAGAGGCAGAGAGAATTCCCCCCCAGTCCCCCTTCACTCCCACCATCCACCCAAGGGACTATGTTTTGACGGGACCTTGCAGAATGAATGCTGAAGCATCCTGATAAGTTGGTGCTCTCTATTACAATTATTAACAGGCTCCTAGGAGTATCAATTCAGAGTTTCTAAACGGGAAAATTATATCATTTATCTCTGTGTCTGGGAGAGATTTGATAAATACTGACCATTTACTGAAAAATTGTCTAATGTCCTCTTCTTTATCTAAATTGGTGTCTCTTTGTTCTAACAGACATTGTTTCTTTAGACAATGTTTAATCTCTGGAATAGATGGTGGTGTCTTAAGCTTCCAATTTTTAAAAATAAGATATCTGGATGCCAATATGGGCAGGAGAATTAACTTGTCGTTTTTTTATGTGGGTTTCGATTCGGTAGCCCAAATATTATTTGTAACTGTGTTATTGCTGATAAAGAAATTTTTAGTGTTTTGGTAAGCCAGAACTCTAACTTCCACCAAAAGTGTTTTATTTTGGGGCAATCCCAAACCATGTGCATTAGGTCTGCTGCCGGCAATGAACATTTTGGGCAGTGACTGAAGCCATGATTGCAAATTTTACTGCCTTTTTTGGGAGTAAAATATGAGTTATGTATTAGTCTGATATGCTATTCTCGCCAGGTAACTGACAAAGTAGCCTGAACCACTTTCTGGATTGATAATTGAATGAATTCAGTATCAATATTGGAGTGAGGGATCATCTGGTTCCATAGTATGGTGATTTTCTCTAACTCCAAGTTCCCTTTACTAGAATTGATCAATTGATAGCACAGAGAGATTGACCTCTGACCATTTTCGAAGAGTTTTAACCAGCTTTCCAATTTGCCCAGGGACCAAGTCCAATCTGTTTCTTTCATAAGCCCTGTGACAAAGTGTCTGCATTGTAAGTATGCATAGAAATCCTTATTATTAATTTTAAATTCTTTTTTTAATTCTTCAAAAGCTTTAATACATTTTCTCTCTTGATCGATCAGATGTACCACCCTGTCCAAGCCCTGGGTATGCCAGGTCTTAAAAAGTGGTGAGCTTAACCCTGCCGGAAATTTCGGATTTCCCAAGAGTGGCAAGAATTGCGAAACTTTACAGTTTAGAGATAAAAGTTCCCCTATTTTCCACCATGCCTTCAGTGGGCTCATAATAGTTTTACACAATTTAATTTCCCTTGGTAATTCTTTAAGTGGACAGTGAATTAGTGCTGAGGGAATATACGGATAAGATATAGCTTCCTCTAATAGGTTATTTGTTACATAATTGCTCCGAAAAATCCAATCAGCAACTATTCGCACAAGGAATGCATAATTATAGAGACGAATGTTAGGCAAGGCAAGGCCTCCGTGCTCCTTTGAAAGAGATAGTTTCTTTAACGAAATCCTTGGTTTTTTCTCTTGCCATATAAATTTACTGAGGGCGCTATTAAGTGAGCGGATATCCTTTTCCAATAAAATGAATGGGGTGTTCTGGAGTACATAGAGGTGTTTTGGTAATAATATCATTTTAAATAAAGCTATCCGACCAGAGATAGATATTGGAAGGCCCTGCCAATTCTTCATTTTTTCCCTTATGGTTTTTAAGATTGGGGTGATGTTAAGATCATACAGCTCTGCAGGGTTAGAAGAAATAAAAATTCCTAGGTATTTAAAATAATTTCTTGCCAAGCTAAAAGGGATGTTGGCAGGAGAGTTATTATTTTTTCTAAGCCATAGTAATTCAGATTTTGCTTGGTTAATTTTATAACCTGAGAAAGATCCAAACCTAGTGGCAATGTCCAGAAATTTTGGTATGCTGGTTTGAATGTCAGATAAGTATAATAGGACATCGTCCGCATAGAGAGCTATTTTTATAATCTGATTTCCGATTTTAATTCCCGGGAGGTGATGCCTGATCATAATCACCAGGGGTTCTATTGAGATGTTGAAGAGCAGGGGAGAGAGAGGGCAACCCTGCCTGGTCCCTCTTCCGAGGGTTATCTGTGGGGAGATAATATTGTTCACAATCAATCTTGCGTGTGGTTCTTTATATAAATTGGTGATAAATCTCGGGAATTCTCCCTTAAACCCAAACTTATCTAAGGATGTGAAAAGATGGTCAAAGTGAATTGAATCAAAGGCTTTTTCTGCATCTATTGATACAATAGCCAGATCAGGTGCGGCTACCTCCCCCCGGCTCCTCAACATTGCCTCAAAATATTCTGTTGTGACCAAGGCCTCTCTGATTTTTGCGGAGGAGTTTCTTTTAAATAGAAATCCTGCCTGGTCTGGATGGATAATATTGGCCAATGATAGCTGTAGGCGCCTGGCAAGAATAGAGCAAAGAATTTTGTAATCCACGTTTAGGAGGGCTATTGGTCTGTAAGATTCCTTTAGTGTGGGATCCTTCCCTCCCTTCAAGATCAGGATCGTATTAGAGGCAGAGAAGGAAGTAGCTACTGGCTCACCCTTAGAATAAATGCTGTTACATAGGTTATTAAGATAAGGAGCTATCTCCATATTCATAATCTTAAAAAATTAATTCGGCATGCAGTCTGGGCCTGGTGATTTATTGGCAGGAAGATCTAAGATGACCTTTGTGATCTCGTTCTCTAGTATTGGGGCGTTGAGCGTTTGAAGCAAGTCGGCTGAAATTTTAGCGTAGGAAATTTCATCCCAAAATTGCTTTTTCTGTAGAAGATCCGAGCTTCTATAAGAATATAGATCCTGATAGTAGCTAGCAAATGCATGTGCAATCTCTTCAGGCTTTTCTAAAGAAACGCCATTCTGTTGTATGTGCTCGATAAAAGATGATTTTTTTCTCTTTTTTTACCAGATTTGCAAGAAGTTTGCCAGATTTGTTCCCGAACCTATATAATCTGGCTTGAAGTCTTAAATCTCTCTGTGTTTCCTGGAAGACCGCAAAGGTGTCCCTGACATTCTTAGCTCTGATGTATTTCGCCCAGTTTCTTGGAGAGTTTTCCAGGAGGTAGGAATTAAACGAGTTAATTACTGAATTAGTAACTTCCTTTTCTCTTAATCTTATTTTCCTCATTCTCATGGCAGTATAGGCTATTATTTCCCCCCTAAGAACAGCCTTCGCGGCCTCCCAGAAAAGCAAAGGTGAGTCTATATACTGTTGATTATGAGAGACATATTCAGCAAACTTGAGTTTGAGTCAGCTCTTGAACTTCAAGTCTGATGCGAGAAATGAGGGAAAAATAAAGCGTGGTGCTCTATTTTTCAGCTGATTCAATTGAAACTCTACATAAATTGGACCATGATCTGAGAGAAAAATAGGGAGGATACCCGATTTCACCTCTGACCTAGACACCCTGTTATTGATAAGAAGTAGATCGATCCTAGACAGTGTCTTGTGGGCCTTAGATAAACAAGTAAAGTCCCTAGCATCGAGGTTCTGAAGTCTCCATATGTCCTTAATTGCCAAATTCTGCATAATAGATTTCAGTAGTTTGGCTTCTAGATTATCTCTTTTTTGCTTAGTTGATTTTGTCATAAATCTAGCTCTATCCAATGGGCAATTAGGAGCCATGTTAAAGTCTCCTCCAAGAACCAGATGGCCCTCTTGAACAGAAAGGATCTTGGCCTGTATTTTAGGCCAGAAAGCTGGGTCAAGCTTGTTAGGGGCATAAACGTTGCATAGAGTATAAATCTCTTTGTCTATTTTTATCTTTATCAATACAAATCTGCCCTGCGTGTCTGCCTCACTATACATGACCTCTGAATTTATTTTTTTCCCTAACACGATGGCTACCCCTCTTTTCCTTCCCACACCTGGGGAAAAAAATATTTCTTTGACCCATGTAGCTTTAAGTTTTAACGACTCTTCTGAGGATAGATGAGTCTCTTGTATAAATGCTATGTTAGTACTTAGTTTTCTCAGGTGCGTGAGGATAGATTTTCTTTTGATGGGGGTAGAAATCCCACCCACATTCCAAGATACTACTTTAATGTTTACCAACTAATTGATGGAAAATAGTGACCCATAGGGTGGAAGAGAGGAGAAAAAAAAGTGGGAAGGGAAGGAAGAAGGGAGAGGAAAAAAAAAAAGGGGGAAAGAAAAAGAGAGAAACAAGAAAGAAGAAGAGAAAAACAGGAACTTTCCAAGTTCCCTCCCAATCCCAGCATCCTGACTAGAATATTCCATATAACAAAAAAAAACAGAAAAAAAAACAGAAAATTCCAAAAGACAGGAGAGAAGTAAATTAAAAGGTACTGATGTCCTATCTTTGATCTGGCAATTGTCTGACTGGCAGATTAGATTCTTTTAAATATTGATCTACCTCCAAGATAGAATTGAAAACACGGATGTTTGCACCATCTGTAATTTTCAATTTTGCTGGATAAATAATAGTGGCTTGGTGGCCTTGTTGTATTAATCTGGAGCAAATTGGAGCTAGTGCTCTTCTCTTTGAGGATGTCTCAATTGAGAAATCCTGAAAGAGGAGGATTCTAGATTCTCCTAACAGTATGGGTTGATTCTTACGAAAGAATTGCAGCAGCGTGACTTTGTCTTGAAAATTATTAAGCTTGGCGATCAAAGGTCTTGGCCTGTGATTGCCTTTATTATCTGTCCAGGATTTTCCTAGCCTATGTACTCTTTCAACTATGATTTTAGGGTAATTAGGTGGGATTTTAAGGAGTTGCGGCAATGTTTCTGTAACAAACTGGTTCAGGTTCTCATGGGTCCCATCTTCAGGAATTCCAATTATCCGTATATTGTTCCTACGGGCGCGATTTTCAAGGTCTTCTAATTTGGCCTGCAATATATTGATAGATGAATTAGCTACCTCTAAGTTGGCACTATGTAATGTAGTAAGATCTTCCAGGTCTGAAACCCTTTGTTCGATCTCATTGATTCTATTGGCAAATTGCCTTACTTCTTGTGACAGTAAAGTGATATCTTGCTTGATCTCGATCTTGAGTGTTTCGAAATTAGGTGTCAGGGCCTCTGAGATTTTAGTGATCAAGATTTGCATGTTAAAGGCATCAGATGGTGGAGGTAATGTGGCCGGGATTTGAGGCTCGGTCAGGGGATCTATGGTGTTTTTAGCTCTTCTATCTCTATGCCATGCCACCATCATTGGCGAGGGAGTCTTCGAGTGAGTGTGAAATTTTTTTTCCATGTGCACCGGTGATTTAAGAAAAAAAAGAAAAATAGGAATTTAAGGGAAGGTGTTCCTAAGGGGAGAATCCTCCCAGTGCCTACTCAACTGATTTCAGAGGAAATAGTGAGGATAAGGAGTGAGAAGGTGGAGGAATAGTGCAAGTGCAACGATGTTTAATGGTGAGGTGGTGAAGAAAAAAAAAAAAAAGAAAAAAAAAAAAGGGGAGTTAAGGGCTTAAGCCAAGTGAAGTGAATGGGCTTGTTCGCCAGTGGTGGCAGCAGGAGAGAGAATATACTCAGAACTGGCCTTGACTTCAATATTAGGATAGACAGAGATGGGACCCACAAAAACCAATAGTATAAATTAGGCTCACATGTGCCTCCTGTGGATTATGTTTAAAGGAGAAAAAAAAAAATGTGACCTCAAATTTGTACCCTTATTTTCTCCCTGTTATAGAAGGGGTAGTAGAGCTAGGAACAATGCTTAAACCTAAGAATGCATATATTTTGTATTTTGCCTGGTGTTTATTGGTGAGAGCCTAAGATAGGTTAGTTTCAAACTATACTTAGTTATGAGCCTGACAGATTTCCTTTCAGGGTCTTTGATGCTCTTTAAAGCAAAGAGGGTAGATACTACATGTAACCACTAAATTAGTCTTCTCTACTTTGTGGCCACTTAAGAATTTGACTTTCTTAAGCCGCCAGCAGGGGAGCTGTGTGTTTAACAAAAAATACCGATTTTGTTTACTCTGATTATGAAAAATAGCTTAAACCACCTTATGTTAAGCTGAAGATCATAACCTAAACATTGTATATTTGAATAAAGCATGTAGATTCTAGCGTGGCATATTACAACATAAATAAAACAAAAAACAAAAAATCTGCCACAGCCTTTGCTGATATAAAACAGGTAGCTTTAAATACACTTTAAAGAATACTAGTGATGCTTAGGTGAAACACACAATCAGAAATAACCACAATTATGTGTGCAGGGATTGCTTCTGCAGTTAATTCTTGAGAGTCCAGCCTGTAATCAGAAAACAGAGATTAACCAGAACTCCGCAGTGCCTTCTCCTATCTCACCATACAGGAGAAAATCCTTCAAGATATATCTGGTGAGCAGTGTACATTTAAACAAGGCAAATTATAGCATAGATATTGCCCATATCTCATATGTTCGCCCTCTGTATAGAATTAGGGCATACCAGTCTTAGCAGAGCGTCCTTCTATGCACTGGGGTATATTAGTTTTCAAAAGGTAGATTTATAATAGCAAAACTCTCCAGACTGAAGAATAGGTTTCAGGATAGATATTTGCTAAGTCACAGGAAAGTTCAGGAGGAGCGTTCTTCTGTCTAATGTCACCTAGGAATTTAGCTTCCTTTATCTTTCTCAGACTCAGGCCTTTGTTAGCCCCAGTAAATAGATCCAGTTAGGCAAAAGATATTTCCACATCTGATCTCTGGGCCCCTGCTGCACTCTACAGCAGCTCCCACAAGCAATGTGCCCTCTAAATTGAATAGGAAACTCACCCCCTCCAGAAGTATCCGATCATCGGCCAGCCTCCTTGATCGGTCGCCGGATCGCCTCCAAACAGCTTGGCCCCAATGTCACATCAGACGCTCACGAGTTGGCTCCCAGCCGAAAAAACGCGCTCAGCTCCCCCCTCGCAGCACCGGTGGGGGGGGGAGTGGGCGGCGCCGCACCGGGCGGCCGAATGGCAGGGGGACAAACTGTGCTCCCGTTCCACGCTCCCAGACCGGCTCCAACTCCCCCCCGCACAGCACCGGTGGGGGAGGGAGAGAGGTGAATCTCAAGCCAACAGAACAGGCAAGCAGGGCGGCCGCAAACAGGTAATTTGAAGCACCAGCTTTCACGTTGGCTGTCAGGAGTGGCGGGTACAGGGAGGGGGGAGGACCAAGGTCCGATAGAGGTGTCTCAGTTCCGGGAGGGAAGAAGAGAGAGCAGCAGGGGAGTTTATGGTTATTGATGGTAGGGGCAATCCAGGACAGTAACGCTAAAAGTCACAGACAGACTTTTTAGCTAGTATTAGCTTTGGTAGGTTAAGAAATGTTACAATAAATATACTGAATATCACAAAGAAAAAAATGTGAAATAAATGTGATAACAAAAAATCATAAAAGGAAAACCAAATAAAGTTCTGAATCAAGGATATGTCTGTGTCCTCTGGATGAGTTTTTCAGCTTGTTAGCATTCCTCAGTGAGATCCCATAAAAAAAGAAACGGAAAATTGCAACATACAGGGAGTGCAGAATTATTAGGCAAGTTGTATTTTTGAGGATTAATTTTATTATTGAACAACAACCATGTTCTCAATGAACCCAAAAAACTCATTAATATCAAAGCTGAATAGTTTTGGAAGTAGTTTTTAGTTTGTTTTTAGTTATAGCTATTTTAGGGGGATATCTGTGTGTGCAGGTGACTATTACTGTGCATAATTATTAGGCAACTTAACAAAAAACAAATATATACCCATTTCAATTATTTATTTTTACCAGTGATAACATCTCAACATTCACAAATATACATTTCTGACATTCAAAAACAAAACAAAAACAAATCAGTGACCAATATAGCCACCTTTCTTTGCAAGGACACTCAAAAGCCTGCCATCCATGGATTCTGTCAGTGTTTTGATCTGTTCACCATCAACATTGCGTGCAGCAGCAACCACAGCCTCCCAGACACTGTTCAGAGAGGTGTACTGTTTTCCCTCCTTGTAAATCTCACATTTGATGATGGACCACAGGTTCTCAATGGGGTTCAGATCAGGTGAACAAGGAGGCCATGTCATTAGATTTTCTTCTTTTATACCCTTTCTTGCCAGCCACGCTGTGGAGTACTTGGACGCGTGTGATGGAGCATTGTCCTGCATGAAAATCATGTTTTTCTTGAAGGATGCAGACTTCTTCCTGTACCACTGCTTGAAGAAGGTGTCTTCCAGAAACTGTCAGTAGGACTGGGAGTTGAGCTTGACTCCATCCTCAACCCGAAAAGGCCCCACAAGCTCATATTTGATGATACCAGCCCAAACCAGTACTCCACCTCCACCTTGCTGGCGTCTGAGTCGGACTGGAGCTCTCTGCCCTTTACCAATCCAGCCATGGGCCCATCCATCTGGCCCATCAAGACTCACTCTCATTTCATCAGTCCATAAAACCTTAGAAAAATCAGTCTTGAGATATTTCTTGGCCCAGTCTTGACGTTTCAGCTTGTGTGTCTTGTTCAGTGGTGGTCGTCTTTCAGCCTTTCTTACCTTGGCCATGTCTCTGAGTATTGCACACCTTGTGCTTTTGGGCACTCCAGTGATGTTGCAGCTCTGAAATATGGCCAAACTGGTGGCAAGTGGCATCTTGGCAGCTGCACGCTTGACTTTTCTCAGTTCATGGGCAGTTATTTTGCGCCTTGGTTTTTCCACACGCTTCTTGCGACCCTGTTGACTATTTTGAATGAAACGCTTGATTGTTCGATGATCACGCTTCAGAAGCTTTGCAATTTTAAGAGTGCTGCATCCCTCTGCAAGATATCTCACTATTTTTGACTTTTCTGAGCCTGTCAAGTCCTTCTTTTGACCCATTTTGCCAAAGGAAAGGAAGTTGCCTAATAATTATGCACACCTGATATAGGGTGTTGATGTCATTAGACCACACCCCTTCTCATTACAGAGATGCACATCACCTAATATGCTTAATTGGTAGTAGGCTTTCGAGCCTATACAGCTTTGAGTAAGACAACATGCATAAAGAGGATGATGTGGTCAAAATACTAATTTGCCTAATAATTCTGCACTCCCTGTAGTGTGAATCTGTAACGGCACTTTGAGGAAGTAGTTGTTTTGTAACAAATGACTACTCACATTTGTTGGAGCTTTCGACTAAGCTCAAGGATATGCGCACTCCCACTTTATACTGATGGGAAAACAGTACACTAGGCAAAACTTTGATACAAATTTATTTTAAAATATATAAAAGCATCACATAAGCCTTGATAACACCACAATGTAAGGGTACAAAAGCAGATATGCTGTAACAAATGCTTCAAATCGCCAAACTTGCAAAGAGGTAAATGGATCAGCAGGAGTGTGACCGCCGAAACCAAAACCTCTTTAGTAGCAAGACAATAGCGCTAAGCCCCCAGGTGTCCTGGCTAGTGTAGAGACGCGATAAAACTCAATAAAACTGTTCTATATTGAGTTTTATCACGTGCAAAACATTTATAACTACTAGCGTGCCCAATCTTTCCCTCGCCACTAAAGTTATACTTTCAACTTGCACACTAACCCGCCCACGTTAAAAGTTTATTTTAAGCAAGTTAGCGAGCAAGCAAAAGATAACGTTAGCGCACCACTTGTAATTTGTCCCAAAGTTTGGCTAAACATAAAACATCTGTATCCGGTAATCTGGGAAAAGTTTGTTTCACAATTATTAACATATAATATAATATATTGATTTTTATTCAGGTTTTCTCATCTACAAAGATAGTAAATTGAAAATACAATCAGTCCTATTAGGACCAAAGGAGAAAAAAAAATTACAATAATGTAATGTAGTAAACATAATCAACAGGTCAATGCTTCAACTTTTCACAAAACCTAGAGTCCTCTAGCATTTATTATAACCCATTGCATGATCTTCCTTTCTCCTTATATACTCATAAACATAATGAAAAAAGAAGGGGGGAGGTAGGGGGAAGAGGGGAGGGGGCTAGACAGGTGGAGGGGTCCTGTATTCACTTTACTTTAGCATGTGGGGGGAAATGGAGGCTTTATATTGGTCCCAATAAAATTGCATACCATGGAAAAATTATAATTTCTGTTTTTTTAAAGAATCCATACTTTTCCAACGCAAATAAATCATCTGTTCTATTAATCCACATATGTCTAGTGGGTTGTGTGTTCGTTTTCCACATTCTCGCTATTATGGATTTAGTACTATTGAGAGCTGTTTGGAAGACCGCTTGTCGTATTTTACAGAATTTTCCTGGTTTTTTATTAAATAGTGCATGAGTTACCTGCAATGTTTAACCATCGCCAAATAAATATTTTCCCAGCAATTCTATTTCTTTCCATATTGTTTTTAATTTATTACATGCCCACCAGATGTGTGTCATAGTACCAGCCTCACCACATTCCCGCCAACGTAGACCATGTGAGTGTGGGTAAATATTTTTCAGTCTGTGTGGGGTAAGATACCATTGTGTCAGTATCTTGAAATTTAATTCTAGAATATTTGCTGACCCTGAAGCTTTATGAGTGTGGTAGAACATTTGTTTCCATTGTTTGGGCTCTATACATGTTGTTAACTCCTGATTCCACCTATTAACCCTTTAAGTGCTAAGCACTTTGGCACCTGGGTGCTAAGCTGTTTGAAGGTTTTTTCTTTGTTTATTTTTTTTACTATGTTTTTTTTTTAACTTCCCCCCTTACACTGTTGGAAAGGTTATGTGATTACCTTTCCAATGGTGGGTCTTTGGGGTCTGTAACTGCTTAGATGCCTGAGATATAGGCTTCTAAGCAGCATGCCCCATTTTCCTATACTTAACATTGTCATTTTGTTAATAAAGTTGCGCCGTGATGTCATCACGTAAAACATGAAGCCCCGGTGATACCTGGTAGGAGCGGGTGGGAGCCCCCAGATCTCCCTCAAGGTGGCTCTAAGCCATCGTTAGCCATCGCTAGCACCAGAGTGGGAAACTCTGTAACGGTTCAGAGATGTCATTGGCACTCAAAGGGTTAATATAAGTGGGTAATGAAGTACTTTTTAGTCTTCTTAGTATCTTTCTTGCTATAGATAATGTCCCTCTGAATGGTGTAATGTTTAGGCATAATCTTTCAAAATCCGTGGGTTGTCTTATGAGGTCATCTCGATATGGAGATGTTTGTATGAAGTGTGTCAATTGCGCATATTTTAACCAGTTTGTGAAAATTCCCCCTGCTACATCATGCAATTCAACTCTTGGTTTCAGTTTATTGTTATGGACTATTAAGCAAAATGGTATTGAGTAACCAATCTCACCCCCTCTGCTATCTCCTATTTCTAGCCCTTTTTTAAATTCAGCATTTGAGAAGACTAGGAACAGCGGGGATTTTCTAGTCGATAACCCTACATAGCAATTTAACATCCTATCCCAGTTCTGAAACACCTGTCGCAATACAGTTATTTTTTGAATAATTGGTGGTCTGTATTTTTTGGATATCCAACATAGTGTGCCCACCTGTGGAGCCTTCAAGAGCTGCCAATCCAGGGAAACCCAAGCTTTTGAGTTAAAGGGACAGTCTAGACCCAATATTTATTCTTTACTACTTATTGTTACATACCAAACAAGTATCTTGCAATGGTTTCAACATTTATAAGCTTCTAAGTAGTACATGAAACTTTTAAATAATCATCGTTTGTTAGCAACTGAAAATGGCCACCAAGCTCCACCCACTGCTTTCTTCTTCTCTAACTAGCCCTTGTCGTGTGTGACAGTTTAGCAGTGCACGTTTACTATTTTTCAGTTAGCTATTTCAAATTGTACATGTTCAGTTTTTTTTGCCTCAGCTAGAAATGCAGGGGACATTTATTGTAGGCGGACCGGCATCAGTTCTATAATTATTGATAGTTATTGTGGCTGTCTAGTGGCAGTTTTGTTTGCTTTTTACTTGTGAATTTTTTCTAATGTGAGTGATTATCATATAAATAATCTTTATATTCTTGTGTTCATTTTTTTTTTAATTTTCTTCAATTATAAAATCTAAGGACGTTTAACTCCTCATTACTTATGGATTTTAATCAAAAAATTGTTTTTCCTGATTTCCCTATCTCTGCATGCAGACACAGCTATGCATATCCCCCACATTTCATGTATAGTTGTGCCAGCAGTAGCAATTTGATTGTGCTCAGTGCTCGTGGCTATCTATTACATGAAGAGTGCTGCAGTGCTGTGAGCCGGTGGCTACTGTCCATTGGTAATATTTTGCTTCTTTTTCTGTAGTTACAACTCATGATCACTCCTTTTAGTTTTGTGAGAGGAGATTAAGCCAGAGCTTGTCATTTAGACTAGGAGGTGTACTAAGCTCACTTATCAGCCAGTCTGTGTTGATTTTGTGTGCAGGTAATTTATTCCTTTGTATGTCATTTGCAAAACTTAGTTTCAGGACCACAAACTATCCTTACGACTAAATACTGTAGATTTGTAAATGTCATTTGCAATTTATCTTGCTTATTAATTAGTGTATATATATATATATATATATATATATATATATATATATATATATATATGTATATATATATATATATATATATATATATATATATATATGCAGTGATCAAGTGCTACCTGAGCACGAAACATGTCTGCTCTGTGTGCCTGCTACACTAACCTGGATTACTTTTTGTCCTTTGTGGACATTCTTTGTTTTTAAATGTCCTAATAAAACACACAGTTTTTTATTCATCAACCTTGGCTTTGAAGCGCTTATTTTGGTTCTCTCTGTGGATCATATATATATATATATATATATATATACACACATACACACACGAAACAGTCAGAAGCTTCCTTAGATCCGTACTTTACAAAAATATGAAACTCCAGTCCCCCTCCTCATCTCTATCTTTCTGGCTGTTATGCAATCCTCCTTACACCTAGAGGTTACAGAAAAAGTGTGCTACTTAAAATTAAATCCCAAGTAGCAAGGACAGATAGGGTCACACTACTGAACAACAACAACAAAAAAACTACAACAGGTACAATTAGTAGAAGCCACAATGAAAATTTCACAACCAAAGAAAATATCTGTTTTGTAACCAAATATAGCAATCAATTTTACATTATCAAAAATATCATTAAGAAATATCTACCAGTACTCAATAGTGACATCACTTTGAGAAACAAATTACAGCAACATATAAGATTTGTAGCTAAAAAAGCACCAACCATACGTGACAAGATCACACATAAATTTCATAACAAAATTTTACCAACCACTAATTGGCTAAGTCCCTCTAAAGGTAATTATAGATGTGGTCATGTACCGTGTAAAAGTTGCAAATATACTGAAAAATGCCTAATGTTTAGTTCCTCACAGACACATAAAACATATCCTATAACTAATAGAATGGACTGCACGTCCACCCATGTAATATATCTAATTACATGTACACATTGCCAACAACAATATATAGGGATTACGACACGTCCATTGAAGGACCGCATAAGAGAACACCTCTTATCAATAGAAGAGGAATTCCCTAGGACACCGGTGGCCAAACATTTTCACACACATGATAACAGACTTAGTCATTTCACATTTAAAGCCATAGAACATATACCTAACAATCCACTAGGGGGTGACAGAAACAAAATGCTGTCAAAAAGAGAAGTATATTGGATATTCATGTTACAAACCAGAGCACCACAAGGCATGAATAAAAGATATGATGTCAATCTATATATAGAGTAAATAAGATATATTCTAGCAACAAAGCATACAAAATTTGTAGACAGGATTAATATTAATACAATATATATACACCACATCAGTCTCTAGGTTCTCCAACAACATGAATACAAATATTACTAAACCCCTTAATATTCATATTTACTATAGGGTATAAACTGTTAGCTCCTATAGTACACACATAGGCCTCAATGTCATTTCAATATAGTACACTACTCTCCCTCTCTCTTCCTCATTCCCACCAAAGGTTTGCTAAAATTGTCTATGTTTTATTAACCTAAGCATAACCCATCCCTCCCAAAATTAAAAAATCAAAAAATGAAACAAATGATTGAAAGAAAGAATTAAAAAAGAATTTTTCAGAAACTATGTCAAGAGAAAATGTTTTTAATATAACCCATTCACTTGCCTTATTTTGTCATCTTAGCACTGTTAAAACCATCTAGTTATGAACTAATGTCTTAGTATAACCCAGTATTCTACCTTAAGGATGAGAATTAAAAATACATCAGTAAGACCTAGATTTAGAGTTCGGCGGTAGCCGTCAAAACCAGCGTTAGAGGCTCCTAACGCGGGTTTTTTACGCACTCCGGTATTTAGAGTTTATTTACCGCGACTCAAAATACACCTAACGCTCAACTTTCTACCGCCACCTCAGACCCAGTAGTAAACATATACCGCACAAAAAAACATCCACGAATCACAAAACAAATATTACACAAAGTACACTTACACTCATACAAACACAACACTATCTTTATTTTTCGTATTTTTTATTTTTTCTTTAAAATACAAAGGATTAAAGTTGCGAGATCTCGGGTGTTTGAAAAAAATCCACACAAATCCATTTTCCCATTGACTTACATGGACATACGGGAAAAGACCCTCATATACCTACATCTAACGAATAACATTATCACAAACATACACTCATCGATGCATACAAACAATATACACCACATTACATACACAAAATATTTATTTATTACAAAAAGAACACGATTTAGTTACTTTTTCACACAAGCTCATGACGTCACTCACTTTACGAGGAAAACCAGTCTTAGAAAAAAAAATATAGAAATCTTTGGAGCCTCCATTGACTTCTATTGGGAAGACGTGCTCGTGCACGCGAAACCCTCATTTCCCTAACGCACGCAAATAGCGTAGACTGAAAAACTCCAAATACCAGCGCTAGAAAATACATGATTTCATGCGTTAGACCCAGCTATGATAAATAGATCAAGAAATGACTATTTCCCTATGGTGGACTTATGTTTTTTAATATTAAATATTCACCACACCATAAATATTTTTAACACTTTTAGATTACATCAACTACAAATCCCCATCACTAGTAACACATTATTATTTCAATAAAATTACATTTACAATTAAAATAAAATTCAATACACATTTCTGGATTCACAAACACTACACAATGGGAAACATCTCTCATTTACCTTTATTATTGCATTTCTGTTATTCAACTCATATGCTTGCAGCAACTGCATATCTACATAGGCTTAACACATGATCACTCATGGATGCACATACATTACTTTTAACATTCAATCATACATGTGCATTCAAATGATGGGGGAAAAACACATTACATTCTCTCGAGGAATCACAAAACACAACATATGGATTTTACTGTACTTTTAACATCATGATTCCATCACCAGAAACCATTAGGAATTACGTACAACAAGAACATCATTACACCAGATTACAGATGTCACTTTATGGGAAGGAACAACAATGCCAGACCGCTATATAGAAGTCAGCATATGTGGGACACAATCACAATATATACGTACATGTACATAACACGCATCACCCATCACGCAACCACAAAGCACACATTTAGATTTTATTCAGCACACAATAACAATGTAGCACAATACAACAACACAATGAGGATTTCACAACTACATAGGCAGGTTAATAATATCATGACGTCATTAGAAGATTCAACCATACACATCACAGATTCACCACTGTACCGCCCCTTTAGGAACTTTAACACTCAATACTACAATACAACATATACGTAAAACACACTTTTGAACAGCATTATTATGGAGATTTCAATGGGACAATTCAGAAATATTGTCAGATCGCACATCAATTATATATATAATACTACAGATGACAGCCGGAAGTTATTCAGTATTCGTGCAATTTTTATGGGACGCATACAATATCGTCAGATCGAAAATCACTTATATATATAATACTACAGATGACAGCCGGAAGTTATTCAGTATTAGTGCGATTTGAAAGGGACGCGTACAATATTCACATCTCGGCAATCACTTATATATACAATACTACAGATGACAGCCGGAAGTTATTCAGTATTAATGCGATTTTAAAGGGACGCATACAATATTGACATCTCGGCAATCACTTATATATACAATACTACAGATGACAGCCGGAAGTTATTCAGTATTAGTGCGATTTGAAAGGGACGCGTACAATATTCACATCTCGGCAATCACTTATATATACAATACTACAGATGACAGCCGGAAGTTATTCAGTATTAGTGCGATTTGAAAGGGACGCATACAATATTGACTGCTCGGAAATCACTTATATATACAATACTACAGATGACAGCCGGAAGTTCTTCAGTATTATTGCGATTTTACAGGGACGCATACAATATTGACATCTCAGCAATCACTTATATATACACAATACTACAGATGGCAGACGGGAAGTTATTCAGTATTAGTGCGATTTGAAAGGGACGCATACAATATTGACAGCTCGGCAATCACTTATATATACAATACTACAGATGGCAGACGGGAAGTTCGGAATTATTATTGCGATTTGAAAGGGACGCGTACAATATTGACAGCTCGGCAATCACTTATATATACAATACTACAGATGGCAGACGGGAAGTTCGGAATTATTATTGCGATTTTAATGGGACGCATACAATATTGACATCTCGGCAATCACTTATATATACAATACTACAGATGGCAGACGGGAAGTTCGGAATTATTATTGCGATTTTAAAGGGACGCATACAATATTGACTGCTCGGCAATCACTTATATATACAATACTACAGATGGCAGACGGGAAGTTCGGAATTATTATTGCGATTTTAAAGGGACGCGTACAATATTGACAGCTCGGCAATCACTTATATATATAATACTACAGATGACAGACGGGAAGTTCTGAATTATTATTGCGATTTTAAAGGGACGCATACAATATTGACAGCTCTGAAATCACTTATATATACAATACTACAGATGTTACTTTATCATTTACAAACAATATTGCAGCAACATTGATCGATCACATTCGATGCACATTATACACAACTATGCACTTTCATTCATGTTAGCCTGGACGTGTGCTTGTTACTATAACATCGCGTTTAGGAAATATTGATTACGCATATGATCAAACATTACAAACATGCACTGTATGTGTGATATTTGACACTTTCACATTGAGAATCATTGTTTGAAACTAACATTTCAGCAAACAACAAATAAACGCCCACTGTGAAAGCATTCGCGCCGCTCACATACAAACAGGTGAATACAATCAGCAATCATTACAAACTCACTACCATTGGACTAATTGTACTATAAATCCCCCAAACAACATGGCCAATGCATCACTTGTGATCCACATCAGATCAAGTGCTTACCTTGTTACGCTGTTTTGAAAGATGGATGACGATGACATGGTAGACGCTGCTGGTGGTGCTATTGGCGAACTAGCTGTTGGTCGAATCAGGCAGCCTCGGCGGCTCAGACCGAGACGAAGGGGTCATCTGGTTCGAGGTCCTCGTGTCTACAGGGTGAGACCCACCTTGGAAAACATGAGTGACTTTGAGGTTTTTGATAAGTATCGGCTCGATCGCGAACAGCTCATTGGCCTTTACGATCTTCTTAAACCTCATTTGGAGCCACGTATACAAATAAGGACTGCTGTTCCCCCCATGAGTAAGATGCTAAGCTGTCTATACGTCCTGGCCTCCGGGAGTTTTCAATCCGGAGAACTGTACATGCATGGCCTGGCTCAAGGTACATTCTCTGGGGTGTTTGATAACTTTCTGAACGCCATGGTACGTATCAGTAAGCAATACATAGGATTCCCACAGAATGATGGTGATTGGAGGCGCCTGAAGCGGGAATTCTTTGATATTGCTCAATTGCCCAATGTCTTGGGAGCCATTGATTGTACCCACATTGCGCTGCGTGCTCCAATTGATGACTTGCCCTTCAGAAATCGCAAACATTTTCATAGCCTCAACGTGCAGTATGTTTGTGACGCACGGATGAGGATTATGCATGTGTATGCGAATTTTGGAGGTGCTTGTCATGATGCCCGCATCCTCTCTCTGTCGTCCCTGTGGAGACAGTTTGAGGAAAGACAAATGCCCCCTGGTTATCTCGTTGGTGAGTATTTGTGCACAACATGGTTAATTATTTTGACAATTGCCCCTGTATTTTTTAACTGTTAGCGTCATGTTCAGCTATAGGATTAAATTTAACCATTTGTTATTTACCGACGCTAATGTCTATTTTTATTGAAATGCAGATATGTAGCATGTCTTACCTTAAGTGTTCAGATAGAGAATGCAATGTAAACATGTAGTTAGCATTTTACACAAGGTTTGTTTTAGGAGAAATACGCATATGTAGCATGTCTTAGATGAAATGGCAAGATATTATCTCATGCAATTTAACCCTGTCATTGTCTTTTTCTGCTAATGTCTATTTTTATTGAAATGCAGATATGTAGCATGTCTTACCTTAAGTGTTCATATAGAGAATGCAATGTAAACATGTAGTTAGCATTTTACACAAGGTTTGGTTTAGGAGAAATACGCATATGTAGCATGTCTTAGATGAAATGGCAAGATATTATCTCATGCAATTTAACCCTGTCATTGTCTTTTTCTGCTAATGTCTAGTTTTATTGAAATGCAGATATGTAGCATGTCTTACCTTAAGTGTTCATATAGAGAATGCAATGTAAACATGTAGTTAGCATTTTACACAAGGTTTGGTTTAGGAGAAATACGCATATGTAGCATGTCTTAGATGAAATAGCAAGATATTATCTCATGCAATTTAACCCTGTCATTGTCTATTTCTGCTAATGTCTAGTTTTATTGAAATGCAGATATGTAGCATGTCTTACCTTAAGTGTTCAGATAGAGAATGCAATGTAAACATGTAGTTAGCATTTTACACAAGGTTTGGTTTAGGAGAAATACGCATATGTAGCATGTCTTAGATGAAATGGCTAGATACAGATTTATATATAATTTTTTTTATTTTTTTTATGTTTCTGACAACTTTTAATATGGATTATGGTTTTTAAAAAATATATTTATACAACAATATACTAGTTTAAGTATTCTGTTTGAATTATGTTCTGTTCTAAATTTATAGGTGATTCTGGGTACATGAGCCGGCCTTGGCTCATTACCCCCTTGCGTAGCCCAACTGATGTGTCTGAGGAGCGCTACAATAGGGCTCATAAGAGAACCAGGGCGGTGGTTGAAAGGATGTTCGGGCTCCTGAAGATGAGATTCAGGTGCCTGGACCGTTCTGGAGGAGCACTCCAGTACAACCCAAAGAAGGTGGCTAAGATCGTTGTAGCCTGTAGCATCCTGCATAATATTGCACAGCGGGCTGGGATGCTGCAGGCCGTCCCGGTGGACAGAGACCTCCTCAGAGATGAGGAGGATGATCCTGTTCTAGAGGGGGAATTCCAGGACGAGGGACTTGATGTCAGAGCAGACGTCATCAACCGCCACTTTAGACGGTAAATAATAGAAGTTACACTGGAGTATTTTCAATAGATGTGAACTCTAGGGAAATGACAAGTAGAGAATTGTGCAAACATGTTAGTATTGATCAAATGTTATAATAATATTTATTTCTCATAATATAGGTGATGCTCTGGGCATTGGGTCCTATAGCGAGTCTTTGCCACCTGGTTTTTATAGAGGACATCAGATGGTAAGTAGAAATGTATGGACTGTTGCTGGCATGATTTGTACACAAATACATAATATGGCATACATTTTTAAAAATATAACTTTGTTTACACATTACTTATGTACATAATCAGAAAGGGATACTCTAGAATGACTATGGTTCAATGTCACACAGAGGTTTGTTCTGCTCAATATGACTCATCTTCACACTTGATAGAAAATAACACAGGTTCATACACAGGCTTAGTAAGCTAGTGATAGATATTTATTATGAAATGGGGGGTGGGAGAGGGGTACAGAACTGATTCACACACTTGTATGAAATCTTTATATATAATTTCTTACATTAGGGAGATGACTTAATATAAAGACTGAAAGGGAACAATTTGAAGCCTGACAGTGAAGATTTCCAAGACTGACAGTGGGGAAAAAGCCAAGATTGAAATTGAAGTATACCAATGGGATCATGTCTGGCATATTTAAATTCTGCTGACCTTGAAAACCATACAAAGACATGTTCACATGGTAAGTGCAAACTATTTGATAGAATAAGGCTGTGGAGACATCCTATTGGAGACACTTAGATGATTTTCTATTTTGTAGATGGTATTTCCCAGTCCTCTATTTAATGAACTGATGAATAAGACAACTATTGAAGATCAACTGTTTACCCCTGAATTGACATTCAAAGACCATGCATTGTCCAGGTTGGTGTACCAATGCATGCTAGTGAAGACTGTAGAATATTAGTAGCTTACATACATTAGTCATATTTAGTTCTTAATTAGATATTTAGGGATCACAATCAGACACTTAGATGATTTTCCTTTTTAGATGGTATTTCCCAGTCCTCTATTTAATGAACTGATGAATAAGACACCTATTGAAGATCAACTGTTTACCCCTGAATTGACATTCAAAGACCATGCATTGTCCAGGTTGGTGTACCAATGCATGCTAGTGAAGACTGTAGAATATTAGTAGCTTACATACATTAGTCATATTTAGTTCTTAATTAGATATTTAGGGATCACAATCAGACACTTAGATGATTTTCCTTTTTAGATGGTATTTCCCAGTCCTCTATTTAATGAACTGATGAATAAGACACCTATTGAAGATCAACTGTTTACCCCTGAATTGACATTCAAAGACCATGCATTGTCCAGGTTGGTGTACCAATGCATGCTAGTGAAGACTGTAGAATATTAGTAGCTTACATACATTAGTCATATTTAGTTCTTAATTAGATATTTAGGGATCACAATCAGACACTTAGATGATTTTACTTTTTTAGATGGTATTTCCCAGTCCTCTATTTAATGAACTGATGAATAAGACACCTATTGAAGATCAACTGTTTACCCCTGAATTGACTTTCAAAGACCATGCATTGTCCAGGTTGGTGTACCAATGCATGCTAGTGAAGACTGTAGAATATTAGTAGCTTACATACATTAGTCATATTTAGTTCTTAATTAGATATTTAGGGATCACAATCAGAAAAAGGAATACATATTATAGTTGATATAGAGGTATTTGAATGGACATGAAATATTACATTTATGTTCAGCATACATATATTGTTTACATGTGATATACATTATTATGTATAAATTTAATTTTTGAAATTTAAATATTATTTTTAATCAACAATATAATGGTGTATGTATTTCATTAATTTAAAATGAATGTAATGATTATCTTTAAAAAATGTTGATCAAAGTTAGAGCATAGACACCATATGATTTTAAATGTATTTTATGAATATTTTACAACGTGTGTATTAACTTTGTTCCATTTTTATTATTTGTCATTTCAGATTGGCATCTGATGACTTCATGGAATATTTAATTATTTTCTATTAAATATATATTTTTTTTTAGCAGATTCTAATATATATCAATATAATCTGTAAATAAATAAAACTTGGACTCCCATGACTGGTAGTTGGCTATTTGACAAGCACATGCATAAGAGAAAATAATGCATTAATAGTAGAAAATAAAATTCTTCAGAGAATATTAAAAGATATATTTTAACATTAATTGGGGAGTCATATTCTTCAATGCTTTTATATTGAAAAAGTATATATTAAAAATATTTAGGATATGTATTAATATTATGATTGTTTTAACATTTAATAAGGTGAAGTGGTTCAATTACATGAAAGTGACAGTGTTGTTGAATGTAAAAAGAATTGTATAAGATCATGTATCTTCCTTAGGTATCTCAAAACATTATTAGAAAATATTTTACAATTATTACATTTATAAATGGTAGGTCATTTAACTTTATAATTTTTAATAATTAGTTATTGGATGCCAGGTTAATCTATGTAATTTTCTAGTGGAGTCATTTAACTATACTTAGTAATATTATGTATTTATTACAATCTTACCTCTTGGGTTAGACATCAAATATCTATATAGAATGTAATTTCCCCTTTAGTTTATTTTGTCAATGTTAAATCAAAATACAATATGTTTGGGTCCTTAAAGGGGTCATTCAAAATGTATATTTTGTATACATTGTTACAAATATCATACAAGAATTTAAACATATTTAGAATGTACTATAGAATTACATTCAGTCTTTAAATATACTTGTTAAAATAAAAATAAATGCACATATCTTAGTCAATGATATAAGGCATCTATATGCAAACAACAATCAGCATCAAAATAGCCTATGTAGAGATGTATTTAATCCACGAATATATATAATTACAATATAATGATTGAATAACAAAACATATTAAGTTGGTCAAATATAAGATTATGATACAAAATGCATACATAACATATAGCTTAATGTCCCTCTACGCTGAAGGCTAAAAAAGACCTCATTTAATAAATATATTTCAGTCAGTGTGTAAAACAATCTAGAAGTTAATCTAAATTTGCTTTACTCATATGTTAGACTCATTTAGCAAAAGGAAGGTGCCTAGGTTTATGATATATTAAGCATTATTGTGAAATGTTTATTTAAAGGGACATGAACTCAAAATATACTTAAAGGTAGCCATTTAAAAAAACAATGATTTATACATTCTGAATGAGTATTCTATTTTAATCAACTTTAAAACTTGTCTCATATTATGAATGCTCATTGTGATGTTGCTATCATTACTTTAGAAATAAGGCAGTAAATAGCTAATTTATTTGCTTCAGTACTCTGGACAGAACTTGATTGTTTGGAATAATTGATGCAACAATCGTCAAGGACAACCCAGGTTTTTATTAAACAATTGTCCGTAATATAAAATATCATTATTGATTTTCAAAGAAACATAACAAGATAACTTAACATTTGATAATCGTATTAAATAATAAAGTTGATTAACATTTCATGCTCAATCACCAATGGTAAATTTGTTTGGACAGTGTCCCTTTAAGAGCTTGAAATAGTGTATTTACTTCTCTTCCTATCTTGACATACTTTGCTTGAAAAGCATATCGAGATAGGCTCAGTAGATGAAGATTGGTGGATGCACAGAGATGCCTTATGTGATTGGCTCAACCATGTGCATTTAAATTTCTTATGTTGAGGATATATAAATACTAAGAGAAAATGATTTACATTTTAAAGTCTAAACAATCTTCTATCTCTACAGATCATTTGATACAATTGTTTGTAATGTCTCTTTAAAACTAAAGACGCCATTGCACAATAACATATATGAGCACTTCAGAGAAATACAAGCTCGAGGTTTATTTGCGAATAACAAAGCTGTAGTTTAACATTTATAAACAGATTATCAAAGTTACTGACATTCTTCCCGGAATTTTAACATTAATAAATATTGCGTGGGAAACGCATCTTCAAACACCAGATTAGCATATTTAAACATTAGTGTAATGTCACGCAATAGCACACAATCAATGTGCATTATAAATACATTTAATAGAGCAATGTCAATACTTCACAATAAATTTATTTAAAGAACAATAAAGACATACAATATTAAATGTGTATTTGTATTAAAGAAACAGACCGTTATTAAACCGAGAAATGTCTACAACATTAATAATGTGACAGGATTAGATTTTAAAGAGTATTTAATCATTAATATTTCACGGATCACGGATATTAAATCTGCGTCACACATATCCGCATGACAGGCCCATGAGTTACAAATAAGTCTACATGAAAAATGAAGTTACAGCACCACCAAGCGGTATGTGTAAGGAAGTTACTAAGATATGAAACATTAAGGAACGGCCAATCAGAGTTCATCACACAAACACAACTTGAGTCAGGATGGTCTCACAGACATTATAACAATATTTCAAACTTTTATCCAATCAGATGTACAGATAAATTGTCCCATGGTGCATCTCATGTTTACTTCACCATATAAAAGTCCATTACACGTTGCCATCTTTGTCAGTTCTCTAATGCCTGCAGGCGTACTAGATATATTTTTATATATATATATATATTTGAGAAGACAACCCAGCAGGCATGTCAGTTCCCAGGTTCACCAAGGAGGAGAGCGCTGCACTGGTCCACGCCGTCAAGGACTTTTATCCCCAGCTGTTTGGGAACAAGAGGAGCTCGACAGATGCGCCTGTTAAGAAGGCCCTCTGGGAGTCTATCACCAATGCGGTTAGATTGGTGTGTGACGTCCAGAGGACCCAGGATCAGATCATGAGGAGATTCGGAGATATGAGGTTGCGTTTATCGAAAAAAGTCAACCTCATAAGGGACTGGGTACAAGCCCGTAAAAGAGGGGGCCAAAGAAAGGCCCCGCGGAAACTGTACCTACTCCCTTATGAGGTGACTTTATGCGAGCTCCTCAATCTCCGGGTCCCCAAAAGATTTAGATCCTCGCCATCCTCGGCCTCCTCTTCTTCCCTCCCAGCTGCGGGATCTGAAAGTCCTGACGCGGGGGACAGGGCAGATGCTTCTCCGTCCGGTGGCCTGGGAGGACCCGATAGAGAATCTGAACCAGGTAATTATCCAACTTCATATAATATTTATAATGTTAAAAATCCAAAATGTGTATTTAGTCAGATACTAAACCTATACAGATCTCACAACATACACTACATATGATGTTTAGATATCTGATTTTACATTAGTGATACATGAAATTGGAATGATGTTTCTTGCGCTCTACAGAATATGCGTCACAGAGCGGAAATGTAATTTCGCATCCACGTTAACATGGGTTTGCGGAAAGTGGCATTGCTTTATACATGTTGGTCAAATGACGGATGCGTAATTCCGCTTGGAATCATTGCGCAATGATCGCGAAAATGGCATTTCTCATCCACGTTAACATGGGTTTGCGGAAAGTGGCATTGCTTTATACATGTTGTTAAAAATTAAATGGAAAATCTTAGATTAGTGAAGAATACAGTATTCTTATTTTAAATATTATATCTAATAAAAAACGAATAATACTAATAAATTATAACATATGGCCATCAATTGATGATTATGTAATAACAAGCATATATTCTTAAAGATACAGTAAACAACACAACTGATTGAAAATAAGAGTCCAGGATATATTTATCATTCATTTAATTGCGGAAACTATTAACTCATGGGACTACCAAAGGATTAATATTTTTCTATTGATTTGTTATTAATGTAAATATTTTAAACATGGCATGATTAGTATTAATGATATGCAATCCTCATTTAATATATTACAGATATGGATGTGGCTGCTGGATCCTCAAGCCAGGGCTTGTCACAGTATGGTATGTCTCATTTTAATTGACATTTGTCTTAGAAACATGGAATGAACATTACATACTAAATACACATTGTTCTATATTTATATGTAATGTCTATTTAATAGATGAAAATTATATAATTATTCGGATATACTTAAATAACATATTTGATTTTAATTGCATGCTCAATACCATTCATTACATCAACATATGGAGTAGATAATTCATTAACAAACAACAACATTGTGGAATCTATTTAATTTTAGATTAAAGGGATACTGAACTACAATTATTAATATTGTCTTTCACATACAGTATGCAATATTAATAAACATAAAATATAATACTATCATCATATGTGACATATTCTATTGCTAAATGTATTTTAAAATAAAGAAAGTACGTTTATGTGCATCTAAATATTTGTTGACCAACCTGGGTTTATATTGATGATTGGTGGATACCTTCAACAAACAATATTTATTGAATCCAATATTCCTTATCTGCCTTTAAGATTAATATCGAACAACATTCGAATTATAATAGGAGTCAATGTTAAATCATTTTTTACAGTTTGAACATAGAAATCAATTATTTAAATTAATCATGTCAGTGTCCCTTTAAGACAAAATAGATTCATTCATCATTACATTATTTTTATTAAAAACTATTGATATATAAATCTAATTATCTGTTGGAGTTACTTTATATATATCTGCATACTCTAACAGCACCATGATTACATATTTGTAATAATAAAGTTTGTTATGTATTGTGATAAATATGTGTTGTGTCCTAAACAAGATTACTGTACATTGAAAAAATGGGTCGATGTGACACATGTTTGTTTAGATTTGTCAACAGATGCTCCTCAATATGTGGTTTGTGTGTATTCTTGTAACTTCTTAAGGACATATGACGGAATTATTCCGTCATAAAACAATTGAGCTAAGTGAAAGCTGTGTCCTTAAAGGGTTAAGAACATTGATCATTGGGTATATTTAGATATGCAATAGCAGCATCTGAGATGAATTTGATGTCTAATGTAGTCTGACATTAAACATATGTTGAATACAGATATGTTTACAGAATCCCCTTGATTCAATCAAGCATTTTCTGGTGTAATGACTGCTCTATTCTTCACATTTTAAAGTTGATTAATGTTAAAATTCTAGACAGATGTGATTTAGTGATATCCAAAATGTGTTTAATAATATATATCTATATCATTCATAGAGAGAGTTGGTGTGGGGAGCCCACAGGAATCCAGCAGTGACATAGAGCCGCCTTTGCGGTCTCCTGGTAAGTCCATTGACTCATTTATATGTAATTGAAGGTGTATTGCTAATCAATATTATGATCATGATTCCGATGAAGCATAACATTATAAAAAATCATAGAATTTATCTTCTGATTATATATTTATTTTTTATATTGAGCGATTAATAATTTCTACTTTATTATTCTACACATTTGTTATTCATAAGATGTCTAACATATGTTTTTTTCATTTTTTTTTTTTTTTAACAACAGTCATCAAGTGATACACACATGAGAAATCTTAAATGTTCTATGTACTATGCTTTTATGAATTTAACATTAAGACAAACAATACATTAATATTCTGATTTATTGACAATAACAAATCTATTGTCATTTGTATGCTCCATCAAAATGATGTAAATCATAACTTTGTGTGTGTATATCTTTAATGCAACATTGATGTGCGTATTTGAGCAACAGTAACATATGTTATAATATCTGATCTTAAGGTGTACACAACATGTTATGTTTTACAGAGATTGATGTCACATGTGGGATGGAGGAGGAAGAGGCTGCCTTGGAGTCTGATGGTATGTGAAATATATCTATAATGTTTCCAACATGTTTCTTTTTTTGAAATCATTTTATTGAAGACATTCAAAGTCTACAGCTTTTTCCCTTTAAAAAGGAATATTATTTGTCTGTTCAAATACACTACTGCCCCCTTTCTATATCAGGCAGCATGAAAATCTGCTTGTATATATTTTTTTAAGAATATATAATTCATGCCATCATTATGTCACATGCATATTCCATGCCAAAACACAATAATAAGTTTCACATTGTACAGACAGTCATTGAGATTCATCTGAGTGCCTATATAGATACCATATCCTCATTTCAGAATAGTTTACAGATTCAAACACACTTCGAGGTATATTGAAAACATAATCAATTTTAAATGCGTTGATTTGATGTCAGGATGTATGAGATGTTAATATATTTCTTTTACATTTTCAGATGGATCCACCACTTCTGGTCATCTGGATTCCGCCCCTGCCCAGTCACAGACCCCTCCCCGTGCACACACCCCTGACCATGGCCACACCTCTGCACACACCCAGAGCCCTTCCCATCACCAAACCCATGACCATGCCCCGACCACTGCCAGCCCTTCCCATATTTCATATCCTGTCCCTCCCAAAAAACGCCCATACACCCCCCTTCGCCGCTCTCCCCCGTATTCTGGCCCGTACAGCTGCCCAGACCCAAACTCCCCACTCCCCAGCTGTACGGCCTACCCTGGAGCAGCAGCTCACCACTCCCCAAGCCATTCCCATCCCTCCCCGAGCCAATCCCATCCCTCCCCCCTGTTTAAACCTTCATTGTCCTGGGTGTCAGATTGTCCTTCCCAGGCACAGCTGTAAGTATCATTCTAAATACACTTTATAAGATACTTAAAGGTACAGTGAAGTTAAATTGGTTAAATTGTGATTCAAATCCAGCATGCAATGTTAAGCCAATGTATAATAGAATACTCTTATGAATTATTCGTCATTCTCTTGATATATTTATTGAAAACAACTTATTCCTATAATTAGTTTAAACAATAAAATAAATGTGGCCATCATTTCTTTATTGTTGGATGAATGTATCCATCAACCAGCATGCACAAACAAGGTTCATCAACAAATATTGGCTTCCATAAAAACCAACATTCTTGCATTCAAAATATAGCTTGACAATTAAAACATATAATGAATATGTGTAATTTCTAAAGATTTGTCATGTCATGCTCTATCTGAATCAGTCCATTAAATATTTAGGTTCAGTGTCCCTTTAATTGGATATCACTACATATACCAAACACCACTACTTGGATCCAAAATTTTATGTCCAAATGTGGATACATTATCTCTTGTCTAACCCAGTGGGAATGTAATTTCTTCTGGTTGCTATGTTTACACAGCTTGTCCTCAATACCAAAATGTTTAAGGATAGGTGTGCCTACCACAGTCTAAATTGAATTTTTAAATTGCTGATGTAAGTACAATGTAAATCCTTTAACAAGATTTGATACACTCAAGCTGTATAAGTGGATCATCTAAAACCAATTAAAGGGTTCAACATGTTTGAGTAACATGAGCCTTTAATGATTTCTGTCTGTCTGAATAACCTAATTCATGTGTAAAGAATATATGAAAAATAATTGATGTAAATAATTATTTGTCTTTATGATGACAATGTATGTATTAAAATCTTTTATTCTGTTGTGTAATTATCCTTAATATTAATTTTTATTTTATTTTAGGCTGTGACTCAGCATGGCTCATGCTAGAAGGGATAGCAAGAGTAGAGCAGGCCGTGTTGAGGAACGCAGCTGTCCTGAGAGGGATGAACGACACCATGCAGGCCCAGCTCCGGGTTCAGGACTTGACTCTGCGTGAAATTATGCAATTACGTTCAAGGCCTGAATCTGGAGCTGGACATGCACAGGACAATGAAGAGGATGACCAGTAAGTGGAGGATCTGGATATGCTCCATGGTGGCAGATAATAATCCTCCGTCCACATGTTGAATTTGTATTTATATTGTTGCCATTTGGCCTTTTTATCAGTTTTTTGTTGTGCCTGTTGCACTCTTTTACCTTGTCATGTGTCTCCAATGAGGCTATGCTGGCCCTTGGCAACTCTCTTCATGGACTGTGATGCACTGTGTTACCTTGTCATGTGTCTCCAATGGGGCTATGCTGGCCCTTGGCAACTCTCTTCATGGACTGTGATGCACTGTGTTACCTTGTCATGTGTCTCCAATGAGGCTATGCTGGCCCTTGGCAACTCTCTTCATGGACTGTGATGCACTGTGTTACCTTGTCATGTGTCTCCAATGAGGCTATGCTGGCCCTTGGCAACTCTCTTCATGGACTGTGATGCACTGTGTTACCTTGCCATGTGTCTCCAATGAGGCTATGCTGGCCCTTGGCAACTCTCTTCATGGACTGTGATGCACTGTGTTACCTTGTCATGTGTCTCCAATGGGGCTATGCTGGCCCTTGGCAACTCTCTTCATGGACTGTGATGCACTGTGTTACCTTGCCATGTGTCTCCAATGGGGCTATGCTGGCCCTTGGCAACTCTCTTCATGGACTGTGATGCACTGTGTTACCTTGTCATGTGTCTCCAATGAGGCTATGCTGGCCCTTGGCAACTCTCTTCATGGACTGTGATGCACTGTGTTACCTTGCCATGTGTCTCCAATGAGGCTATGCTGGCCCTTGGCAACTCTCTTCATGGACTGTGATGCACTGTGTTACCTTGTCATGTGTCTCCAATGGGGCTATGCTGGCCCTTGGCAACTCTCTTCATGGACTGTGATGCACAGTGTTACCTTGTCATGTGTCTCCAATGAGGCTATGCTGGCCCTTGGCAACTCTCTTCATGGACTGTGATGCACTGTGTTACCTTGTCATATGGCTCATATATTCCTTATTTTTACAAGATTATTTATAAACGTTGTGTATGTTTTCTTACATACTAATAAAATACATTTTATTTCACAAATCTTTGTCCTCATTCTTCCTGTTATTTTTTGCAAGCTCTAGTTTATGTTGTTTATCCTTAAAGGGACCTAACAAATCTATTTGTTATAATGAAATCATATATGTAAGACAATAGTAAATGACTTTAAGATTAACATCTCCAATGTAATCTTATTATTTGTGTTTATATTATTTTCTCTTAGCTCTATCATTGCCTGATTATGATTAGCAGAGTAATTTCTTTATATATGTATATATATTTTTGTATTTGTGTATATATGTATATTTAAATGTTCATATCCATGTGTGTATTTATAAACTCTGCATGAATTGATGCACCTTTACCAAATGATCTGAGTATTGATACAATGATATAATCCCTGTAAAGTGTTCATTTTATTTAAATAGTATTGACTATGTGTATGCTCTTTTTAAAAACAAAATAATGTCCCTTTAAGTGATGTTGATCACTATTGTAAATGAATGTATTTCCATTTGTAAAGCGTTTTTGTCCTTTTTACAAGAACAAGGACATATAATTTTATTAATAAACAATCTTATTGTAATGTTGACAGCACCTGTATTTCATTTTCAAATCTATATTATTGTCAAAGTGTAACCAAATCAATCTCTGTGTGTAATACAAATAATGTAGATGATGAATATTAGTTAACTAATATGTTAACAAAATACATCTCCTCCCATATATGGCTATAGGTAGGCTGACCATAATTAAACTTGAATAAATGACACGTTTAATCAATACATGTATAACTATTGTTATTCAACAACAATCCAAACATATCTTAAAACATCAATGGCATATGTATTTCTCATGTGTATCTTTTAAATGTTAAAGATATACACCATAGCTATAGTTCAAGGGACAGTCAAGTCCGAAAAGATGATTCATGATTTGGTGACATTCCTAGATAGCAATCTACACACATACTAGTTCCTAAAATATAAATACGTTTCTTAATGATATGCCAAGATGTCACTGAGTCCTTGTATTGTCTGCGGTTTTTCAGCGATCTCGGATGCGCCATGTTGCTTAAGACGTCACCTGCCAGGCTGTCCAATGATTCCTTGTATTGACTGACGTTCTTACGTGATCAGGAATATGCCTTTTATTGGATTGCGTTTTGACGCGATCAAGGATGCGCCTTTTTTTTTTGGGCGTTCTTACGTGATCAATAATGTGCCTTTCATTGGATGGCGTTCTTACGTGATCAAGGAAGCGCCATGTTAAGACGGCACATGTAAAGTTAAAAAAACGTGTGATTGGATTGCGTAGTCCCGCAATATTTGTGCACGTTAAAAACGTTTGTGACTGCATGCAATTTTAAAAAGCTTGCGAATATGTATTATTTGCATCATGTTACATTGTTGACCCGTAGCTGATAAAGACCAACACATTCTCTTTTGCTGGATGTCTGGTTGAATCAACGAACGAAAGCAAAATGTTTTCATGCATAGGATATTTCTAGGCAAGTGCAAATCTCTACAGTCCATGTTTAATATGTTTGTCAACAATGTTCCTTTTTCTTAAAAATTAATGTTGTGTTTAATGTTGAACATATCTAATTAATAAATATGCGCTATTGTGTTTGAATAAAGTAATCAATATGCATTTATCATATGCTAAATATATGATGCCGACTTCTTCTAAATGTAATTTCGTTGTATATTTTATGAAAGGTTCATTAGACACTCACATTATAAATAAAAATATTTGATTTTGTCTCTAGTTAGATAGTCCATTGTTTAACCAATAGGTTTATTTTGTCTTGTGTTGTAAGAAAATGTAAGTAATTTTCTTACTCCTCGCAAAGCCAATGAGTTTCATGTGAGTACCATCTCCAGCTTTGTCCAGTTTGTGTAAAGGTTCTTTTCATATGTTAATGATGGGGTATTGTGTTTTACGGTTGTAATGGTGGTTCATCTATATTTAAAATATAGCTAACCCTATTTTATTTGCAAGTGTTTGAAGCTTTTTAATATTGCTATCAGTATATGTTAATCTTGTTGTTTGTAGTAGTGTCTATTACATACAGTTATGTAAAAAATATAGGATACTGTCCCTTGAATGCAAATGTTGTTTTTTTGTATCATGTATGAGATCCACATAGTTTAATCTTCAAATATATTTTTGTTAGCATATTTCACCCCCCCACTCCTAAAAGGACTTTAAACCATATTCATTGTTAAAATAAAAATAGTTACAATAAAATATTAACACAATAATGTCTCTTAAAGAAAATAGACTTTATTTAACACGTCAATATAAATGTGATTTTCAAATTTTTTTTTTTACAAAGTACATGTAGATATAGCAACAAGCTTAAAATGTGTTAGCATATGTAATGTTGTTAAAGGGACAGTTTCGAAAAAAATTTTTTTAACATTATTCGAAAAGTCAATTCTGTAATAACAAGGATATCAAATGTTTCTCAACAATTGAACATTTGTCTGGGTTTATTTAAATTTGCTATCTAAACCTATGAGGTTGGTGTGCTCATTTCTTAAATCTTGAAGAGTGCTTGTAATCATTATACAATTTGAGCACTAGAGGGCATTTGGATAGCATTTGTATATGTAAAACCTTGTGCTCATACAGCATATTATTGACCATGTATTGATCATTGATATCTAAAATGTTGTTATGTCAGAACAACAAATAAGTGGTCATTTTTCATAGTCATAGATACAAGGGTAAGCACATAAGTCACACATGTATTTCTCCATGTTTTGTTGTTTCAAACTTTATAATGCGTAATACAGTGTTTTCTTTGTAATCAATAATTTTCTGACTGTCCCTTTAAGCTGTGTTATTGGCATTCAAACAGTAATATGCCATCATGGATAATTGTTATGGTAATTTAGTTAGCGATTCGGGAAACAGTTTGGACATCACATCACAGAAACCAATCAATATCATGAACAAGGATAGGTATGTGATGATGTGGTTTTCACACACTTATAACCCACACTCTGCAAAGAATCTTCCTCCATGGACCCGGTCCCATAGAAGTCGATTATATACAGAGTGTGGTCCACAAGTGTATGAAAACCACATCATCACATACCTATCCATTACCCAAAAAAAAAAATTTAAGATGGAAAAAAATACTTACTTCCTCTTCCTTCCCCTCTTCCCACGGGGCTGAGGCTCTGGGAGAGGCAACTGCCGACTCCGAAGAGTCCTCCTTGGAGCTGTTGTGGGAGGAGTGGAAGGAAGAGTACTGGGACGACCAAGGTGAGGAGTAGATGGCTGAGGAGGAGGAGGAGAAGATGGATGAGGAGGAGAAGATGGCTGAGGAGGAGGAGGAGTAGATGGCTGAGGAGGAGGAGGAGTAGATGGCTGAGGAGGAGGATGAGATGGGCCGGCAGGAGGAGATGGCCCAGCAGCAAGAGGCCCAGCAACAAGAGGCCCAGCAACAGGAGGTAGACCAGCATGCGCCTCCCGGAAAAATGTGAACATTTCCTGATGAAGATTGAACATTCTTGTTTGTCCTTCTTGTATTGTATTCAGTATACTGATTATTTCATTTTGGCCTTGAATTATTTGATTCTGCCCATCAAGTATTCTGCGTCGTCCTTCTATGTTTTCTATCCGGGAGGTACGCATCTGGTCTATGTACTCCAGTAGAACCTGCACCTCCGCTATTTCTTCTTGTTGTGCCTGTTGAACCCGTGCACGGCGGGGTGCCCGTGCACGGCGGAGTGCGGGTCTTTGAGGGACCTCGGGTTCCGCGGGTTCAGCGGGATCCTCCTGTGCTTCCGGGGCCTCTTGATCATCTCCCGTGCGCTGTTCGTCACGGGGGGCCTCTTCCCTCCGAAGTGGGAATTCCTCACCACCACTCTCATCCCGGGGAGATGCAGGAGGCTGTGCTGCCTCGTCCCCAGACTCTGTATATTAAAAAAAAAAGAAAAAAAGAAATGTATATATTAGCATATTTGCAAATAAAGGTTTAAATGACTTAGCTTACGATACAATTACAAATGCAGAATCATTAATCCACTTTGAAATCTAACAAACAATCAATTCTATTTCCGCTTTTTCTAAACAGTGTTTGTGATATCTGGTCAATGTGAATGTTTTTGCGTTTGTTTTCAGTCTGTTTAAATGCACACCTAACCTATAGCCTAGATACTGATGTAACCGCTAAGTAATAGAATGCGTGTAAACAGCGTAATAGCATTAATCTGATCCTTAACACATGAAACCCAATGTTTTATCTTTCATGATTTATAAGCATACATTTAGTATCAACTTTCGAATGTACTTTTGTTATCTAATTAGCTTCATTCTCTGGATATTCTTTGCTGAAAAGCATATCTAAATATGTTTATAAGATTCTGATTGTTAGCTGAATATAGCTGCCTCCTGTGATTGTTTCACCGTGTGCATGGCTATTTCTTCATTAAAATATATCTCAAGAATGAATCAAATTATGTAATATAAGTACATTTGAATGTTTTGTCAAATTGTATTCGCTACCTCAATCATGAAAGTAAATGTTTGCGTATAGTGTCCATTGAAATACATTCGTATGTGAAATTATTGTTCAATGAGCTTACCGTCAGATGAGAGTGGCAGGTTCCCGGTATCGATTCCTCCGATACCGACTACTTCCACCTCGGAGATGCTGGGCCGCAACATTTCCTCCCATCTGCAGTACTCCATTTCAAGGGCAGGGCCGCCACCGGTCCCTGCGGCATGTCGGGCCTCCAGGCTTAACTTTTTTTTAAGTTCAAGTTTACAGTCCCGGTACCGATGTTTGATGGAATCCATATCCCGGTTCCGGCCACCCACTGCATTGACTGCATTCCGAATCTCGTTCCAGAGCCTCCTCCTGTCAGTCGGGGTAGTCTTCTGGTGCTGCAGCATCCTATACCTGGCCATATAGGCCTCTACGAGGGCCTCCTTCTCCTCCATCGTAAACCTCGCCTCCCTAGTCGCCTTGGCCTTCCCCTGTGACGATGCCCTCTGTTTCCCGGACTGTGAAGCCCTACTCTGACCGCCACTGGGCCCAGCCACTTGGTCATCTTGAACCAAGTGGCTGGGTCCACCCACCGCTTCCACCCCCGCTTCCTGCCCCCCTTCCTGCCCCCCTTCCTGCCCTGTTCCTCTCCCCCTCCCTCTACTCCCCCCTCTACCTGTCCCCTGCCTGGCCTCCATCTCCTCCCTAAACTAAACCCCAAATAATCAAAAAAAAGTGAGTGTGATGAAATGAAAGGGGGTCAAAATAAAGAACTAAAAAGACAAAAAAGGTGCTTAAAGTGTGAGGGATGTAAAAAAAAAAAAGAGGGTAAGGAGTATTTAAATAAACGAAAAGAATAAGACTAAAAGGAGGATATGTAAACTAAATGTAACTAGGGGATGGGTATGGGATGGGTATGGGGTATGGGATAAGAGTAAATGGGATGAAAGGGAATGGGACTACAAGGAATGGGGTATGGAGTGTAGTATGAGGGGGTAGGGGGTATGGAGTGTATGTAGTGTTATTGATAAGTGTATGTATGTATTGAATGTGTTTGCGTGTAAATGTGTTAAGTGTACAGATAAATCACTCGCTCGCTAACTAACACTACTTCTAATTCTCAATAACAAACACTCCCACTAACGCTCACTAACTACCACTAACTGACGCTCACACTAACAACTATCACTAATAACTCCCACTAACTCACTCACGCTCCCACTAACAGACTCTCTCCCACTCCCGCTAACTCCCACTAACTCACTCACTCTCTCACGCTAACACTACCAACTGACTATCTCACGCTAACACTACCAACTGACTATCTCACGCTAACACTACCAACTGACTCTCTCACGCTAACACTACCAACTGACTCTCTCACACTAACACTAACTCACTCTCAAAAATTCGCAAAATCTCTATTCTTAAATCTCCAAAGACCCACCAGCAACACAGTCAAAGAAGCCCTGCTTGTGTGGTGCTTATATACCCTGTGTAAATGTTTAATGATGTCCCAATTTCCATTGTAATTAGTGTTCAGGTGTGCTTTATTAGCAATTAATATTATTGCAATGTGTATTAGGTGTGTTAATTTGCGCATGCTCATTTTGAGTTGGTATTTGTGGAATGTGTAGAATGCGATGATGTCATAGTGGTCGTTTTCTCTAACATTGTCCAATAGTATTCTTTTTAAATGTGAATTTGCGATGGTGTGTTCTTCGTGAAGTGTTATATATGTATGTTTTTCATAATATATAATGATATTGAATGCGATTTTTTTTTTAGTGTATGTATATATTTTTTAATCCTTGTTGTTATTGTGCGATTTTCCGCATCTTAAAGTATATGCGTATTCCCCGTATAAATAGTATTAAAACTTCCCCCGCTTGTGAATGTGTAATGCTTGTGTGCTTTGTTGATTGATTGATGTTGTGACATTTGCGGCGTGTTATTGTTGTGCATGATGTGGTATGCGTCATATGACCGAGCTGTGCGTATTCTCGCGAGATCGAGTGTTAGGTAAAAAAAGCTATTTTTTGACTTTCCCATTGATCTCTATGGGAGACTGTCTAACGCGGGCAGGATTACGCGTGTGACATACACGCGTTAGGAGCATCGTTAGATGGTCTTATATTAACTCTAAATACCGGAGTCAAACAATGACGTGCGTTAGACATAAAACACGCGTGGCGTTAACAGCCCATCTACCGCCGAACTCTAAATCTAGCCGTAAATTAGGACCATTAGCCTGTCCTCTTTATAGTTTCATATCTAATTATGTGAAGAATATTATATATAATATCACAACAGGCAGGGGCTCACCTAGATCCCCCCAGCTAATAGAGTGCTAATTTTTAGATACTGTCACAATGTCCTAAAAATGTTATTAATTATTTTAAGGTATCATCATGATTTTAATTGTTGCTGTCCTATAGAGAGTAAAATACAACAATGGTTGTTATACATAACTATGGCTTTGCAGATAGCCACATATTGCTCCCTCTTTGTTAGTCATCATGTAAGGTCCACTTTAACACAAATTGATAAAGCTTACTATACCCTTGTGTAACTGCCTTTAAAAAATACATACTTTAAAAAGAATACAACACATGGCAGGGACCCCATAGAGAGCAATACAATACATTCATTCTGTATGTGGTCATCTTGGTTTACTTTATTACAAGCTGTCAAAGGCAAATCATGTTTCACTACTTAAAAATATCAAAAAATATCAAAAAATATGTATATAAAAATAAAGGAAAATGTCTGTATACAAATACAAATATTTTCACCTATAGCTCTCTTTTATATGCACCAAACCATCATCTCAACAAATCTTTTTAACATTTTAAAAGCATTGTAACAGCATCAAAGCTAATTATTGACAAATTGATCATTGGAAAATTGTTTGTTAAAGCATAATGCATATATATTTCTGTATAGTATATTATCTGTTCAAGAATATTATCTGCTGCTCGGGACCTCTAGGCCAGGTGTATTCCATGTCATTAGAAAACCAAATTGTGTAAGTTTTCACACACCCTAAGGGTTAACATGACACCATTCCTGATTGGTTACTCACACCTTTATAGAGACCCTGACCAGCAGAGACCATTATCTCTGATGAAGCGCATGTGCCCATGCGCGAAACGCGTAAGATAGGAGCTTACCTGTGTCTGACGATAAGCCTGCTCCTAATAAATACCTTATTTCATCTACCTTGAAGACTCTGCATTCCTTTTTCCTCTTTTCATATGCATTCGGCGGTAGGAGGATCCGCTGCCAATCCGAGTCTTCCACTCTGAAGCTGAATACCGCATTCCAACCAAGATCTACCGGAGTACTCTCTGTTCCGCTTTTCCGCCACCATCTTACGGATTACAATCCAACTTCCTTACAGGGACCCGTAGAGCCACGCAAGAACCGGAGCGACACGCTCACGACACGCTGACACGCTCACGCATACCAACGCGAGAAGAGCTTTCCTATGGTGAGGTCATCGAGACTCGACACGCATAGACGCCAAAAACACACTCACAGGAGAACGGACGACCTTGGGATCAGCAGGAGGACCTACTCCGGATCGCAGGTACACTCTGTATTCTCCTAAAGTGTTAAGGACATTTAAGAACTAAGGCTCCATAATCGGGTCCCCTTCACTGTTTTCTACCTTGCTCTACCCTTTTCTTTTGGTGGCAACACACAAGCGGCCTGGGACAGAGACTGTTATCAGTGAGTACCCCTGACTTGGTATATCGTATTACATTATTGGTGAACTTTACTATCTGAAGAGACTTTCCTAATGAGAGTACCACTCATAACTTTCGACATATAATAAGAACATCTATAGCAATCCACACAAAATCAGCCATCACAGCATACGGATTCGTAGTGTGTACTGATCTCATTATTAATTGGACTCTCTATATCAACACAATATCACTTACTGTGCTGAATCAACCAAAGTGAAGTAAAGAAACGAACTGATTACGATCTGGCAGAACTTATCTGATTGGGACTTTTCCTATTCATGCTTGTTTCTTACCAACAGATAGCAAAGAGTCCTATCACCACTAGGCAGGATTATATATTACACCTGACAAGTTTCTTAACCATTGTTTCTCTTACAGGTGTTATTACAGTTTATCTCTAAACTCCATAAGTTATTACTAATTAAGATGTAATTTTGTAATCTTGCAATCTTTTGAAACTTTGTTATTTTACAAATCAGTAAATTTGCATTTAAGATTACTCACCTAGGATTCACACCTACATATATGAAACTTGAGTAACACAAAAACTTCATAACATCTCAAGCAGCTAACCTTATACCCTGCCTTGCTAACTAATTCACACATAGTGAATCAGCTTCCAACCTAGAAACCATATCCCAAGATCCCTTTTTCAGGATCTCTAGCCTCCTTAGTATCTAGGTAGATAGACTATCTCAGGCTTACACTTATTATCATTTATTTACACCTATACACAAGTATATTAATACACACGGACACATCTGCTTACCATTATGGCTGAAAGCAATATTCTCACAGGAGTAGTAGACATAGACAGAAGAAAGCTAATAATGAGTACAGCACTTAAAGGTAACTCCACTGGAACAGATGAACCTTTGGAGGGGGATCTAACTAATATCTTTTCGGATTTAGAAAACAAGAAATACAAAGAAAGCAACCTTTGGTGGGACATAGAGTTCCTAGAACTCTATATAAATGAAAGAAAAGTTCCTAGGGGACTAAGGATGAAAAAGTACCCCTCTTTTGCATTAAACAATCAGGATTTTATGGATGAATGGAATAACAACTTAACTAATTGCTCCATTATCCTAATGAAACAACTGCTAAAACATAAAAAAGAAGAGAGGAACTCCTTATTAGTACAAATAGAGGAGATTGTAGAGTCACTGAAACCATTTGAACAGACAAAGAAATATGTAGATTACAAAACACAATTAGACACTACCATGCAACAATTAGATTCTACACTATCAGAAAGAAAAGTGAGTAAATATCAAAGGGATGTAAAAGACTACGAATTAGATATCGTATACTCATGGCAAAAAGATAAACCAAATAGACAAAAGGGTCACTCCACACACAATAACCACAAAAGTAATATTAAAAATAAAAACAAAAACAAAAGAAAGGGCACCTTCAATCACACTCCCAATGCCAAACGAGTCACATTTTCAAGTATTGACACAGACAACACAGAGGGATCACTAATCACAGAGGACACACAAGCACACACCTCCAATGAAGAAACAACTAGTCAAGACATCCCAGAAGGTAGACCAAAGCTATCAACACTAGTACAAATACCTATTACTAGTAGCACACCAAAAAAGGATCTACCACTACGCTATCCAAGCAGAATAAAAAAGACAACACAAAAGAAATAGGATCAGTAATTAATTTGTCTAGTATCACTCTCACTAGTCCCCAAATCAGCTTGTTAAATAAAGGGTTATCTTTTGCACCATCTACCAATTTTGATCTATTTTCTACTATACTTGATATTAATGCTTTGGTTAGAAAAATCACTCTATATAAACACCTTTCACTAATAAGTAACATCACTGATTCACAAGAAAAACACACATTATTAGAAGACATACCAAACAGAGAGGCACACTCCATAGGCCTAAAATTCACTGATCTATGTGATCTCAATACACTAACCTCATTACAAGCAATCACACTTAGAGAAGTCAGTACTTATGATACTATCCCTAAATTCAAAACCTCCACATACACTAAATCACATTTTTACCCAGTACACAGTAGGAGTGAAGCAATAGAAATGTTCCAGAATCTAGTAGAGTTAGAACTCACTGGCTTGCACACGACTATAGAGACTGCATCCACAACCATCACTAATAGTACGAGTAAACAAAATTTATCCATTAGCGAACAACAAGCATTAAAGTCACTCAGTAATAATAAAGATATAGTGGTCACTCCAGCAGACAAAGGAGGTGCAGTAGTAATTCTCAATACTCATGACTACAGGAAAGAAGTATACAGACAACTTAATGACAGAGAGACATACCATAAGCTTACCTATAACCCTACTAATAAGTACAAACAGGAACTCTACAACTTATTAGACTCAGCAGTAGAAGAGGGATTTTTAAATAAAGAAACAGCTGACCATTGCCTAGTGGAGTATCCCACCATTCCTACCTTTCGCATAGTGCCGAAGATACACAAATCCCTAGTGGATACACCAGGTAGGCCCATTGTGGCCAGCAGAGGTTCACTATGCGAAAGAATAGGAAACTGGCTAGACAATATATTACAACCAATAGTCAAGTCTTTACCTGGATACATAAGAGACAGCACACATCTTATACAACAAATTCAGACCATCACATGGCAGCAAGACTACACCTGGCTATCAGTAGATGTATCAGCCCTGTACTCTAGTATACCCCATGAGGAAGGTCTAAAAGCCCTTACACACATGTTAAAGAGACACACCAGTTATCCTGAAGAGTTCATCACATTTCTTGAAGAACTCACAAGATTTCTTCTCACTCACAACTACTTTGTCTTCGAGGGCCAGTACTACCTCCAAAAATGCGGCACGGCCATGGGAGCCAAATTTGCCCCCTCTTATGCAAACCTATACATGGGGTATTTTGAACATTTATACCTTTTTGGGGGTGGACTGGCCCTCGAGGACAAAGTAGTGATATATGGTAGATTCATAGACGACCTAATATTCATCTATAAGAAAAATACTGAACTCACTATTCAGGAAATCCTTGATTTCTTTAATAAGAATACACTCAACCTGTCATTTACGTATCAAAATGATGATAAGATCATCAACTTTTTAGATCTCACACTAGAGCATAATGATGAAGGAAATATCATCACCAGCACATTTAGAAAACCCCTATCAAGAAACACCATACTTAGAGCTGACTCTTGTCATGCCCCACATATGCAAAAAGGCATTCCCAAGGGCCAATATTTAAGATTACGGAGAAACTGTAGTACCCTCCAATTATATTTCAAACAAGCAGATGAACTCACCAACAGACTTACATCTAGAGGTTACAGAAAAAGTGTGCTACTTAAAATTAAATCCCAAGTAGCAAGGACAGATAGGGTCACACTACTGAACAACAACAACAAAAAAACTACAACAGGTACAATTAGTAGAAGCCACAATGAAAATTTCACAACCAAAGAAAATATCTGTTTTGTAACCAAATATAGCAATCAATTTTACATTATCAAAAATATCATTAAGAAATATCTACCAGTACTCAATAGTGACATCACTTTGAGAAACAAATTACAGCAACATATAAGATTTGTAGCTAAAAAAGCACCAACCATACGTGACAAGATCACACATAAATTTCATAACAAAATTTTACCAACCACTAATTGGCTAAGTCCCTCTAAAGGTAATTATAGATGTGGTCATGTACCGTGTAAAAGTTGCAAATATACTGAAAAATGCCTAATGTTTAGTTCCTCACAGACACATAAAACATATCCTATAACTAATAGAATGGACTGCACGTCCACCCATGTAATATATCTAATTACATGTACACATTGCCAACAACAATATATAGGGATTACGACACGTCCATTGAAGGACCGCATAAGAGAACACCTCTTATCAATAGAAGAGGAATTCCCTAGGACACCGGTGGCCAAACATTTTCACACACATGATAACAGACTTAGTCATTTCACATTTAAAGCCATAGAACATATACCTAACAATCCACTAGGGGGTGACAGAAACAAAATGCTGTCAAAAAGAGAAGTATATTGGATATTCATGTTACAAACCAGAGCACCACAAGGCATGAATAAAAGATATGATGTCAATCTATATATAGAGTAAATAAGATATATTCTAGCAACAAAGCATACAAAATTTGTAGACAGGATTAATATTAATACAATATATATACACCACATCAGTCTCTAGGTTCTCCAACAACATGAATACAAATATTACTAAACCCCTTAATATTCATATTTACTATAGGGTATAAACTGTTAGCTCCTATAGTACACACATAGGCCTCAATGTCATTTCAATATAGTACACTACTCTCCCTCTCTCTTCCTCATTCCCACCAAAGGTTTGCTAAAATTGTCTATGTTTTATTAACCTAAGCATAACCCATCCCTCCCAAAATTAAAAAATCAAAAAATGAAACAAATGATTGAAAGAAAGAATTAAAAAAGAATTTTTCAGAAACTATGTCAAGAGAAAATGTTTTTAATATAACCCATTCACTTGCCTTATTTTGTCATCTTAGCACTGTTAAAACCATCTAGTTATGAACTAATGTCTTAGTATAACCCAGTATTCTACCTTAAGGATGAGAATTAAAAATACATCAGTAAATTAGGACCATTAGCCTGTCCTCTTTATAGTTTCATATCTAATTATGTGAAGAATATTATATATAATATCACAACAGGCAGGGGCTCACCTAGATCCCCCCAGCTAATAGAGTGCTAATTTTTAGATACTGTCACAATGTCCTAAAAATGTTATTAATTATTTTAAGGTATCATCATGATTTTAATTGTTGCTGTCCTATAGAGAGTAAAATACAACAATGGTTGTTATACATAACTATGGCTTTGCAGATAGCCACATATTGCTCCCTCTTTGTTAGTCATCATGTAAGGTCCACTTTAACACAAATTGATAAAGCTTACTATACCCTTGTGTAACTGCCTTTAAAAAATACATACTTTAAAAAGAATACAACACATGGCAGGGACCCCATAGAGAGCAATACAATACATTCATTCTGTATGTGGTCATCTTGGTTTACTTTATTACAAGCTGTCAAAGTCAAATCATGTTTCACTACTTAAAAATATCAAAAAATATCAAAAAATATGTATATAAAAATAAAGGAAAATGTCTGTATACAAATACAAATATTTTCACCTATAGCTCTCTTTTATATGCACCAAACCATCATTTCAACAAATCTTTTTAACATTTTAAAAGCATTGTAACAGCATCAAAGCTAATTATTGACAAATTGATCATTGGAAAATTGTTTGTTAAAGCATAATGCATATATATTTCTGTATAGTATATTATCTGTTCAAGAATATTATCTGCTGCTCGGGACCTCTAGGCCAGGTGTATTCCATGTCATTAGAAAACCAAATTGTGTAAGTTTTCACACACCCTAAGGGTTAACATGACACCATTCCTGATTGGTTACTCACACCTTTATAGAGACCCTGACCAGCAGAGACCATTATCTCTGATGAAGCGCATGTGCCCATGCGCGAAACGCGTAAGATAGGAGCTTACCTGTGTCTGACGATAAGCCTGCTCCTAATAAATACCTTATTTCATCTACCTTGAAGACTCTGCATTCCTTTTTCCTCTTTTCTGGCTGTTATGCAATCCTCCTGCCCAGTGGAGAACTTGCAATTTTTGGCTCAGGGTGTAATTATAATCCAGTGGCCTAGCCCCCCAGGTACAGCACTTTTAAACTAGTAGAACTAGTAGTAGTAGGAATATTGTTCTAGCTATAAGTGCAAGTAATACCTTAGATCACATACATCCTACTGTATTCATACACCTGTAGACCTTTATATAAAATATACATCCAAATGAGATGTCAGTTTACCTAAATGCCCAAATCAAAGATCAGGTCAGATACACAGCTATTTCATGCCAGTGATATGTAAAAAATAATACTTCTGAACAGACAAATGGACTTTGCAGCCCCCTTTGTTGCTGTTAAATGCCTTAATAAAAACTCATATTAAATGTTTGATGCTTGCAGACCACTTTATGCAAGCTCTGTGCCTTATAAGACCTGGTATCATATACATAGTTTCTTTGAGGTCCCATCATGCAAGCTATATACCCAAATTAGAGCCCAGAGCACACACATAACACTTGGATATTCTTCATAGAATGGCCATACAGCTAGGTCAATCAAAGTGTGGATAGAGGACCACCAGAACAAGACCCTGTCACAGCCAGCCCAATCTCCAGACCTGAATCACATCAAGAGGAAGATGGATGGTCACAAGCCATCAAACAAACCTGAACTGCTTGAAGTAACCACAGCAATGTAAAAGACAGGTGGAGAGCAAGCCAAGACACATGAAAGCTGTGACTGATAATCAGGGTTATTACACCAAATATTGATTTCTGAACTTTTGCTAAGTTAAAGTGAAGGTAAACTTTGATGAATGAGAGCCCATTTTTTAAAAATACTATTAAAAACAGGGGCACTTTCATTCATCAAAGTTTACAAAGCAGCCGTTTTGATTAAAAACTTACCTCTCTTCTTTGCACAGCCAGAGCAGCTTCCCCCACCCTGAGATCCTCTCTTCACACGTCATCAATGACTAATCCAGCTTCCTCCAATCACGGCTTTCCCCCAGGGTAGTCATTCCCTGAGGCCATGCCGTGATTGGAGGAAGCTGGTTTAGTCATTGATGACGTGTGAAGAGAGGATCTCAGGGTGGGGAAAGCTGCTCTGGCTGTGCAAAAAAGAGAGGTAGGTTTTTAATCAAAACGGCTGCTTTGTAAACTTTGATGAATGAAAGTGCCCCTGTTTTTAATAGTATTTTAAAAAACGGGCTTTCATTCATCAAAGTTTACCTTCACTTTAAAACATTTGTTTTGTGTTGTTTAAAAATTTAACTTGTTTTCATTGCAATATGAATATGAAGGTCTTAAAACACTACATATTTTTGTTATTTTGACCAGTTATCATTTGCTGCAAATAAATCCTCTATGACAATAATTGTATTGGGATATTTAGGAGAAATGTTGTCAGTAGTTTATATAATAAAACAAAAATGTTAATTTGAGTCAAACACATACCTATAAATAATAAAACCAGAGAAACTGATCATTTTGCAATTGTCTCATTTTTTTTTAAAGATAGATATATATATATATATATATATATATATATACACACACACACACACACATATATATATATATATATGTGTGTGTGTGTGTGTGTAAAACAAATCTATATATACAGTATATATATATATATATATATATATATATATATATATATGTGTGTAATATATATATATATATATATATATATATATATATATATATGTGTGTGTGTATATAATTATATTATACTTATGTATGTGTGTGTATATATATATGTGTCTATATATATATATATATATATATATATACACACACATACATTAGTATATAATAATTATAAAATAAACATAAAAATGCATTATTTGGAAGCATATGCAAGAACAATTAATAGATTAGAAAAAAGAAAACAATGTGTAAGTGGTTGAAACAACTGCAGTAATAAATCCTGTAGCATATACACTATATACACGCTTACACACATACACACATATACAGATACACACATGTATACACTTACACATTTAACCATACACCCACAGACATATACACATACACGCACAGACATATACAGATACACACATATAAACACAAACATAAATAGATACAAAGACAGACAAACACATACAGACACACATACATACAAAAACATGTACAGATACACATGCATACACATATATATATATATATATATATATATATATACACAGATACACACACACTCACATATACATAACATAGATACACAAAACACACAGCTATAAACATACAGATTATCAGATACACACATATACACTTACAGACACATAAAAAGACATTTACAGATGCATATATATATATATATATATATATATATATATATATATATATATATATATACACACATACATACACGCATAAATACACACACAGTTATACACATACAGAGATACGCACATATACACTTACACACACACACACAGATAGATACACACACTTTCATGCACACATTAGAGGCGCTCAGTATTAGTAGGATCAATTCAGGAAAGGAGAATGTAACATGTATAAGAAAATGTTGCTTTACTCTGGGAAAATTGCAAGGTTCCACAAGCTATGGCTACAAAAACTATGACATTTTTTTAAAGGCAGACTTTAGTGTTGCATCACTGGGATAAATAATATCTACACTGATAAGGTAAATATAGAAAGGAAGTCACAACTGTAAAGACAATACATGCAGTTTGAAGTGCAAGACACAACATAAAATATTAACAGCATATGGATATGTAAAACCAGTATACATCTACCATCTAATATACTGTCAGCCCTTTCATTTTAATGCCCCCTCCCTTTCCTGGCCAGGCTGTCCACCTTAGTTCTAAAAGCTCCCGTTTCCCACCATAACATGTCTGCATAGAGAAACTGATTCAGAAGCTTATCTGTAGGCTGGTGATTTATTATTTAAAGTGACAGTCTACACCTTAGGATAAGTTTTACTTACCTGTTAAATCATAATAAGTATCCTGCACTGGGTGCATTGTACATCTGATTAAAAGCATTAGCTGTAATATTTGAAAAAGTTTAGGTTACTAAGCTCCTCCCACCGGTTCTTTCTTGTCCAGTTTGCATTTATCATGGGTGGCAGTTTATTTGGGACACTGAACCCAAAATTTTTCTTTCGTAATTCAGATAGAGCATACAATTTTAAGCAACTTTCTAATTTACACCTATTATCAAATTTTCTTCAATCTCTTGGTATCTTTATGCAAAAAGCAAGAATGTAAGTTTAGATGCCGGGCCATTTTTGGTGAACAACCTGGGTTGTTCTTGCTGATTGGTGAATAAATTCACCCACCAATAAAAAAGTGCTGTCCAGGATCTGACCCAAAAAATAGCTTAGATGCCTTCTTTTTCAAACAAAGATAGCAAGAGAACGAAGAAAAATTGGAGAAATCATAGGAGAAAATTAAAAAGTTGCTTAAAATTGCATGCTCTATCTGAATCACAAAAGAAAAAATTTGGGTTCAGTGTCCCTTTAGGTTTAGCAGTTTGTTGCTGCAAATGGCATTTCTTGTTCAACTCCTGAACTGCAGAGGACTTGTTTTTTAGACGAACCGTGCTTTAATTATTCACCTTACATTCATTTTGGTTGTTTTATTTTTTTTATTTGCAATTCTATTTGCTGTGTTTATTTTTACAGCAACGCTGTATTGTTATATATTGAATTTAAATATATACTTTTTTTCTTTCTTTTTTTTTTTTAAATCTATAAAGGGTATATATTGCTTAGTACAAGACACCACATATAAAAATAAAGTGTGGATGCCTCGGTGCATAGAAGTTTAGACTAAAAACAATTGTCAAAAAGAAAAAAAAAAAAAAGTAAACCTTATTTGGCAAACCCATATTAAAGGGACACTGAACCCACATTTTTTCTTAAATGATTCAGATAGAGCATGCAATTTTAAGCAACTTTCTAATTTATTTGTATTATCAAATTTTCTTCATTCTCTTGGTATGTTTATTTGAAAAGCAAGAATGTAAGTTTAGATGCCGACCCATTTTTGGTGAACAACCTGGGTTGTCCTTTTTGATTGGACAGCATAAATAAACAAGTGCTGTCCAATATCTGAACCAAAAATTTGCTGGCTCCTTAGCTTAGATGCCTTCTTTTTCAAATAAAGATAGCAAAAGAACGAAGAAAAATTGATAATAGGAGTAAATTAGAAAGTTGCTTAAAAATTGCATGCTCTATCTGATCATGAAAGAAAAAAAAATGAAAGAAAAAAATTGGGTTTAGTGTCCCTTTAAGCAAATAAAAATTAAAATACAAGTAGTCTAACTTCCCCTCATTATCAAGTGCAAAGGAACATCTATATCAAAAATAGGATCTCACTAAAGATATTGTGATAAAAGCAGCATTTGGCAACTGAGTATCTCTTTTTCATACAAAACTGTTTTGCATGATTCAGATTACATTCAAATATGTAATTTTTATATATCTCTTGAAAGTTTATTATCACTCATGAAAAAGAAGAGTTGTAAGCACTGGGATATATAACGAGGTTAGGAGCTCAGCACTCATTAGTTTATGGAAATTAGAGACTTTTTTTTTTTCTCCAAACATACGGTGAGCAGGTTTTTATTACTCCTGCTTTGTGTGTGTCTGTATTTTTTAAATGCCTGATGTATGTTCTTCCCCTTGAGAGTCTCAACTTGACAAGACATACAGAGGCTGCTCTAGAGTTAGTGAGCCATAGGCAAACAGAATCATACACTGTATGCACACACACCCTGCTCACTGCATGTACACATGCACACCCTACATGCTGATAAACACACACACTACAGGCACCCTGCTAGCTGACACACACAGCCAGCTCACTGACACACATACTACAGGCACACACCCCCTGCTCCATACTACAGGCACACACCCTGCTCACTGGCATGCATACTACAGGCACTGACACACACTACAGGCACACACACCCTGCTCACTGACACACGCATGCTACAGGCACACACACCCTGCTCGCTGACACACGCATGCTACAGGCACACACACCCTGCTCACTGACACATGCACGCTACATGCACACACACCCTGCTCACTGACACACGCATGCTACAGGCACTCACACTATTCTTGCTAGCATACACAATATACCAACACTGGATTCAAACACCAATCTGAAAAACACTTATTACACAGGTGTGACAGTTAGTGCTGGTTAGTATGTGGTGCATGCTGTGTGCTATGGTGTATGTGTTAATTAAAACAAGGGCTTTGCAACTGCAATTTGTTCAATACCGATGTAATAAGCACCTACAGGGTAACACAAGCCCAGAGTAATACTACCAAAGATAGCAGACTGATAGCTTTGGAATATATACTAAATTTGTACAGTATTTTGAATTTTACCTTGCTTTTAGCTGGCACCAGTTTTACACTAAAGTAAAATTAAGAGTGCACCAGTTTTGATAATGGGTTTCAAAACTGCAAATATGTTTAAAAAAATAAATTAAAAAAAAAGTACATAAAACATCTTTAACATATGTCACATATGTACATTTCTCATTTTATTTTCAAGTGGATAGGTAGACGGTAGTGTATAAAATTAATGAGAGAAGAGGTTGACAACAAAAAGTATCTGAATCAAATTGCTTCTTGTTCAGTGGGTCAATGTAAAGGTATTTGAGGCTTGAGATATGTGAAAATTATTCCTAGCATCATAAATGAGAGTTCAGTTATGAAGTTTAAGATTGTTCAATTTAATAATAATAAAAAGATGCCTAGGAACTTATTATAGATATTGTCAGCTATCAAAATACAACTATGTCCTAATTTTCCTATTAATATTATAAATGTCTTTTGAAATTTACTTGTTAACTTTATTTGTTCCTAATGGGAAACTAATATGTGGTAGAAATAGCCTTTAAAATAAATCTTACTAAAACAAAACCAATCTGAACCTTCATATTGGTTAGCCATTAGTCACAAAAAAGGTTAACAAGTACATTTCAAATGGCTGTTATAATTCATAATATTAAATATGAATAGGAAAATTGGGACATAGTTGTATTTTGATAGCTGACAATGTCTATAATAGGTTCCTAGGCATCTAGAATATGTTTTTACTTCAATAACAAATAGAAAATATTGTAGGGCTGCAACTAACGATTATTTTCATAATCGATTAATCGGCCGATTATTTTTTCGATTAATCGACTAATCGGATAAAAAGAGAATCAATAATAGTTTTCTATGTTTTAAATAAAATCCACATAATGAGTGTTACAAATATAAACTTCAGACTAAAACTTTACATTAACACAACTGTTTCTTCAAATTTTAAGGAGCAGAGCACAGTTTTATAATTATACAAAACAAAACCACAAACTGTTTGAAAAGAGGTAGAACTAGAAAGAGTTAGACTATCACTGTTAATAACATTCTGTTATTCACTCTTTCAGAAACTTTGCATTGAAATGCAAAAATCTCAACATGTCCACATGCTTCTGGCTAAGGCTGGTTTTCTGTTTGCAGCTATATTTCCTGCAGCAGAGAAAAGGCTGTTGAGGTGTATAAATAGGGTTTTGCCAATTTCACCAAAGTGGGATATTTAGCTTTGTTAGCTCTTCACCAATGCTAAGTGTTTTCTACCTTGGCAAGGGGCCTCTCAATAAAGTAGCCCTTGACTTCATTCTAACATAAAAATATCTTGAATATCTATATGCAATGGTAAATAACCAGCTATAAGGTTAGGAGAAATATCTAGTCCGCTCTAAAAATAACGGATATATACTTATAAAGGTTGAATCTGGTACATATTATCACAATTTATTAAAAATATAAAAAAACAATAAAAAACAAGATCAAAAGAGCTAAGGACTGTATATCAATAACAGGACAAAGCCTTACACATTTATTTATACAATACATATAATCAGCAATAGCAAGCAATATGCTAATAATTGTGCAAACAGATAATAGTGCACATCAATTTAAATAACTCCCATCAATCTAGGGCAAGGTGTAAACAACAAGCTTGGCACTATATCATGAAAAGCATAGTTCCAAATCACCAGATTTAATATAAACAATCCAAATGATGACTATTATATCTGGGTTGCACATAGGCCAGGGGTAGTTGTAAACTTAGCCTAAAGGACGTCTACTTTTCACTTTTTCAGGACAGTATAAGGACATAACCATAAAACACAATACCATATGCAGGAGTTCATTGGAGTGAAGCAGCTGGTGTTGTGCACAGACCAACTAATTGCAAACCAACTAATCGATTAATCGATTATGAGATTCGTTGACAACTATTTTCATAATCGATTATTATCGATTATGCCGATTAGTTGTTGCAGCTCTAAAATATTGCAATTAAATTCACAAGACAACAACAATTACAAGGTCTAATAAAGAAAATATGAATTACTACTATTCACTCCCTTTTAAATATTTCAGAGCAATGAAATGCAGGTTTTGCATAATTTAATTATTTATATGCAATTTGTACACAGGAGACAAAATGACCAGGAGCAGTAACTGAAGTTAAAACTTACCATTTTTGGTGAAGCTCCACTCAGTTCATCTGCTTCCTAATACAGCTATTTTAACCCTTTGCCTGCTGGAGAGGGCTGCAAATACACTGTGCCAGACAGCACACTCTGGGAGCTTAGAGGTGAAGATGCCTTTCTGCAGGAACTTTCAGCAGCACTGTGTGCCGATCTCTGGCTGTTTATGCTGACTCATGCTGCAGGAACTTTCAGCAGCACTGTGTGCCGATCTCTGGCTGTTTATGCTGACTCATGCTGCAGGAACTTTCAGCAGCACTGTGTGCCGATCTCTGGCTGTTTATGCTGACTCATGCTGCAGGAACTTTCAGCAGCACTGTGTGCCGATCTCTGGCTGTTTATGCTGACTCATGCTGCAGGAACTTTCAGCAGCACTGTGTGCCGATCTCTGGCTGTTTATGCTGACTCATGCTGCAGGAACTTTCAGCAGCACTGTGTGCCGATCTCTGGCTGTTTATGCTGACTCATGCTGCAGGAACTTTCAGCAGCACTGTGTGCCGATCTCTGGCTGTTTATGCTGACTCATGCTGCAGGAACTTTCAGCAGCACTGTGTGCCGATCTCTGGCTGTTTATGCTGACTCATGCTGCAGGAACTTTCAGCAGCACTGTGTGCCGATCTCTGGCTGTTTATGCTGACTCATGCTGCAGGAACTTTCAGCAGCACTGTGTGCCGATCTCTGGCTGTTTATGCTGACTCATGCTGCTAAGAACCTTCTGAAGTCTATTTTTACTTTTAGAAGTTTCAGTCAACAATCTTTTGCTTGACTTTTTATCAGTGCTATTTAGAGCCCTGATAAGTTTTAGATTTCCAAGGAAAGCTCAGTTACCACCCCCTCATTTTACATTTTAGTCACTGCATTTATAAAGTGCACAAAAAGCCAAATGATTTTAACTTACTTGTCCTGTATTAGTAAATGGTATAGCTCCTGTTACTACACGTGGCAGCTCCCTCTCCTGAAGAGGGAGAAGCTAGGGGAGGATCACACTATTTGAAGGGAGTGTAGAAGAGACAATCAGCTAAAGATGTGAAGCGCATTCTGAATGTGCAGCTGCTCTCCTCCCTTACCTGCACAGTGTGTGCTGTATGTGATGATAAAACGTTTTTTATCATCACATATTAGATAGCAGCGCTCTTCAGGGACAAATAAAACAAAAAATGTTTATATATCTCTAAGTCTCTGACAATATGAATGCTCAGCCCCAGATAATATATGAGGAAGCAGGAGATACTAGCAACCACCGGTGGACAGACAGAGGAGGGGGATAGGAGACTTCGGCACACAGACAGACACTGTAAAGAGAGAGACAGACAGAGGAGGGGGATAGGAGACTTCGGCACACAGACAGACACTGTAAAGAGAGAGACAGACAGAGGAGGGGGATAGGAGACTTCGGCACACAGACAGACACTGTAAAGAGAGAGACAGAGGAGGGGGATAGGAGACATCGGCACACAGACAGACACTGTAAAGAGAGAGACAGACAGAGGAGGGGGATAGGAGACTTCGGCACACAGACAGACACTGTAAAGAGAGAGACAGAGGAGGGGGATAGGAGACTTCGGCACACAGACAGACACTGTAAAGAGAGAGACAGAGGAGGGGGATAGGAGACATCGGCACACAGACAGACACTGTAAAGAGAGAGACAGACAGAGGAGGGGGATAGGAGACTTCGGCACACAGACAGACACTGTAAAGAGAGAGACAGACAGAGGAGGGGGATAGGAGACATCGGCACACAGACATACACTGTAAAGAGACAGACAGACAGACAGAGGAGGGGGATAGGAGACTTCGGCACACAGACAGACACTGTAAAGAGACAGACAGACAGACAGAGGAGGGGGATAGGAGACTTCGGCACACAGACATACACTGTAAAGAGACAGACAGACAGACAGAGGAGGGGGATAGGAGACTTCGGCACACAGACAGACACTGTAAAGAGACAGACAGACAGACAGAGGAGGGGGATAGGAGACTTCGGCACACAGACATACACTGTAAAGAGACAGACAGACAGACAGAGGAGGGGGATAGGAGACATCGGCACACAGACATACACTGTAAAGAGACAGACAGACAGACAGAGGAGGGGGATAGGAGACTTCGGCACACAGACAGACACTGTAAAGAGACAGACAGACAGACAGAGGAGGGGGATAGGAGACTTCGGCACACAGACAGACACTGTAAAGAGAGAGACAGACAGAGGAGGGGATAGGAGACATCGGCACACAGACATACACTGTAAAGAGAGAGACAGACAGACAGAGGAGGGGGATAGGAGACTTTGGCACACAGACAGACACTGTAAAGAGAGAGACAGAGGAGGGGGATAGGAGACATCGGCACACAGACAGACACTGTAAAGAGAGAGACAGAGGAGGGGGATAGGAGACATCGGCACACAGACAGACACTGTAAAGAGAGAGACAGAGGAGGGGGATAGGAGACTTCGGCACACAGACAGACACTGTAAAGAGAGAGACAGACAGAGGAGGGGGATAGGAGACATCGGCACACAGACATACACTGTAAAGAGAGAGACAGACAGACAGAGGAGGGGGATAGGAGACTTCGGCACACAGACAGACACTGTAAAGAGAGAGACAGACAGACAGAGGAGGGGGATAGGAGACTTCGGCACACAGACAGACACTGTAAAGAGAGAGACAGACAGAGGAGGGGGATAGGAGACTTCGGCACACAGACAGACACTGTAAAGAGAGAGACAGACAGAGGAGGGGGATAGGAGACATCGGCACACAGACAGACACTGTAAAGAGAGAGACAGACAGAGGAGGGGGATAGGAGACTTTGGCACACAGACAGACACTGTAAAGAGAGAGACAGACAGAGGAGGGGGATAGGAGACTTCGGCACACAGACAGACACTGTAAAGAGAGAGACAGACAGAGGAGGGGGATAGGAGACTTCGGCACACAGACAGACACTGTAAAGAGAGAGACAGACAGACAGAGGAGGGGGATAGGAGACTTCGGCACACAGACATACACTGTAAAGAGAGAGACAGACAGACAGACAGAGGAGGGGGATAGGAGACTTCGGCACACAGACAGACACTGTAAAGAGAGAGACAGACAGACAGAGGAGGGGGATAGGAGACTTCGGCACACAGACAGACACTGTAAAGAGACAGACAGAGGAGGGGGATAGGAGACTTCGGCACACAGACAGACACTGTAAAGAGAGAGACAGACAGAGGAGGGGGATAGGAGACTTCGGCACACAGACAGACACTGTAAAGAGAGAGACAGACAGAGGAGGGGGATAGGAGACCTCGGCACACAGACAGACACTGTAAAGAGAGAGACAGACAGACAGACAGAGGAGGGGGATAGGAGACTTCGGCACACAGACAGACACTGTAAAGAGAGAGACAGACAGAGGAGGGGGATAGGAGACTTCGGCACACAGACAGACACTGTAAAGAGAGAGACAGACAGAGGAGGGGGATAGGAGACTTTGGCACACAGACATACACTGTAAAGAGAGAGACAGAGGAGGGGGATAGGAGACTTCGGCACACAGACAGACACTGTAAAGAGAGAGACAGACAGAGGAGGGGGATAGGAGACTTCGGCACACAGACAGACACTGTAAAGAGAGAGACAGACAGAGGAGGGGGATAGGAGACTTCGGCACACAGACATACACTGTAAAGAGAGAGACAGACAGACAGAGGAGGGGGATAGGAGACTTCGGCACACAGACAGACACTGTAAAGAGACAGACAGACAGAGGAGGGGGATAGGAGACTTCGGCACACAGACAGACACTGTAAAGAGAGAGACAGAGGAGGGGGATAGGAGACTTCGGCACACAGACAGACACTGTAAAGAGAGAGACAGACAGAGGAGGGGGATAGGAGACTTCGGCACACAGACAGACACTGTAAAGAGAGAGACAGACAGAGGAGGGGGATAGGAGACTTTGGCACACAGACAGACACTGTAAAGAGAGAGACAGACAGAGGAGGGGGATAGGAGACATCGGCACACAGACAGACACTGTAAAGAGAGAGACAGACAGAGGAGGGGGATAGGAGACATCGGCACACAGACAGACACTGTAAAGAGAGAGACAGACAGAGGAGGGGGATAGGAGACTTCGGCACACAGACAGACACTGTAAAGAGAGAGACAGACAGAGGAGGGGGATAGGAGACTTCGGCACACAGACATACACTGTAAAGAGAGAGACAGACAGAGGAGGGGGATAGGAGACTTTGGCACACAGACAGACACTGTAAAGAGAGAGGTAAATGGTTTAGCAGAAAGACATGAGAAGTGCTCACTCTATGAGGAAAGACCAAACACATACACACAGCATAGCTATTACGGTGAAGGAGTGCAGCAGAACATATATGTATTCATGGAAAATGTATGGGAAGGGAAAGCCTGACACGAAGGCTGATGATAAAAAACGTACATTTATTAAATACAATATGTTAATATTAATAAAAAACATAATACTATATATATTTTTGAGACATTTTTAACACAAACCATTAAGCAAATATAGCTCTATGCTGAGCTGTGCTAAATAATTAACTGTTCCGGAACTAAAATGATACGTTACAAAACTGAGGAAGGATTACTCAGCAACACTGCAATATATTAACTACGCATGCGCAAGTCTGCGTGTGCGAGCATGAAAAATGATTTACGAGTCGATCAAGATTGGTTACAGATGAACATACCAAACTTAATGTAAGAGGTGGGTGGAGCCTGGCAGCCATTTTCAACTGCTTACAAAGGAAGCGTTATTAAACTTTTTTGCTACTACCTTCAGGCAGCTGTAGGATGGACCCGGTGCAGGATGCTTCTTTGATGTCTTTGAATTGGTTAGTAAAATTTATGGTGGGGTGTAGACTGTCCCTTTAACTCCCGCATGCCAGTCTATTATTCTCTGCAATGCTATTGCTTGGTAATTAGTGATGTCGCGAACATAAAAATGTGGGTTCGCGAACAGCGAACGCAAACTTCCCCAAAAGTTCGCGAACCGGGTGAACCGCCGTAGACTTCAATGGGCAGGCGAATTTTAAAACCCACAGGGACTCTTTCTGGCCACAAAAGTGATGGCAAAACTCCTATGGAAAATTACATAGTTGATGCAGAGTCTGTTTTTAAGCCATAAAGGGCATAAATCACCTAACATTCCTAAATTGTTTGGAATAACATGCTTTAAAACATCAGGTATGATGTTGTATTGATCAGGTAGTGTACGGGTTACGCCCGCTTCACAGTGACAGACCAAACCCCCGCAGTGGGTACAACATCATCATCATCATCATCATCACACTGTACGTCCATGTGTGTAATGCTGCCTGACTGAGACATATCCCTGTTATTTACATCCTCTGGCAATAATGGTTGCGCATCACTCATTTCTTCCAACTGATGTGTAAATAACTCCTCTGACAAATCAAGTGAAGCGGCTGTGGTGCTAGTGTTGGTGGTGGCGGCAGGCGGGCGAGTGGTAACTTGAGAGGTGCCCGAAGCTAAGCTGGAGGAGGATGGTGCATCAAGCTTCCGAGCAGAAGCTGTAGAAGATTGGGTGTCCTGTGTTAGCTAGTCAACTATGTCCTCAGAAATGTTCGAGTTCGGGGTACGTGGCCTCTGAACACTGGGCATTATTCTAGGGCCAAAGGGAATCACAGCACCACGAACACGACGGCCCCTGTGGGGTGGCCTGCCTCTGCCTGTCATTTTTTTTTCGATTGGTGGTATTATGCGTGCAAGCTACTGTGACAACAGATATGAGTAGCACTGTGCACTGGCAAAAGTTGGCAGAGTAGACGCTGTAGGCCTGACACACACGCTTGCAGACAACTAACTGCTATTTAACCCCTTAATGACCGAGGACGTGCAGGGTACGTCCTCAGAAAAAAGGCAGTTAATGCCTGAGAACGTACCCTGCACGTCCTCGGTGTGGAAAGCAGCTGGAAGCGATCCTGCTCGCTTCCAGCTGCTTTCCGGTTATTGCAGTGATGCCTCGATATGGAGGCATCCTGCAATAACCTTAGATGGCCATCCGATGCAGAGAGAGCCACTCTGTGGCCCTCTCTGCACCGGACATCGATGGCCGGTATCGTTGGTGGGTGGGAGCCGGTGTGGGAGGTGGGTGGCGGCCATCGATGGCCCTGGTCATGTGGAGGGGGGCGGGATCGTGGGCGTGCAAGTCCGGGGGCACGCGCACGTGCACGAGGGGGCGCGCACGGGTGCGCGCCGGGGCAGGGACCGGGTGGGGACCGCTGCACTACAGAAAAAAATGTGTCCCAAAATAAAAGTGGGACCAGTAATTTTTTTAAAAAAACCTTATTCGTTATTTAGGTGGTGGGGGTTGGTCCGTGGGGGGGGGGGGGGGGAAGCTACACTACAGAAAAAATAAAAAAAATAAAAAAGAAATAAACATTTGATTGTGCAAAATGGGTACTGGCAGACAGCTGCCAGTACCCAAGATGGCCCCCAATAAGGCAGAGGGGGAGGCTTAGAGAGCTGTTTTGGGGGGGATCAGGGAGGTTGGGGGCTAAGGGGGGATCCTAAACACAGCATATGTAAATATGCTTTTTTTTTTCTTTTAAAAAAAAAAAAATCTTTTATTTTAGTACTGGCAGACTTTCTGCCAGTACTTAAGATGGCGGGGACAATAGTGGGGTGGGGGAGGGAAGGGAGCTGTTTGGGAGGGATCAGGGGGTGGGATGTGTCAGGTGGGAGGCTGAACTCTACACTAAAGCTAAAATTAACCCTGCAAGCTCCCTACACACTACCTAATTAACCCCTTCACTGCTAGCCATAATACACGTGTGATGCGCAGCAGCATTTAGCGACTTTCTAATTACCAAAAAGCAACGCCAAAGTCATATATGTCTGCTATTTCTGAACAAAGGGCATCCCAGAGAAGCATTTACAACCATTTGTGCCATAATTGCACAAGCTGTTTGTAAATAATTTCAGTGAGAAACCTAAAATTGTGAAAAAATTAACGTTTTTTTTAATTTGATCGCATTTGGCGGTGAAATGGTGGCATGAAATATACCAAAATGGGCCTATATCAATACTTGGGGTTGTCTACTACACTACACTAAAGCTAAAATTAACCCTAGAAGCTCCCTACATGCTCCCTAATTAACCCCTTCACTGCTGGGCATAATACGCGTATTTTGCGCAGGGGCATTTAGCAGCCTTCTAATTACCAAAAAGCAAAGCCAAAGCCATATATGTCTGCTATTTCTGAACAAAGGGGATCCCAGAGAAGCATTTACAACCATTTATGCTATAATTGCATAAGTTGTTTGTAAATAATTTCAGTGAGAAACCTAAAGTTTGTGAAAATATTTGTGAAAAAGTGAAATTTTTTTTTTATTTGATCGCATTTGGCAGTGAAATGGTGGCATGAAATATACCAAAATGGGCCTAGATCAATACTTTGGGATGTCTTCTAAAAAAAAATATACACATGTCAATGGATATTCAGGGATTCCTGAAAGATATTAGTGTTCCAATGTAACTAGCGCTAATTTTGAAAAAAAGTGGTTTGGAAATAGCAAAGTGCTACTTGTATTTATGGCCCTATAACTTGCAAAAAAGCAAAGAACATGTAAACATTGGGTATTTCTAAACTCAGGACAAAATTTAGAAACTATTTAGCATGGGTGTTTTTTGGTGGTTGTAGATGTGTAACAGATTTTGGGGGTCAAAGTTAGAAAAAATGTGTTTTTTTCCATTTTTTTCCTCATATTTTATAATGTTTTTTATAGTAAATTATAAGATATGATGAAAATTATGGTATCTTTTGAAATTCAATTTAATGGCGAGAAAAACGGTATATAATATGTGTGGGTACAGTAAATGAGTAAGAGGAAAATTACAGCTAAACACAAACACCGCAAAAATGTAAAAATAGCCTTGGTCCCAAACGGACAGAAAATGGAAAAGTGCTGCGGTCATTAAGGGGTTAATCTATTACAGTCAAATTATTATTTTTTTTTTTTTAAATGTACACTACTGTTACACCAGATATGAGTTTCACTGGTGTGACACTGTGCCCTGGCAGGCACTGAAACACACACCTGTGAAGGAAACTGACTGCTATTATTTAACACAGTCAAAAAAGTGTTTTTTTTCTATATATACACTACTGTTACACCAGATATGAGTTGCACTGGGTGACACTGTGCCTTGGCAGGCAGGCCCTGAAACGCACACGTGTGAAGGAAACTGACTGCTATTATTTAACACAGTCAACAAAGTGTTGTTTTTTTTTTTAAATCTACACTACTGTTACACCAGATATGAGTTGCACTGGGGTGACACTGTGCCCTGGCAGGCAGGCACTGAAATGCACACGTGTGAAGGAAACTGACTGCTATTATTTAACACAGTCAAAAAAGTGTTGTTTTTTTTTAAATCTACACTACTGTTACACCAGATATGAGTGGTGGCACTGGGCAAGTGGGCACAGTATACACTGTGAGCCTGACACACAGACTGATGTTCTAGCCCTAAAAAGGGCTTTTTGGGGTGCTGTCCTTACAGCAGAGATCAGATGAGTCCTTCAGGACTGTAGTGGAAACTGAATACACTAGCCTAGCTATCAATTTCCCTATTAAATCAGCAGCAGCTACACTGTCCCTCCTCTCACTAAGAATGCAGCTTCCAAATTAATCTAAAATGAATGCTGGGAGGGAGGTGGGAGGGTCTGGGAGGGAGTGTCTGCCGCTGATTGGCTGTAATGTGTCTGCTGACTGAGAGGTAAAGGGTCAAAGTTTATTTAATGATGAAGAATAGGGGGCGGATCGAACATCGCATATGTTCGCCCACCGCAGCGAACGCATACATGCTATGTTTGCTGGGAACTATTCGCCAGCGAACTATTTGCGACATCACTATTGGTAATATAATGTCACGTTTGGTACACCAAGTCCACCTTCGTTGAGAGATCGATAAATAGTTGTTTTAGTTATCCTAGGTTTATGGGGGCTCCATATATAGGAGTTTATGCTAGCTTGCAGTTTCTTAAGAAATGTTGGGGATAGATAAATTGGTACGGCTTTCATTACATAAAGGACTCTACCCACCATAAGATATTTTTATTTGGCAATTTGTTTAAGTCTGTTTCTATATTTTTCAACAACTTTAAGTAGTTTAAATCAAATAGTTTTGTGTTTTGCATAGCAATTTCAATGCCTAGTTATTTAATCAAGTCAGTTTGTCTTCTATATGAACAGATATTTCTTAGTTCCGCAAAATCCCATGAGGATAAGTTAATGTTAAGATTTTACATTTTTGACAGTTTATTGAAAAGTGGGAATAACTACCAAATATCTTAAATTCCTCCAAGAGACTTGGCAGAGATGTTGAAGGAGAAGCCAGGGACACCAATACATCGTCAGCGTACATATTCAGTTAATATTCATTCTGTTCTTTTTGTATACATTTTTATATGATTATTCTTCCGTATATGCGCTGCTAGAACCTCCATTGTGATGATAAATAATGTGGGGGACAAAGGTCAGCCTAGTCGCGTGCTATTGCGAATGGTAAAGGAGGAAGATAAAGGTCCATTCACTTTAATTTTGGCTGAGGGATCTGCATATAAGTGGAAGATTCAAATTCCAATTCAACCTGTCAAATGCTTTTTCAGCATCTGTGGAGATTAATACTGATGGAATGTTTTTTAATTTTGCATAGTCAATTAGTTGTAGGACCCTGATGGTGTTGTCCCTGGCCTCTCTGTTTGGGACAAAGCCCACTTGGTCTACATGGATTAACTCCAGGAGAACCTTATTTAGCATGGTGGATAATATTTTGGAATATATTTTTAAGTCCGAGGTGAGTAAGGATATGGTCTATAGTTACTGGGCAACTTGGTCAACTTATTTGGTTTGGGGATTACTGTAAGGTGGGATAAAAGGAATTCCTTAGAAAATTCCTCTTGTTCATCTATTGAGTTAAATAAATTAGTCAGATGAGGGGTTAAAGTCGATTTAAATGTTTTATAATATTTATTGCTAAACCCATCGGGGCCTGGGCTTTTACCCGCTGGCAAATAGTCTATTGCTTTTGTTATTTCCGTGGGGAAAATAGGTACGTCCAATTCAGTCCATTGATCTCCAGTCAGTGTGGGGAAATCTGCTTGGTCAATTAAATTTGTCATGTCGTTATCTATATTAGTGGCATGAGTTGTAGAAATGTTGTATAATTTCTAATAATACTCACGGAAGGATTCTGCAATTTCTGCACTTTCTGATGTATTTTGTGTTTCTGTAATGGCTATTTCTTTATTATGTTGATTTAGTGCTCTTTGCTTTAGTGTCCTGGCTAATCTAGTACCAGCTTTATTTCCTTCCGTGAAATATATTTTATTCATATACAATGCTTTTTTATGCGCTTCTTCCTGTAAAAGGTTCTGCAGCACTACTCTCATTTCTTGTCTCTGATTTGAGATAGAGACGTCTGCAGGGTTTAGTTGATGTAATCTATCTATGTCGGTATGTCTGTTGGTATGAGCGTTTGATGTCTGTAATTCAATCGTATTATGTGAAAAATAGTCTTCTAAAGCGAATGATTTTTTTTTTTTAACTATGTCATGGTTATGTAGCAAAGACTCATCAAGCCGCCACAGGAATGGTGCAACAGGTGTTGATGACCAGTTCAACTCCAGAGTGATCATAGAGTGATCTGACCACGCATTGGGCAATATTTCTGCTTTAGAGACCAGAGGTAGGCTATTTTGATCTTTTAATAAATAATCTATCCTAGAATAGACCTGTCGTGGGTGGGAGAAAAAGGTATATTGTCTATACCCCGGGTTTAGTATGCACCAGGCGTCTAATAGTGTAAGGTACCATAGGCATTTATCTAATTTCAATGAATCTCGCTTAGATCTTGCACCCCTTTGGTGAGAGCTATCTAAGAGTAGGTGAAGCAGGGTATTAAAATCTCCTCCTAGAAGTATCATTCCTTTTTTATATTAATAATTATATTTATTAATGTTCTCAAAAAGGGAATCTGATTTATGTTTGGGCAGTATACATTGACCATTAAGCAGGCATTACTATTAGTCTGAAGGAGTTGAATAATGTGTATGTGGCAATGTAAAATAGCAGATATTTTTTGTTACGGTTGCCTCCAGGCTGGCTGGAAGTTGGACCGTAGAAAAGGATGCTCCTAGCGCTCACCAAAGGAGCAGCAGCACCGTTGACACTATAACTACTGCGTAGCCACCATCAGTAATGCAGACTCTATGAACCACCGCTGCTGGGCTGGTATCTCGCCGTCTGCTCTGCGCCCTGGACCTACGACCAGGCTCCAGTAGGTGAACCTCTTCCTTCTGTAGCAATCCCTGTAGCTAAGGGAGTATGAAAAGCATAGCAATCCCTGTAGTGATTATAGCTGTATCCTACAAACATGAGTCAAAGCTGCAAGTTAGAGGGTCAGAATAGGTCTGATGTGCTGGACACACAGCCTGGTTTTTATTGAGGTTACATGCAAACAGAGACACTCTCAGGGGGAGGCATAAAATCCCCAATCACACATTTGATAAATTTAGATAGAGAGACACTCCCTTTGACAGGCCACAACAGCAGATAACATTACACACAATAAAACAATGCAGTCCACCTTATCAATACTAGTCTGATTAGACAATGGGAAAGTTTATCACTAAACTTAATTAGAGCTGATCCCAGCAAACTTGCATTTAGAAAGCTTCTTGAAGCTCAACAAAATTAACTCTTAATGGCACACAATGAAAACCAATGCCTCTGTAACAGTGCTCCCCCTCTGTGGAACACTCTGCCTGTGTGGCACCTGGCTCAGCAAGTCCCATTCACTGAACCAAGTGGGAGAAAGCCAGGGACAAGCTATTTTACAGGTCTGGGGACATAGTCTTAAAGGGGCATTGTTCACCAAAGTCACAATATGTCCCCAGACGGTTCTTAAAGGGCCATACACACCCAATAAAAGTTAATATGTTCTCAGGGGCACAATCTTCCAGGGGCCATAGTCATGAGGAAGGAGGCTGGCAAATAGGCTTCTCCACGATCCATGGAAGCAGGGCAATTTTTCATTTAAAGGACCAATTACAAATAGCAGTTTGTAACATTTTTCATTTACCCAATCCATATAGGAAGTCTCCTCTGTCCTAGGGGGTGTGAGGGATATTGATTTACGAAGATGAGAAGGAGAAGGAGAGGTAAATAATCTAAGGAGAAGGTATCACATTGACCTGATTAAAAAGAACAAATAAACATAAACATATAAACAATAACAATAACAATGAACTGTGAGATCCAATTTAGTGGTTGTCTGATTGTGAGCAGGATAACAACAAAAGACCATTAGTTGCTTACTGGTGTCAATAGCTCGGGATCCATTAACGATTACATGTATTGAGGAATTCATACTTCACAGCATGAATAACAACTTGCAAATGAATTAACTAATATGTTAATACTAACGGCATCTAACTAGGTAACTGCCTATTACATTTTTAAGGAGGATTAGATTTATCCTTTGTGAATGGTAATACACCTTAGGAAAATCTAAAAGAGATATCTGTTCTGATTCAGTGAATCCAACAGTTTACAGTTGGTCATTGACATAACTTCTTGGCTATACACAAAGTAAGGTAAACAAGTCACTTCCCTTGGGACCTAATCTTAGCAGATATGTCAGTCTGTTAGCTATGATAAGTCTCGATTCCTTTCCAGCGACACTTGAAGTTCATCAGAGCTGGCCCAGGTCAGGTAGTGTGCCGATTAGGGGTACTTGAACTTGTTTTGTCCTCGGAGCCTCTCTGTTTTTTCCTGTTGACTGTAATCCAAGGTTGCCTCTGCTCTTTTGGGTGAATTGGGTTGTAAGCTTTATCTTTTTCTTCCCATGTCAGAGATGGTAAAGATGGCTGAGCTATACCAAGTTTGTTGCAGAAGTCATCAATGTCTTCAGGGCCGTGAAAGGTGATAAGTTGGTTTTCTTTTTCAACTTTAAGGCAAAATGGAAACCCCCATCTATATGTAATGCCAAGGTCTTGGAGGTGTAGAGTAAGATATCTGGCTTCTCTTCTCTTTATTGAGGTTTGTGGACACAAGTCCGGGTATACTTGTAGGTTATCTTCAAAATGAGACTGTTTTAGCTTCCTAGCTGCTGTCAGCACTTTTTCTTTATCTTCATATTGGTGAAATCTAATGATCACATCTCATGGGGGTGCTCCTTATTTTGGTGGTTGTCAAAGCACCCTATGCACCCTGTCCAGATGAATATCTTGATCTGAAGGAGTATGCAGTAGATACCTGAAAAATATTTGCAGATTAGGCAATAGTTGTGCTTGAGATATACTTTATGGGATTCCCCTTATTTGCAGGTTTTGCCTGCGCCCTCAGTTGTTGAGGTCCTCTATATGATCCTGAAGTTGGGTGATGATGGAGCCTTGAGATTAAGTTGTTCTGTGAGGAGGTCAGTATCTGTGGTTAGTGATTCAGCGGTATCCTCCACTCTGTGTCCTAACTGTGCAATGTCTGATTTCACCACCGCCTGACCATCTTTAATAAGCTAACCTACTTGCTGTATTAATTTAGAAAAGTCTTCTTTTGAAGGGAGTGTTTTTAAGTCTGCTCTAGTTATGTGGGATATGGGGTCTTCATATTGGTGCTCTGTGGTTGAAGCTTGGACAATGGAATTTTTGCAGCAGCAGTATCAAGTGCTTTAAAGTATGCATTCATCTTGGGTGTTTTATCTGTTTTACTCAATTTCCTGGATGCCATGATATTGCAGGTACCGCCAAACAGTGCAAAACGGTGTTTGCTATATGGAGACACCCTTAGACTCAATGTCCATTATTCAGTTTTCCTTCTTATGTTTATAGTTCCTCACCTCCTGCATATATTTTTATTTAAGCCCTTTTATCTTTGCGGGTATATAAGCACTTTCGGCTAGATTACGAGTTTTGCGGTATGAGTGAAAAAGCAGCGTTAAGGCTCTTTTTCACTACCGCTGGTTTTTACGAGTCTTGCAGGTTTAGCTGCACCGCACACTTTTTTGGCCGTAATGCAACGTAATTACTGCAGCTTTCAAAAATTCCTTTTTCAATGGGACTTCCATAGCACCGGTATTACAAGTTTGCCTGGGAGGCCAAAAAGTGAGCGGTGAAAGTCAGTAGTTATGGGTTCTAGGCTACAAAGCTGTAGCATAAAACTCATAACTAAAGTGCTACAAAGTACACTAACACCCATAAACTACCTATTAACCTCTAAACCAATTCCCTCCCGCATCGCAAACACTAAAAGAAAATATTAACCCCTAATCTGCCGCTCCGGACATCGCCACCACTCAAAAATGTATTAACCCCTATTCCACCGCACTCCTGCATCACAATCACTAGTTAAATATTATTAACCCCCTAATCTGCCGCCCCTACATCACCTCTACCTACCTATATTTATTAATCCATATATTTTAAGCTCAATCCTATTGGCTGATTACATCAGCCAATAGGATTTTTTCACCTTTAATTCCGATTGGCTGATAGAATTCTATCAGCCAATCGGAATTCAAGGGTCATTTAAAGGAACCTTCATTCTGCAAGAAGACGTTGATTGAAGACAATGTTCTGCACCGGATGTCTTGAAGATGGAGCCGATCTGCGCCGGATGGATGAAGATAAAAGATGCCATCTGGATGAAGACTTCTACCCGGTTGGATGAAGACTTCTGCCGCTTCATTGAGAACGTCTGCTGGCTTCGTTGAGGATGGATGTCGTGTCTTCAAAAACTGTAAGTGGATCTTCAGGGGTTAGTGTTAGGCTTTTTTAAGGGTTTATTGGGTGGGTTTTATTTTTAGATTAGGGGTTTGGGCACTTGTAAAAGAGCTAAATGCCCTTTTAAGGGCAATGTCCATCCAAATGCTCTTTTAAGGGTAATGGGGAGCTTAGGTTTTTTAAGTTAGGATTTTATTGGGGGGGTTGTTTGTATTTTTTTTTACAGGTAAAAGAGATGATTTCTTTGGGGCAATGTCCCGCAAAAGGCCCTTTTAAGGGCTATTGGTAGTTTAGTTTAGGCTAGGTTTTTTTTTTATTTTGATAGGGCTATTAGATTAGGTATAATTAGTTTAAATATCTGATAATTTTTTTTTTTTATTTTGTGTAATTTAGTGGGGTTTTTTGTAATTTAGTTCATTGTATTTATTTTATGTAATTTATTTAATTGTAGTCTAAGGTTAGGTGTTAGTGTAACTCAGGTTAGGTTTTATTTTACAGGTAAATTTGTATTTATTTTAGCTAGGTAGTTAGTACATAGTTAATTAATTATTTACTAACTATTCTTCCTAGTTAAAATAAATACAGACTTGCCTGATACAAACTTGCCTGTGAAATAAAAATAAAACCTAAGCTAGATACAATGTAACTATTAGTTATATTGTAGCTAGCTTAGGGTTTATTTTACATGTAAGTATTTATTTTTAAATAGGAATTATTTGGTTATTAATAGCAGGTTTTAGTTAGATTTATTTTAATTACATTACAGTTAGGGGGTGTTAGGGGTTAATAACTTTAGTATAATGGCGGTGACAATGGGGGCGGCAGATTAGGGGTTAATAAGTGTAGGTAGGTGGCAGCGACATTGGGGGTGGAAGATTAGGGGTTAATAATGGTAATGTAGGTGTTGGCGATGTCAGGGGTGGCAGATTAGGGGTTAATAAGTGTAGGTAGGTGGCGGAGACATTGGGGGCGGAAGATTAGGGGTCAATAAGTGTAGGTAGGTGGCGGCGACATTGGGGTGGAAGATTAGGGGTTAATAATTGTAATGTAGGTGACAACAATGTCGGGGGCAGCAGATTAGGGTGTTTAGACTCAGGGTTTATGTTAGGTGTAAACATAAATTTAATTTCCCCATAGGAATCAATGGGGCTGCGTTACAGAGCTTTACGCTGCTTTATTGCAGGTGTTAGGCTTTTTTTCAGCAGGCTCTCCCCATTGGAGTGCGGTATAGAGTTCAATTTTGCTTTACGCTCACATATTGCCTGATAACGCCGGGGTTTTGCAAACCTGTAATATCAGTGCTGTAGGTTAGTGAGCAGTGACAATAACTTGCAAGTTAGCACCGCGCCGCTCATAACGCAAAACTCGTAATCTAGCCGTTTGTTAGTTAAAGTGTCTCAGGTTGTTGTACTGTATTCTATTGAATAAACTGTGTATTTATAATATCTCCATTTATGTTAGTAAAACTAAGGGCTCATGCTATTTTATGTAGCTAAAGCTTTAATGCTCCTTATCCTTATGCTTAGTTAATGATATGTAGGCTCAGTCTTTCAGTGTTCTTTTTTTTCCTTTTAACCCACCTGTATGCATCCTCATAATCTCTTAACACTTGCAGTTTTTTTTTGTTTTTTTTGGTAAACAAATTATGGTTGCAATCGATTAGGACATTATGGCCCTCAGGTTCTATTATCTTAGATTACTTGAGTCTCATACTCCAATATAGTGTTTAGTGTGAGGGGGTACAATCTTACCCTGTAGCCGTTGTGTGCACTCTGTGCAGGCCTGAATTTACTTCTGTAATGCACCTTTTAATTGCGCCCTGTTCCCAATGGCATCACAAGGGGGTGCGGGGGGAACAGACCGCACCTGGGTGACACCCTCCAGGGGGTGACACCACCAAAAAATTTTTTTTTAATATTATTGAAATTCAAAGAAATACAATGTAGAGATGCATAGATTTTTCTATTAGAGGGGCCAGCAGTTGTGAACATTAGTGGGACTGGGGAAGTTGTAGACACACTTAATTTTTTTGCCCCTTGAGCCCTCGTCGCAATTTCCACAAATAGTTTTCCTGGCTGCTTTTGCTTGTTTGTACTTTGCTCCTCCCCTGCCCAATTTCACTATGAATGTTGTGGTCATGCCGTGGGGCTTGCAAAGTTGCGCTGCTAGCCTAAACATGCCTGCCTATCTGTGCTCACCGCTCGGTGACGTGTGGAGCAGTGGAGTCACTCACTGCTGTGCTATCTCTCTAAATGGGAACCGGGAAATCGCGAGGGGGATGCCTGACTATGTGTGTGTCTGAGTGTGTTTCCCAGTTTTTGTGTGTGCATCTGAGTGTGTTTTTAAGTGTGTCTGAGTGTGTGTGTGTGTGTTTGAGTGTTTGTATGTGTGTGTGTGCCTGTGTTTTGTGTTTGTGTCTGCTTTCTGTCCATTGGAGAAGTTTGCTTTTTCTATGAAATCCTCTTCTTGCAGTGGGGGGGGGGTGACACCATAACTTACTGCACCAGGTGACACCAACCCTAGTGACGCCTCTGCCTGTTCCGGACTTCTTTTGATCTCAAAGTCTATCCGACGGCCTCCAAATTCATTCTCCGGCTCCCTGAGTATTGAGACCGAACATTCTGCAGATCAATGCAGTGTGTTGGGTGAGTTGGCCGCTGTATTATTTATGTTATGTTTGGCCAGTTGTTTAACGGAGCTCCAGTTTCATGCGGCCATACTTGAGGCTGGCTAGCTCTGCCCCACCGTTTTAATATTTTTGTATGTGACCTGCGGCTTGTTGACACACATGAAATAACATATTTGCTCCCAAAGTTGATTTTATTGTAAAACTTCAATATAAAGTGAAATCTGAGGAAGAACTTGAATATTCACTTGTAACTTGTATGTTAACATCCTCAGTAATGAATGATTACTAATCCTGACTTCTGTTGCTGAATTAATAGTAAAAATCTGTACAATCATGTATTGCTCTCTGTTCCTATTATGTGAAAGAAATGGAAAAAAAAGAGAGAGACACTTATTAAATTTAACATATAATACAAAAATATCATATTAAATTAGTGTGATGCTCAGATACTAAAATTTCTGTAAAAAAGTTATATAACTAGGAAACAATAGTACAGATTAATCTCTTTACTGATTAAGCTCAGATTACAAGTGGAGTGCTTACTCCGCTTATTTCACGAGTTGAAAGTAAACAGTTTTCGCTCGAGCAATATCCTGATGCACGTAAAAAGCCAAAATTAGAATATTGCGCACTCGATAACAAATTCTTCCATAGACTTAAATGGAGCAAAAAAGTGGGAAAAAACACACTTCTTGCATGCAAACACAATTGCATATTCTCAAGTGTGCTAACCAGATATGAAAATATAAATATTTTAAATTTCAATGTTTTTCACCTAGAAGAATATGTTAAATTTATTCATAAATAAATATTTCTACATATATCTGATGGTATTTCACTCAAATATATATCTACTAGTCCTAAAGCCCGTGTACATGGGTCAATTTTTTTAAGTAACGTGGCCCCACCTCTTGCTCTCTCTTTCTCTCCCCCCTCTTTTTTGTGCTCTCTCTCTTCCCCCTCTCTTTTGCACTCTCTCTCCCCCTCTTTTGCTCTCTCTCTCTCCCCCTCTCTTTTGCTCTCTTTCTCTCTCTTCCCTCTCTTTTGCTCTCTTTCTCTCTCTCCCCTCTCTTTTGCTCTCTTTCTCTCTCCCCCTCTCTTTTGCTCTCTCTCCCCTCATTTTTGCTCTCTCTCCCCCCTCTTTTGCTCTCTCTCTCCCCCCTCTTTTGCTCTATCTCTCCCCCTCTTTTGCTCTCTCTCTCTTCGCCTCTTTTGCTCTCTCACCACCTCTCTTTTGCTCTCTCTCTCTCTCCCCCCTCTCTTTTGCTCTCTCTCTCTCCCACCTCTCTTTTGCTCTCTCTCTCTTTCCCCCTTTCTTTTGCTCTCTCTCTCTCCCACCTCTCTTTTGCTCTCTCTCTCTTTCCCCCTTTCTTTTGCTCTCTCTCTTTTGCCTTCTCTTTTTTTCCCCCTTCTCACCCTCTCTTTTGCTATCTCTCCCCTCGTCATTTGCACTCTCTATCTCCCCCCTCTCTTTTGCTCTCTCTCTCCCCCCTCTTTTGCTCTATCTCTCCCCCTCTTTTGCTCTCTCTCTCTTCGCCTCTTTTGCTCTCTCACCACCTCTCTTTTGCTCTCTCTCTCTCTCTCCCCCCTCTCTTTTGCTCTCTCTCTCTCCCACCTCTCTTTTGCTCTCTCTCTCTTTCCCCCTTTCTTTTGCTCTCTCTCTTTTGCCTTCTCTTTTTTTCCCCCTTCTCACCCTCTCTTTTGCTATCTCTCCCCTCGTCATTTGCACTCTCTATCTCCCCCCTCTCTTTTGCTATCTCTCTCTCTCTTTCCCCCCTCTCTTTTGCTCTCTCTCTCTTTTGTTCTCTCTTTCCCCCTCTTTTGCTCTCTCTCTCCCCCTCCCTTTTGCTTTCTCTCCCTCCTCTCTTTTGCACATTCTCTCTCCCCCTTCTTTCTTTTGCTCTCTCTCACCCTCCTCTCTTTTGATTTCTCCCCTCTGTTTTGCTCTCTCCCCTCTGTTGCTTTTCCCCCACCTGACCACGCCCATTTGTCACGCCTGCCGACCACGCCCCCAGCAGGGCACGCCTGCTCGGCCACTCCCCAGTCACGTCGCTCCCGTCCGGTCACGCCCCCTCCACGGCAGCTTCCGAAAAACACTTTCTCTGCTGCTCAAGGCCAGGTATGTTTGCCTTGCGCAGTCTCTACTGCACATGACTGCATCTGACAAACATACCTGGTCTTTTATTATATAGGATACTTAAATATAAATATAAATATATATATATATATATACATACAGTATGTGTGTGTATATATATATATATATATATATACAGTATAATGTGTGTGTGTGTATATATATATATATATATATATATATATATATATAATGTGTGTATATATATATATATATATATATATATATATATTTAGGACAACATTCTGTATCTCATATGGAGTCAATTAGTTATATAATTGTATTAATTTTGAATATCACTGTTTTTGGTTCTCACTTTGAAGTCCCCCATGCAATCAGCCAACTTTTATTTTGATTATCCAAGAGGAAAAAGCACTTTTTTACTTGACTTTTTCACAACAAAATATCAAAACATGTATAAATCAAGGTGAAGAAAAAAAAAAAAAAAAAAAACAAGCTTTGATGTTTAGCAATTTTTTTAGACGTTCCTTTGCAATCAAGAGTAGATATATCACTTGATGCTAAAAATATCAAACTAAGGTGGATAATTTAACACAGTTCATTTTCATCACTTCAATTCTTTGAGATACCTTCTACTATATAATCTTAATTTTATATTTACAGCTCAAACATCATCATAATTATATTTCTGAAACTAAATTGCAGAACAGATTATATCTATAAGCAGTTAAGATCTCTATACAATAAAAGTGAAATTTGAGAGGGTTTCTGAAATAAAGATTACTTGATAATTATAAAATATATACTGAACCTGAAAAATATAGAGTTTAATACCAATTCCTTTAAATCAATCAAATAAGTCATATGAAAGGGTTGAATTTGAACATGTGTCCTAGCAGGAAGTACCTATCTGAAAATGATTATTAAAGGGATACTAAACCCAATTTTTCTTTCATGATTCAGACAGAGCATCCAATTTTAAACAACTTTCTAATTTACTCCAATTATCAATTTTCCTTTGTTATTTTTACTTAAAAAGCAGTAATGTAAAGCTTAGAAAGCGGCCAATTTTCGGTTCAGCACCCTGGTTAGCGCTTGCTTATTGGTGGCTACATTTGGCTAACCAATAAACAAGCATAACCCAGGCTCTGAACCAAAAAAAGGGCCTACTCCTAAGCTTTATATTCCTGCTTTTTAAATAAAGATAGCAAGAGAACAAAGAAAAATTGATAATAGGAGTAAATTAGAAAGTTGCTTAAAATTGCATGTTCTATCTGAATTGTTAAATAAAAAAAATTGGGTTTAGTATCCCTTTAATAAGAAGTGTTTGTCAATCAATCAGTATCATTATGAAGTACCTGGTATCAATAACCAGCCACTTGTATTGGCTGATTAATTCTTGCGTGATAATTTAGCTTTCCACTTGTAATCTAACCCTTAGGGGTAGATTTATCAAGCAGTGGATGCTGCAATCTACCCCCGTAGTTTCAGTTTTCCCTAAAACTGAAGTAAAGAAGCGACGGTCTAAAGGCCGCTGCTCCTTAACTCGTCTGCCACCGGCCCCTATGTGTTTAATTTACCTTTATTATCAAGAATGGGGTTCAGATATAATATTAATTAATAATCTTGCTAGATGCTTACTATAGTTCTATTAAAAACAGTGGGTGTTAAAACTATAAATAAATATTATTTTTGTCTAGCTACACTGACATTTTTTAAGATTGCCCCCATTAGAAAAATCTCTGAAAATACCCATGAAAATCATATCTTTTCAACTTTGTTTACTTAGAAACCGGTAAGTGAAAAACAATATATAAAGAGTTTATTAATTTTATTTTCTCAGTGTAGCATGAACATATAAATTTTTTTTTTTAATTTTCAGAAGAAATACTGTGAATAGCATACTGTGGGTTATTGAACTAAAGAGAAAATAAAAGATGCTGCCATCTGTTTTATAATAATATAAAATATACTCTCACTTACAAACTCTTGAAATGCATACGCCACTCAGAGCGAAAATACGCTTAATTAGCTCATTTAAAAATGTAAATGATAGAGGATACATAGTGGTTAGTTTATGTTTTCAAGAGTTTGATTCTGTACTCATGACATAACAGGAGATGTCCTTCAATTACACATTTCATTGAAATAATAAGAAAATAACATTAGTTCCATATGGCATACCAATATTCTAAACCAGTGAGATTTCGGTGGAATAGCACCATATGGAAACCTACAGTGCCGTGAAAACATTCCAATAATATACTCATTTCAGAGTTCAGGATACAGCAGATGGCTTTTTTTTTTCTATTGGAAAGTTAGCTGTAGGAAAAATACTATTTCCATGATTTTATTTTATGTTACAAAAGGTTCTTGTTTAATAATGGCAGTTAAGAGTTAGCCAAAGAAAAGTTCAAAATAGCATTGCTGATAACAAAAAGATTGTTTTATACATTATTGTACATCGTGTACCTTACATCATATTATGTACCTTCAAAATGATAAAAACTAATATTTTAATACAAATGAAATACAATATTTGAAAATCTAATATTTTGATAATATATTTTTTCAGCTCACCAGAGTAAGGGCACAGTCTTCTAAAATTGTCCAGACAGTAACAGGCAGTGAACCCCAGACAAGTCTGGGTGCAAAGCCCATAGGGAAAATTACAAAATAAATTAATACAACACACAGGGAAACTCCAGCACTCGCTTACAAGCTCTCAGTTGTGGTAACTAATGCTTCCAGTTTTGCTTTTAATCTTAGCTGAGAGCTTGTAAGCGAGTGCTGGACTTTCTTTGTGTGTTGTATTAATTTATTTTGTAATTTTCCCTATGGGCCTTGTACCCAGACTTGTCTGGGGTTCACTGCCTGTGACTCTGGAGACAGCACAGCTTGCTGAGAATGCTATTGAGAACCCAGGGCTGAGCATGTTGCAGGGTCATGGGATATGTACCCGGTCCGGTCTAAGAGTGTAGTCCCCTTCCGTGTTTTGTATATGTCTAGGGATATTACATAAATCTGTAAACCCTGTCTTGATCCCACCTTGCATTTGTATGGCTCTATTAGGGACCCAGAGTTTGAAAGAGCCCTTGACGTGGTACCTGGGCTTGTCCCATTTGGACAGATGTATTAGCAAACTCTTCCAGTTTTGCTTTTAATCTTAGCTGAGAGCTTGTAAGCAAGTGCTGGACTTTCTCTGTTTGTTTTATTAATTTATTTTGTAATTTTCCTTATGGACTTTGCACCCAGACTTGTCTGGGGTTAACTGTGACTCTGGAGACAGCACAGGTTCCTGAGAGTGCTATTGATCACCCAGGGCTGAGCATGTCGCAGGGTCATGGGATGTGTACCCTGTCTGGTCTGAGAGTGCAGTCCCCTTCCGTGTTTTGTATATGTCTAGGGTGATTACATAAGTCTGTGAACCCTGTCTTGTTCCCAGTTTGTTCGATTGAAAGCATGCATTTGTATAGCTGTATTAGGGACCCAGGTTTTGCAAGAGACCTTGACGTGGTACCTGGGCTTGTCCCATTTGGCGAGATGCGGTAACTAACTCTTCGAGTTTTGCTCTTAATCTTAGCTGAGTGCTTGTAAGTGAGTGCTGGACTTTCTATGTGTGTTAAATTAATTTATTTTGTAATTTTCACTATGGGCCTTGCACCTAGATTTGTCTGGGGTTAACTTCCTGTGACTCTGGAGAAAGCACAGCTTCCTGAGAGTTCTATTGAGCACCCAGGGCTGAGCATGTTGCAGGGTCATGAGATGTGTACCCGGTCCCGTCTGAGAGTGCAGTCCCCTTCCATTTTTTTATATAGATAGATAGATTTATATAAATATATCTGGGGAAAAAAATAAGAGACCACTGTAAAATTATCAGTTTCTCCGGTTTTCCTTTTTATACGTATATGTTTGAGCTTTTAAGCTTTTCAAAGGAGTTCAGGTCTGGAGATTGGGCTGGCCATGACAGGGTATTGTGGCCTTATATTCAAATGCTCATTGGAATGAAGAGAAATCATGCAAAATCTTTTGGATTGTTTAGACCTTATATTGTAATGTAGGAGTCCTTTTTTCGCATCATGAACCCTGCATAGAGAGATAAAAATCTTTCAAACTAAAAATTGTGTTTGTAATATTTTTTTAGGGTTCTCTCTGTACTTACAAGCAATCTTAGATCATCTCACCTGAGCAGTGTGCTTTTGAATATTAGGCCCTTGATCAGGTGGTCCTCCATCTACACCTTGATTGACCTGGCTTTGAGACATGGAGCATTGTCCTGCTGGAAAAAAACCTCAGTGTTGAGGAACATTCAAAGCAGAAGGAATCAAGCATTCTTTAAGGATAATCTTGTATGTGGCTTTGTTTATGCATTCTTCATAAAGATAAATCTGCCTGATTCCAGCCTTCCTGAAGCACCCAAAGATCATCATTGATCGTTCACCAAATTTCCCAGTAGGAGCGAGACACTGTGACTTGTAGACCTCTTGAGGTCTCTGTCTAGCCATCAGATGACCAGGTAGATGACTATGTGTTGGGCAAAGCGATTGTGATTGGATTAATCAGAGATGATGACCTTTCTCCAGTCCTCTACGGTCCAATCCTTATGGTCTTTTGTAAACCTCAGCCTTCATTGCTTCTCATTGATGAATGGCTTTTTTTTCTAACTTTGCACGACTTCAGCCCTGCTCCTAGGAGCCTGTTTGGAACTGTCCTCCCGTGCACTTCACTCCAGGTGACATTTGCTATTCTTTTTGTAGGTCACTGGATGTCATCCTACGGTTGTTGAGTGATATTCAAACGAGTTAGCGGACATCCTGGGCATTGGAGAGTAATTTTTGCCCTCTGCCAGTCAGTAGCTTTGTTGTCCCCAATGCCTGCTGATTGACCGTGTTCTCATGAACCCCTGTCTTTAAAAGGAAGCAACCTGACATTCACTGTATCCCTCTGCCAGAAAATTCATAATTGAATCCTTCTTTTTGTTTACTCAAAACTTTTTTTTCAACTCTTTTAGCATGGTCAATAGTTTTTATTTCAATTACTTTTGAGGTACTTATAGCACTGTCTTTGTCATCCAGCTGGTTCTATTGTAAGAGGATAGTGATTACCACAGTAGTGTTTATTTATACTTTACCTCATGAAACAAGATTTGGTTCAGGTGATCACTTAATCAATACCTCATTAAGCTGAATGAGATGTGCCTCTGTTGGAATTCATCAGAAACAGACACATGTAGAGATGCGGATTTAAGAACATTGGAGAGGTCTCAATTTTTTCCAGCGCTGCATATATGATGTTTTTTTGATAATATATATCTATAACTATATATCTATATGATTGTATATATGTAGTAATGTGTATGTATGTATCTCTATGTTAACACCATTTGAATGCTTTTTTTCTAACACATAACTGTAGACTGTACTTTTAAATGTATTTTTGCTGGGGTTTTTTGTACAACTTTTTCGTCTTGCGTAAACCAGAACTCTTAAAGGACCAGTTAACTCAATGTAGAAAAACTCATTATCAGCAATATTACATTACCAAGAAAATGAAAGGAGAACACTGAATAATTATGGTTGGTGAAATATATATTATTTTTAACTTTATAATCAGTTTGTGTGTGTTGAAGCTCAACGACTCTGGAACACCCATATTAAAGGGTTGTGCTTGAAAAACTCTCTTACCCCGCCCTGTGACCTATCAAATAATTTTATTAAATTTTATGCAAAATAGCTTTTTTTTCTACATGCACCATTGTCAGAGAAGCGCGTCCTCTACATCAAGGAAGTGTGTGCACGTGATCTGGGGCGCACTTGCACTGGAATCCAAGTTCTTTGGAGCTTCCCACGTTGTAATGTACAACATTCAGAGTGCAGCACAGAGTTATAATTTGCCACAATACTTGTTTCTGATACTTTTACCATGTTACATACTCATTTGCTTAGGAGACAAATAACGCCGGAACACTACAGCACTAGCAATGAACAGCAGCAAAACAAACTGTAGTATTTTCTACTAAACTTTGAAACTGTTATTAAAAATCATGTATAGCTGATACCTATGCACAAAAAGAAATGCTGCACCAGTTACCTAAAGGACAGAATGCAAATAAAGATTCTGCAGGCTTCGCTGAGGACTTCTGCCGCTTGGATGAGGATGGATGTCCGGTCTTCGAAAACTGTAAGTGGATCTTCGGGGGTTAGTGTTAGGTTTTTTTAAGAGTTTATTGTGTGGGTTTTAATTTTAGGTTAGGGACTTTGGGCTGAAAAAGAGCTAAATGCCCTTTTCAGGGCAATGGGGAGTTTAGGTTTTTTAGTTAGTATTTTATTTCGGTGGTTTGGTTGTGTGGGTGGTGGGTTTTTGCTGTTTGGGGGTGTTTGTATTTTATTTTACAGGTAAAGAGCTGATTTCTTTGGGGCAATGCCTTGCAAAAGGCTCTTTTCAGTTCCAGTGGTAGTTTATTGTAGGCAAGGTTTTTTTTATTTGGGGGGGGGGGGGGTATTTTGATAGGGCTATTAGATTAGGTGTAATTAGTTTAAATATTTGATAATTTATTTTTTATTTTGTGTAACTTAGTAATTATTTATAGTAGATTTAAATAACTTGAGTAGGGTTAGGTTTTTAAATATGCAATATAGTTAATTTGATTGTTAGTTTAATGTAATTTTAGTATAATAGTTAGGGTAGATTAATTATTAGTTTAATATAGTTTAATGTAATTGTAGGATAATAGTTACTGTAGGTTAATTAATAGTTTAATGTAGTTTAATGTAATTTTAGTATAATAGTTAGGGTAGGTTAATTATTAGTTTAATATAGTTTAATGTAATTTTAGTATAATAGTTAGGGTAGGTTAATTAATAAGAAGAGGGCGCCTCATAGTGTGATACGACCTTTGTAATGAGGTAATATATAGTGATAAAAGGAGGCTTACCAAAGGTGGTGGCACTGTACTGTAACCAGTGCTAAAAAGCAAACAAGCACTTTCAGCGGCTAGCACACTTTATCCCAGGTATCCTTATCTGGAGCGGATTCCGTCAGGTGCGGCATCTCTGAATCAGAAACTGGACAACACCGAAAACAGCAAACAGGCTGACAACTTCAGTAATGTTAAAAGGTAAACGCTTTATTTACAAACGCGTTTCTCAACCACAGACTGGTCGTTTCATCAGGTAATTTAAAAAAAGCGGATACAAACCATGGCAATTAATACATTTAAATAAATTTTTCAGGTAAAAACGGAAGTTGTCAGACTCAAGTGTCCAATGAGCATAAGTGATACAAGTGCATACGTGTTCCAGGTGAGAACACTATAATCAGTAATGCAAATGGTAAAGTGTTCGAATATGAACTATAGCAAATGATTGCTGCATATTCATCATAGGAAACGTGTCATAGTATCATAAAACATACACATAAAAAGAGCTTTTTTGTAAAAACAGATAAAAAAATGAGAGCGGGTTGACATGAAGATTATATGGACTATTACTCATAAACCGTTATATTAAACATGTGCATCCTAGCGAAAAATAAAATAAAAAAGCTTTAGTAATATTTATATTTATACATTTACATGATCAGATCTGATTCTAACCATTTCATAAATAATAAAAAATAAATAAAGACAGCAATCATGTAAAAACCGCAATGTAAACAGTCCCAATCTAAAGAACACACACAATCTAGATATTCTTGATCTTTTAAAGTTGGGTATTAATCAAGAACCCGATGGGTTAATAAATAGACTATGAGTATATGTGAAAATAAGTTCATGTCCTAACTTGGGAACCTGACAAATAAGTATTAAAACAGTGTGTATGACTGATGGAATGGATGAATGGCGACATAAGTTAAAATTAAATTCATGAAAAAGAATCAAAAACACTATCTTACCAAGGTGTTAAAGCAGCATAAATAATTACTGCTATTCAATAAAAGAAACAAAAATGTTCTTATATTTTTTTATTATTATATGTGTTTTCAAATCAATATATAAAACCTGTTTTCATTATTTGGATGTATTAATGTTTTTAATATATTTATAGCCAAATGTGACCATGCTGGTTTTGGGGCGAACCTGGTCCTCTATGGCCGTTACATTGACGACCTTATTTTTATTTGGAGGGTGACAGGAGATCAGCTAATTGTTTTGTATCCCATCTTAATTCAAATGACATGGGCATTAAATTCAAGGCTAATATACAATTGGAAAGTATAGAATATTTAGATTTGGTATTAAGTTTTGGCTCAAACAATACTATTATTTTGAAAACTTTCTTTAAAGATGTCGACAGTAACAGTTTTCTTGAGTACAATAGTAACCATCATAAAAGTTGGATACACAACATACCATACAGCCAATTTAGGAGGATAAGGAGAAATTGTACCAATTTAGCCACGTTTGAAGTAAAATCCTGTACAATAGATTTTTAGAGAAGGGATATCCAATGCAATTACTGGACAAAGCCCTTATGTGCACTAGGAAACTAGATAGAACTGAGATCTTACAAACGAAGAAAGAAATATCTAAAAAAGATCTGACAACAAACAATAATGACATTTTATTTATCACCCAATACAATAATAATTATCACAAAATTCAAGATATAATTAACAAACACTGGCATGTTATCTTGAGGGATCCCATTCTCAAAAATAAACTTCACAACAAGCCCAAAATAGTGTACAGGAGAGCGCCCACCTTACATAACAAATTAGCACCAAGTAAAAGAGTTATACATACTAATCATTCAACGACTATACACACCACAAGTACAAAAAGAATATTTGGCCTAACAGGTGTGTACGAATGTGGCAAAACTGGCTGTGGATCATGTAGATTCATCAAATCAGGTTTGAAACTTTTCAAATCCACGGCCACAGGGGAAAACTTTAACATCTCTGATTTCATCAATTGCGAAACTAAGTTTGTGGTTTATGTAATAGAATGCATATGTGGCCTAGAATATGTAGGCCGCACGATCAGGACCAGTAGGACTAGATGGGGAGAGCACTTTCGCAACTGTAAGAAAACTAAAATTAAACATAGCATTCCAAATCACTGTTTACAGAAACACAATGGAGATTCAGAGATATACAGGTTTTATCATATAGACTTCATCCCAAAATCGTCCGATTACAATAGATTAACCAAACTCAGACAACGCGAGACGTTTTGGATTTACAAACTAAAGACACTCTATCCATCAGGTCTAAACGCGAATCTGGATTTAGCAGCTTTCAACTAAATTTGCACTTATTTGTCTACACCTTGGCCATTTCTTTTACCTATTTTGATTTAAATAACAAACCTAATCTCACTATAAATAAAATATAAAAATACAGTATCATATGTTAATAGCTATAATCTCTTCATTGTTCCAACCATTTCATTTTTCATGTATATAGAATGTAGATAGACTTATTATCCAAGCCGGTTTGGATAATATATACCTGTCTCCCTTTGAGAATAACATGTTTTTATTTTTAATTTTTTTAATTTTTTTAATTTGTAAAAAAAAATTTTTTTATTTTTTTTTAGCTCTATTTAAGTAGATTGTGATCCATCACACACTAATTTATTTAGTTCACTACAGGAGATATACAGATACATATAGATGAACATGATACTTCAAACACATTCATACATATAGAAAAATTTGTCAGCATTGACTATACTAGACTTATAGTCATATTATTTCCTTCTAGTACACATGATCAACATACGACCTACGAATGGTACCCAATTATCAACAACATACATTTGTTTACATCAACACCATCATATTTATATTTCATAGCCATCTAAATTTTTATATCAATACATATATATTATTCTTGCACTCATGTAACCAAGGATTTGTATTACCGACAAATGTTGGTCATTTTTACACTTTAACATTTTTTCATAAACATCAAGGTTACAGGTAAACTCATATTGTGAGAATTAATTAGTTTACATATTATTATTATATCACAAGCTTCATTGTAATTACATCTCACGTCTTATAATAGGATTTATAGAAGCCCAGATAGCATATCAATTGGACCTTCAATACAACACCCTCTTTTTACACACTTGAACGCTCAAACGAATATTATCACTATAAGTTATTTTTTCTTCGTATTTAAATGAGATCTTATGAGCCCTAACTAATCTTCACAAACGAGATCCAATACAGTTCCATTTCATACATCCTTGAATGTCCAAACAAATATTATCACTATAGGCTAGTTTTACTTTGTATACAAACAAGATCTTATGAGACCTAACATATTTGCATAAACGAGACCTTATGAGACCTAACAAGAGATACAGTTTATTTTTCCTTGCTACCTTTCTTTTTCATGTTGAGCAATGAAAAGCCAAAACACTTTTTGAATAGATCACATATACCCATTGATAATACAAAGAAATAGTCTAAACTGTGTTATCTATAAGAGAGCAGTGTTTTTGACGTTAGATTGACACTGTTGCTAATTTAGGCCTAGATTTGGAGTTTGGCGGTAGCCATGAAAACTAGCGTTAGAGGCTCCTAACGCTGGTTTTAGGCTACCGCCGGTATTTGGAGTCAGTCAAAAAAGGGTCTAACGCTCACTTTTCAGCCGCGACTTTTCCATACCGCAGATCCCCTTACGTCAATTGCGTATCCTATCTTTTCAATGGGATCTTTCTAACTCCGGTATTTAGAGTCGTGTCTGAAGTGAGCGTTAGAAATCTAACGACAAAACTCTAGCCGCAGAAAAAAGTCAGTAGTTAAGAGCTTTCTGGGCTAACGCCGGTTCATAAAGCTCTTAACTACTGTACTCTAAAGTACATTAACACCCATAAACTACCTATGTACCCCTAAACCGAGGTCCCCCCACATCGCCGCCACTCGATTAAATTTTTTTAACCCCTAATCTGCCGACCGCCACCTACGTTATACTTATGTAACCCTAATCTGCTGCCCCTAACACCGCCGACCCCTATATTATATTTATTAACCCCTAATCTGCCCCCCTCAACATCCCCTCCACCTGCCTACATATATTAACCCCTAATCTGCCGAGCGGACCGCACCGCTACTATAATAAAGTTATTAACCTCTAATCCGCCTCACTAACCCTATAATAAATAGTATTAACCCCTAATCTGCCCTCCCTAACATCGCCGACACCTAACTTCAAACATTAACCCCTAATCTGCCGACTGGAGCTCACCGCTATTCTAATAAATGTATTAACCCCTAAAGCTAAGTCTAACCCTAACACTAACACCCCCCTAAGTTAAATATAATTTAAATCTAACAAAATTAATTAACTCTTATTAAATAAATTATTCCTATTTAAAGCTAAATACTTACCTGTAAAATAAACCCTAATATAGCTACAATATAAATTATAATTATATTATAGCTATTTTAGGATTTATATTTATTTTACAGGTAACTCTGTATTTATTTTAACCAGGTACAATAGCTATTAAATAGTTAAGAACTATTTAATAGCTAAAATAGTTAAAATAATTACAAAATTACCTGTAAAATAAATCCTAACCTAAGTTACAATTAAACCTAACACTACACTATCAATAAATTAATTAAATAAAATACCTACAATTACCTACAATTAAACCTAACACTACACTATCAATACATTAATTAAATACAATATCTACAAATAAATACAATGAAATAAACTAATTAAAGTACAAAAAATAAAAAAGAACTAAGTTACAAAAAATAAAAAAATATTTACAAACATCACAAAAATATTACAACAATTTTAAACTAATTACATCTACTCTAAGCCCCCTAATAAAATAACAAAGATCCCCAATATAAAAAAATGCCCTACCCTATTCTAAATTACTAAAGTTCAAAGCTCTTTTACCTTACCAGCCCTGAACAGGGCCCTTTGCGGGGCATGCCCCAAGAAATTCAGCTCTTTTGCCTGTAAAATAAAACATACAATACCCCCCCAACATTACAACCCACCACCCACATACCCCTAATCTAACCCAAACCCCCCTTAAATAAACCTAACACTAAGCCCCTGAAGATCTTCCTACCTTGTCTTCACCTCACCGGGTATCACACCGATCCGTCCTGGCTCCGATATCTTCATCCAACCCAAGAGGGGGCTAGACATCCATCATCCGATGGCTGAAGAAGTCCAGAAGAGGGTCCAAAGTCTTCATCCTATCCGGGAAGAAGAGTAGATCCGGACCGGCAACCATCTTCTTCCAAGTGGCATCTTCTATCTTCATCCGATGAGGACCGGCTCCATCTTGAAGACCTCCATCGCGGATCCATCCTTCTTCTCCGACGACTTCCCGATGAATGACGGTTCCTTTAAGGGATGTCATCCAAGATGGCGTCCCTCAAATTCCGATTGGCTGATAGGATTCTATCAGCCATTCGGAATTAAGGTAGGAATATTCTGATTGGCTGATGGAATCAGCCAATCAGAATCAAGTTCAATCCGATTGGCTGATTGGATCAGCCAATCGGATTGAACTTGATTCTGATTGGCTGATTCCATCAGCCAATCAGAATATTCCTACTTTAATTCCGATTGGCTGATAGAATCCTATCAGCCAATCGGAATTCGAGGGACGCCATCTTGGATGACGTCATTTAAAGGAACCGTCATTCGTCGTCTAGTCGTCGGTTGAAGAGGATATTCCACGTCGGCTTGGAAGAAGATGGTTCCGCTCCGCTCCAGAAGAAAGAAGATTCAAGATGCGGCTTGATAGAAGACTTCATCCAGATGATGGACTTCCGACTTCAGCCCGAGGATCGATTTCTTCAGTCGCCGCTTGGATCCAGACTTCAGCCCAAGGATGGACGTCGCTCTTCAGCCCCCCGCTTGGGCTTGGATCAACACTTCCGAGGCTTGGATAAAGACTTCCGAGAATGGATCGGTGAACCTGGTATGGTGAAGATAAGGTAGGAAGATCTTCAGGGGCTTAGTGTTAGGTTTATTTAAGGGGGGTTTGGGTTAGATTAGGGGTATGTGGGTGGTGGGTTGTAATGTTGGGGGGGGGTATTGTATGTTTTTTTTTACAGGCAAAAGAGCTGAATTCTTTGGGGCATGCCCCGCAAAGGGCCCTGTTCAGGGCTGGTAAGGTAAAAGAGCTTTGAACTTTTGTAATTTAGAATAGGGTAGGGCATTTTTTTATTTTGGGGGGCTTTGTTATTTTATTAGGAGGCTTAGAGTAGGTGTAATTAGTTTAAAATTGTTGTAATATTTTTCTAATGTTTGTAAATATTTTTTTATTTTTTGTAACTTAGTTCTTTTTTATTTTTTGTACTTTAGTTAGTTTATTTCATTGTATTTATTTGTAGATATTGTATTTAAATAATTTATTGATAGTGTAGTGTTAGGTTTAATTGTAGGTAATTGTAGGTATTTTATTTAATTAATTTATTGATAGTCTAGTGTTAGGTTTAATTGTAACTTAGGTTAGGATTTATTTTACAGGTCATTTGTAATTATTTTAACTATTTTAGCTATTAAATAGTTCTTAACTATTTAAAAGCTATTGTACCTGGTTAAAATAAATACAAAGTTACCTGTAAAATAAATATAAATCCTAAAATAGCTATAATATAAATATAATTTATATTGTAGCTATATTAGGATTTATTTTACAGGTAAGTATTTAGCTTTAAATAGGAATAGTTTATTTAATAAGAGTTAATTAATTTTGTTAGATTTAAATTATATTTAATTTAGGGGGGTGTTAGTGTTATGGTTAGACTTAGCTTTAGGGGTTAATACATTTATTAGAATAGCGGTGAGCTCCAGTCAGCAGATTAGGGGTTAATATTTGAAGTTAGGTGTCGGCGATGTTAGGGAGGGTAGATTAGGGGTTAATACTATTTATTATAGGGTTAGTGAGGCGGATTAGGGGTTAATAACTTTATTATAATAGCGGTGCGGTCCGGTCTGCAGATTAGGGGTTAATAAGTGTAGGCAGGTGGAGGCGACATTGTGGGGGGCAGATTAGGGGTTGATAAATATAATATAGGGGTCGGCGGTGTTAGGGGCAGCAGATTAGGGGTACATAGGGATAATGTAAGTAGCAGAGGTTTACGGAGCGGCAGATTAGGGGTTAATAATAATATGCAGGGGGTCAGCGATAGCGGGGGGCGGCAGATTAGGGGTTAATAAGTGTAAGGTTAGGGGTGTTTAGACTCGGGGTACATGTTAGAGTGTTAGGTGCAGATGTAGGAAGTGTTTCCCCATAGCAAACAATGGGGCTGCGTTAGGAGCTGAACGCGGCTTTTTTGCAGGTGTTAGTTTTTTTTTCAGCTCAAACAGCCCCATTGTTTTCTATGGGGGAATCGTGCACGAGCACGTTTTTTAGGCTGGCCTCGTCCGTAAGCAACTCTGGTATCGAGAGTTGAAGTTGCGTTAAATATGCTGTACGCTCCTTTTTTGGAGCCTAACGCAGCCATTCTGTGGACTCTCAATACCAGAGTTATTTTAAAGGTGCGGCCAGAAAAAGCCAGCGTTAGCTACGCTGGTCGTTACCGACAAAACTCTAAATCTAGCCGCTAGTTTGTAAACTTTCTTTAATATTAGATTTCAGTCTTGTGTCGGGGTTCACTCATCATATCAGTCACATTTGGCCATAAATATATGAAAAACATTAATACATCCAAATAATGCCAACAGGTTTTATATATCGATTTGAAAACACATATAATAATAAAAAAAATATAAGAACATTTCTGTTTCTTTTATCGAATAAAAGGAATCAGACTGAGACGAGAAGTGCAAAAATAATCACACCTTTATTAATAGCAAAAAATAATAAAAAGTCCACAAGTCAAATAACAAGCCAGGAATCAAAACCAGAGCTGGTAGTCAGAAAAGCCGAGTCAGGAGCCAAAGCGAGTAGTCAGACGAGCCGGAATCAGGAACAAGGAGAACAGCAGAGTCAGGAACAAGCCAGGGATCAGGAACCAGGAAGGACGTCAGACAGCCAGGTAATACACAGGAGCTCTCACAAACAGGTCTGAGACAACGCAAGGACAAAGCATACTGAACAGAGGCCCTTTAAATAATAAGTGATGACATCACAATTCTGAGACTGCATCCTGTCTCACATGGATGATGTAAACCAGTCTGGCCATAAAAAGGAAGTGCAGGAAGTGAGCAGCATCCCCCACAATGCACCATAGTCAGGAAGAGAGGTGAGTAAAATGGCTGCCAGCAGCACATGGCAAACAAATCAGGAAAAAACCCTGACAGTACCCTCCCCTCAACGACCTTATTGTGGAAATGGGCATGGAAGGCACAGAGGAGGCCGGGAGCATGAACATCAAAGGAAGGAACCCATGAATGCTCCTCTTGACCGTAGCCCCTCCAATGAACCAAATACTGTACACGGCCCCTGGACATATGAGTCAATAATGCTGCTGACCTCATACTCCTCATGGTTATCAACAAAGATAGGACAGGGACGAGGCAACACAGTGGTAAACTGATAACAAACCAATGGTTTCAAGAGGGAGACATGAAAAACATTGGAGATGCGCATTGCAGGAGGAAGGTCAAGAGCGTAGGCCACAGGATTGACCCGTCGGAGTATTCGAAAAGGACCAACATAACTGGGAGCCAGCTTATTGGAAGGCACATGAAGGTTCAAGTTGCGAGAGGACAGCCAAACTCTCTCACCAACCTGGTAGGAAGGTGCAGGCAGACGCCTACGATCAGCCTGGAACTTTTGGTGCTGCATAGAACGATGAATGCAATCCTGAATCTGCACCCACGTGGAACAGAGTTGCCGGAGATGCTCCTCCAAAGCCGGAATACCCTGAGACATGAATGAATCGGGTAACAATGATGGTTGAAACCCATAATTTGCCATGAACGGGGATAACTTGGAGGAAGCATTAATAGCACTATTATGAGCAAACTCTGCCCAAGGTAACAGTTCAGACCAATTATTGTGGTGATCTGAGACATAGCAACGGAGGAACTGTTCCAGAGCTTGATTAGACCTTTCCGCAGCCCCATTGGATTGAGGGTGATATGCCGAGGAGAAGGAGAGCTGGATCCCCATTTGAGCACAAAAGGAACGCCAAAATCTGGAGACAAACTGGCTACCCCGGTCCGACACTATCTCCTTGGGTAACCCATGTAAATGGAAGACCTCACGGGCAAAAATTGAAGCAAGCTCCAGAGCGGTAGGCAACTTCTTTAAGGGAAGCAATGTGACATTTTAGAAAAACGGTCAACCACCATAAGGATAACAGTATTGCCATTGGAAACAGGGAGCTCGACAATGAAGTCCATGGAAAGATGTGTCCAAGGACGCTCACCATTAACAATAGGTTGAAGAAGACCCACAGGAAGACGTCGAGGAGTCTTATTCTGTGCACAAACTGAGCAGGAGACAACATACGCAGCAACATCAGAACGAAGACCTGGCCACCAGAATTGTCGAGTGACAGACCAAATCATTTGGTTCTTGCCTGGGTGACCTGCAACTTTAGGATAGTGGTAAGTGTGCAAAAGTTTAGTTTGAAGATTCTCAGGAACAAAACACTTACCACTAGGTTTCTCAGGAGGTGCATTGGTTTGTGCGGCCAGGATCTCCTCCCCAAGGGAGAAGTCAAATTAGTAATTATGGTAGCCAAAATATGGTCAGGAGGTATAACTGGAGTAGGTACAGACTCCTCCTTCGACAGAGGTGAAAATTGTTGAGAGAGGGCATCAGCCCTAACATTCTTACTACCAGGCAGGTAGGAGACCACATAATTAAATCGAGACAAAAATGGCACCCATCTGGCCTGTCAGGGCGACAAATGTTTTGCTCCAGATAGATAAGTTAAATTCTTGTGGTCAGTAAGAATGAGCACTGGCATGCTAGTACCCTAGAGAAGATGCCTCCATTCCTTGAGTGCCAAAATTATGGCCAGTAATTCCCTGTCACCAATTTCATAGGGAAGAAACCACACAGATGTAAGGAACCGTCAGGCGTAGGACGTTGAGACAAGAGGGCACCTACTCCTGTCTCAGACACATCGACCTCAAGAACAAAAGGCAGGACAGGGTTAGGATGAGCCAGAACTGGAGCGGCAGCAAAGGCAGTCTTAAGTAGGTGACCAATGGAGTGGATCATTCTCTTTACAGGTCCTGTCTGTGATAGGTTTGACCAAGGAAGAAAAGTTTTTAATAAACTTTCTATAGTAATTGGCGAACCCCAAAAAACGTTGAATAGACCGAAGACAAACTGGGCGAAGCCACTGCAGAACTGCAGATAACTTGTCAGGATCCATGGAGAACCCTTCAACGGAGATAACATAACCTAGGAAGGTTACTTGAGTCTGATGGAACTCACATTTCTCAAGTTTACAAAACAGGACATTCTCACGTAGTCTCTGAAGAACCCTTGTAACATCAGAACGATGAGCCTCAAGTGTGGGTGAGTGTATGAGGATGTCGTCTAAGTACACCAAAACACACTGTTGCAACATATCTCGTAGGACATCATTAATACATTCCTGGAAAACAGCAGGAGCATTACATAGGCCAAAGGGCATTACAAGATACTCATAATGCCTGCTCCTGGTGTTAAATGCTGTTTTCCATTCGTGGCCCTCCTTGATCCTAACGAGATTGTACGCTCCTCTCAAATCAAGCTTAGTAAAGACTGTAGCTCCCTTGAGGCAGTGAAAGAGTTCCGTAATGAGCAAAATAGGGTTAGCATTCTTAATGGTAAGACGATTAAGACCCCTATAATCGATGCATGGTCTTAACTCGCCACCCTTTTTCTTCACAAAGAAGAAGCCAGCCCCTGCAGGAGAGCAGGATTTGCAGATGATCCCCCGCGACAGAGCACGGAAACATACTCCTCCATAGCACAATTCTCTGCAACAGACAGAGGGTAAACCCGGCCCCGAGGAGGAATGGCTCCGGGTTGCAAGTCTATGGCACAATCGTAAGACCGGTGAGGAGGCAACGTACTGGCACGCACCTTGTCAAAAACGTCTAGGAACTCTCCGTACTCCTCTGGAAATTGAGATACTGAAGAAGTGCACAAGACTTTAACTGGTTTCTGAAGACAAGTGGAAATACATTGCGGAGACCACAAAAAATTTCAGACCTGCGCCAGTCGAGACTGGGATTGTGCTTTTGGAGCCAGGGATAACCCAGAACAACCGGAAAATGTGGAGAGTTAATCACCTGGAACTGGAGGGTTTCAAAATGGAGAGCCCCAACAGCCATGGACAACGGAGCGGTCTCGTGAGTAATGAGTGCGGGCTGAAGGAGCCTGCCATCAATGGCCTCAATAGCAAGCAGAACGGACCGAGGCGAAACAGGAATGGAGTGCTTCGATACAAAAGCACTGTCAATGAAATAGCCCGCAGCATCGGAGTCAACAAGAGCCTGGGTGACTATGGAGGAGTCCACCCAGGAAAGGACAACTGTGACCAAAGGTTTCTCCTTTAGCAGTTCCGGGGACAAGGATAAACCACCTAAGGTCTGCCCCCGACAGGACCTTAGGTGTGAGCGTTTCCCGGCCGTGTAGGACAAGACTTCAAAAGGTGGCCCTGTAACCCACAATAGAGGCAGAGCCCCTCCCTTCTCCTAAAGGCCCTCTCCACCGCAAAGAGATGTGTGAATCCCAACTGCATCGGCTCAGCAGTACCTGGTGACTTGGGACTAGGAGGCATGGGAGGAGAGGGAGGCATGGGTGGGAACGAACACGTAGGAGACAACGGTACAGGAGGCTTCCGCAAGCGCTCCTTGAAAGAAGGCCTCTCACTTAGTCTGATGTCAATTAGGATAAAAAAAGACACCAATGCCTCGAGATCCTCTGGTAAATCTCTGGCAGCAACTTCGTCTTTCATCAGAGAGCTCATGAAAGAAGGCGGCAACAAGGGCTTCATTGTTCCAGCCTTCCTCTGCTGCAAGCGTACGGAACTCAATGGCATACTGAGCAACCAATTTTGTACCTTGCTGAATGGACATGAGTAGTTTAGCAGCAGAGGAGGAGCGAGCTGGAACATCAAATACCCTACGAAAGGAGGCCACAAATTCAGGGTAATTTGAAATCACAGGTTTATTAGTCTCCCACAAGGATACTGAACAGAGGCCCTTTAAATAATAAGTGATGACATCACAATTCTGAGACTGCATCCTGTCTCACATGGATGATGTAAACCAGTCTGGCCATAAAAGGAAGTGCAGGAAGTAAGCAGCATCCCCCACAATGCACCATAGTCAGGAAGAGAGGTGAGTAAAATGGCTGCCAGCAGCACATGGCAAACAAGTCAGGAAAAAACCCTGACAGAATAGCAGTATGCTATTATGCTGCTTTAACACCTCGGTAAGATTGTGTTTTTGATTCTTTTTCATGAATTTAATTTTAACTTATGTCGCCATTCATCCATTTCATCAGTCATACACACTGTTTTAATACTTATTTGTCAGGTTCCCAAGTTAGGACATGAACTTATTTTCACATATACTCATAGTCTATTTATTAACCCATCGGGTTCTTGATTAATACCTAACTTTAAAAGACCAAGAATATCTAGATTTTGTGTGTTCTTTAGATTCTTTAGATTGGATCTGTTTACATTGCGGTTTTTACATGATTGCTGTCTTTATTTATTTTTTATTATTTATGAAATGGTTAGAATCAGATCTGATCATGTAAATGTATAAATATAAATATTACTAAAGCTTTTTTATTCTATTTTTCTCTAGGATGCACATGTTTAATATAGCGGTTTATGAGTAATAGTCCATATAATCTTCATGTCAACCTGCTCTCATTTTTTTATCTGTTTTTACAAAAAAGTTTTTTTTATTTGTATGTTTTATGATACTATGATACGTTTCCTATGATGAATATGCACCAATCATTTGCTATAGTTCATATTCGAACACTTTACCATTTGCATTACTGATTATAGTGTTATCACTTATGCTCATTGGACACTTTTGAGTCTGACAACTTCCGTTTTTACCTGAAAAATGTATTTAAATGTATTAATTGCCATGTTTGTATCCGCTTTTTTTAAATTACCTGATTAAACGACCAGTCTGTGGTCGAGAAACGCGTTGTTTGTAAATAAAGCGTTTACCTTTTAACATTACTGAAGTTGTCAGCCTGTTTGCTGTTTTCGGTGTTGTCCAGTTTCTGATCACATATTTCATTTACTGTTTGTTCTTTAGCATATTTTTTCATTACAATATCATTTATTATTAATTTTGGTCTACAAAAAATTTTTCTTGTGCATTTATTTTCATTTTTATTTTTTTCAACAAGAGAGCGCTCCTCTATCAGATCCACTTCTCTTTGGGATCTGTAGATTTCTAGGTTAATTAATAGTAAGTTTAAATTTATTATAGGATAGGGAATTAATATTTAATGTAAAGTTAGCGGGTTGTTAGGTTTAGGGGATAATAGCTTAATTTAGTTTATTGCGATGTGGGTGGCTGGCGGTTTAGGGGTTAATAGGTTTAGTAAGTGGTAGTGATGTGGGAGACCAGGGGTTTAGGGGTTAATACATTTATTTAGTTGCAGAGGGGTCCGGGAGCGGCGGGATAGGGGTTAATAACTTTATTAGCGTTGTGGTGGGCTCCAGGAGCAGTGGGATGGGGATTAATAACTTTTAGAGTTGCAGTGGGGTCCAGGAGCAGCGGGATAGGGGTTAAACATTTTAGTATAGTGGCGGTGTTTAATGACAGGGTATAAATAAAGTTGGGAAAAAGCCGAATAGCAGCGAGATTGATGACTGTTAGTTAACAACAGTCTGCTGCTCATTTTATAAATAAGGAGAGCGTATTCAGGTCCGCGGCCGCTATGTTAAGCGAGCGTATTGGGGCCGTCTAATGCAGCATAGTTGACGGCTTGATAATTCAACCTCTATATGCGGTTACGTGAGGAGTAACCTGCAATGTGAGATGTCATGGATCATCTGAGGGTTTCTGTTTGTGCTTGGTGAAACTGCTTCACCATTTACATTATAAATCCTAATGCCTAAAAATGCCTTCTGAATATAACTGGTAACCGGAGCAGTTGTTAGACTGTACTAGCGTGTTTGCATGTATTTTTCCTTCGGTATCTTTATTTGCTTTCTGGTGCAGCATTTCTTTTTGTAAATAGGTATCAGCTATACATGATTTTTAATAACCGTTTCAATGTTTGGTAGAAAATACTACAGTTTGTTTTTCTGCTGTTCATGACTAGTGCTGAAGTGTTCCAGCGCTATTAGTTTCCTAAGCAAATGGGTATGTAACATTGTATAAGTATCAGAAACAAGCATCCGTGGCAAATTCTAACTCTGCGCTGCACTCTGAATGTTGTACATTACAATGTGGGAAGCTGGCAGTGATCTGTTAGAAATAGTCTTACCTTCGGAACAGCGATGTTACTGAAATACAGGAGGGCCTTCTGAGACTGTGCAAAAAATCCGGAGTCTGGTCAAGAGCAAAATGAAACTAGAATGAGGAACACGGAAGCACTTTCATTTAGTGCTCGTCCGTGTTCACACTTGTGATTACGTCATCGGAGGGGGGTCAGAACCGCAAGGCAACTTTGGGCTAAACGCAGACCAGCATGTTGATAACCGTTATAGTAAAAAAATAATAACTTTATGATGAAAATACTGTGCATTTATTGTTTCGGACTTGCATGCTTACATTATTAAACGCTTTAAAATAAAATATTTTTTGGGTGAACAGTCTCTTTAAGTTGTGCTATCCTGACGGGCATTAAATTCTGCTTGAGTGAATGCGTTTACTTTCAACTCATAATACGCATGCTATTTCCGATGATAAAGCTCTTTTCACTCTCTTGTTCAACTGTTAGAGTGCCACTCGTAATCTAGCCCTCTGGGAGATCAACTCTAGTAGGGAGCAGGGGTACACATGACAAATCTAATTACCCTGTTTTCAGCATATATTATCTTACAATGACTTCTATTTTAATATGCACATTTTTTAGCCCACTAGTATAGGCAGGGAACTTTATTTTACAATAAGAATGGTTCACATTTTGTATTTCATTTAAAAGAGGTTTTTTTTTTAATTAAGTGAAGTTTCTTACAATTTATACTGTGTGTATCAATTTTTTTTCCTCCTATTTTATTGATTAAATATGATTTTTGCAGGTCAATTGTGTTACAATTGTACCCCTAAATCTACATAACCCACCACTGCAAACTAACCCTAGAGTAACTAACCCATACGTTGGCAAACACCAACATCAATAAAGTTCCTAACCTATTAACTCTTAAACCGCCAATAGCCCACATAATACCAATAAGTCACATTATACTAGGGGGAGTATAGGGAAGACATGATAGTGTAGCTAAGTCATGACATAGGTATAAGCTGTATTAGGGAGTTAGTTTGGCATTCCAGGGTGAGTATAGCTAAAATATGATGTAGGTGCAGGCGTTCTGTGGGAGTTAGCCAGGCATTCCTGCACTTTGATTGGGATATATCGCCAGCAATCTCTGAAGTACAGGTTACGAGTAGGGTGTCAGCCGTGTTTGTCTCACCTCCTTTTCAGTGGCAAGACTTTACATTTTGAGGCAGTTAGTGCTAGAGTTGTTACAGTAAGGTTACGCAGGTATTATTTGAAGTGTTCCTACACAGAAACCATATATAGAATTTGGAGCCCTTTCCACTCAAATAATTTTTATTCAATATTAATATTTTTTACTGTAAATAATTTACATTCAAATGTTCTTCACATAGTAGAAAATGTTCTTAGTATTTTTTAAATATATATTCATATATACATATCTGTATATATCTATAACTGTATATATTCATTTATTATTCATATATATATATTCATTTATTATAAATATATATATATTCATTTATTATAAATATATATATATTTATTATTCATATATATTATTCATATATATATATATATATATATGTACAACCCACAGAGAAAGTCCAGAACTCACATACAAGCTCTCAGTTAAGATTAAAAGCAAAAATGGAAGGGTTAGTTACTGCATTTGGCCAAATGGGAGAAGCCCAGGTACCACGTCAAGGCAACACAATGCAAGCTCTCAATCCAACAAACTGGGAACAGGTCAAGGCTGCACAGGCTTATGTAATCACCCCAGACATATACAAAACACAGAAGGGGACTGCACTCTCAGACCAGACCGGGTACACATCCCATGACCCTGCAACATGCTTAGCCCTGGGTGCTCACTGGCACTCACAGGAAGCTGTGCTGTTCCCAGAGTTACAGGCAGTGTATGGGATGATTACATAAGCCTGTGCACCCTTCACTTATTCCTAGTTTTCATCTATGTACATTTATCTAAATTACAAAAAATAATAAACACTAAATTACACAAAATAAAAAAGAAATTATCAAATATTTAAACTAATTACACCTAATCTAATATCCTTATCAAAATAAAAAGCCCCCACAAAATACGTTGCCCAAAGTCCCTAATTTGAAAATAAAACCCACCCAATAAACCCTTAAAAAAAAAACTAACTTTAACCCCCGAAAAAAACCCCCGAAAAAAACCTAACTTTAATCCACTTACAGTTTTTAAAGACCAGACATCCATACTCATCCAGCCGGGAGAAGTCTTCATCCAAGCGACAAGAAATCCTCAACGAATCTGGGAGAAGTCTTCATCCAAGCGGCAAGAAGTTGTCCTCCAGGCGGGTAGAAGTCTTCATCCAGACGGCATCTTCTATCTTCATCCTTCCGACGCGGAGCGGCTCCATCTTCAAGACATCTGGTGCTGAGCATCCTCTTCTTTCGATGGCTCTTCAAGAATGAAGTTTCCTTTAAATCATGTCATCCAAGATGGCGTCCCTTAAATTCCGATTGGCTGTTAGAATTCTATCAGCCAATTGGAATTAAAGGGTAAAAAATCCTATTGGAACAGCCAATAAAATGCAAGCTCAATCCTATTGGCTGATTGGATCAGCCAATAGGATTAAAACTCAATTAAAGGGTAAAAAATCCTATTGGAACAGCCAATAGAATGCAAGCTCAATCCTACTGGCTGATTGGATCAGCCAATAGGATTAAAGCTCAATCCTATTGGCTGATTGCATCAGCTAATAGGATTTTTTTACCCTTTAACTCCGATTGGCTGATAGAATTCTATCAGCCAATCAGAATTCAAGGGGTGCCATCTTGGATGACGTCATTTAATGGAAACTTCATTCTTGAAGAGCCATCGAAAGAAGAGGATGCTCCGCGCCGGATGTCTTGAAGATGGAGGCGCTCCGCGTCGGAAGGATGCAGATAGAAGATGCCGTCTGGAGGAAGACTTCTGCCTGCCTAGAGGACAACTTCTTGCCGTTTGGATGAAGACTTCTCCCGGATTCTTTGAGGACTTCTTGCCAATTGGATAAAGACTTTTCCCGGCTGGATGAAGATGGATGTCCAGTCTTCAAAAACTGTAAGTGGATATTCGGGGTTAGTGTTAGGTTTTTTTAAGGGTTTATTGGGTGGGTTTTAAAATTAGGGACTTTGGGCAACGTAAAAGAGCTAATTTCTTTGGGCCAATGCCCAGCAAAAGGCCCTTTTAAGGGCCATTGACAGTTTAGTGTAGGCTAGGGGGGGGATTTTGTATTTTGATAGGGCTATTAGATTAGGTGTAATTAGTTTAAATATTTGATAATTTCTTTTTTTATTTTGTGTAATTTAGTGTTTATTATTTTTTGTAATTTAGATAAATGTATTTTGTTAATTTATTTAATTTTAGTGTAATGTTAGGTTTTAGTGTAAGACATGTAAAGGTTTTATTTTACAGGTAAGTTTGTATTTATTTTGACTAGGTAGCTAGTAAATAGTTAATAACTATTTACTAACTAGTCTACCTTGTTAAAATAAACACAAACTTATCTGTGAAATAAAAATAAAACATAAGCTACATACAATTTAACTATTAGTTATATTGTAACTAGTTTAGGTTTTATTTTTCATTTTACTTTTAAATAGGAATAATTTAGGTATTAATTGTAATTTGTATTTGGGATTATTTTAATTATATTAAAGTTAGTGGGGGTTAGGGTTACGTTAGGGTTAGGTTTATGGGTTAATAACTTTAGTATAGTGGCGGCAACATTGGGGGCAGCAGATTAGGGGTTAATAAGTGTAGTTAGGTGGCGGTGATTTGGGAGGCAGCAGATTAGGGGTTAATAATATTTAACTAGTGTTTACGATGCGGGACTGCGGCGGTTTAGGGGTTAATACGTTTATTATAGTGGCGGCGATGTCTGGAGCGGCAGATTAGGGGTTAATAATTTTATTTTAGTGTTTGCGATGCGGGAGGGCCTCGGTTTAGGGGTTAATAGGTAGTTTATGGATGTTAGTGTACTTTGTAACACTTTAGTTATGAGTGTTATGCTACAGCTTTGTAGCATAAAACAAATAACTACTGACTTTCAGTTTACTGTACAGATCTTGTAGTTATGGGCTGTACCGCTCACTTTTTGGCTGGACAGGCAAACTCGTAATACCAGCGCTGTGGCAGTCCCATTGAAAAAGGACTTTTTAAAAAGTGCAATAGTTACGTTTCGTGACGGCCAAAAAAGTGTGCAGTACAGCTATACCTACAAATCTTGTAATACCAGCAGTAGTGAAAAAGCAGCATTATGAGGCTTTTTCACTCATAACGCAAAACTCGTAATTTAGCCGAGAGATAGCTAATGTGTACCATATAGATAACACTGTGGTCATTCTTGTGAAGTTACAAATGAGACTGCACTGATTGGCTAAAATTCAAGTCACAAACAGACCTGAGATAATGGGTGCAGTCTGCAAAGGCTTAGATACAAGATAATCACGGAGTATATTAAGACAACGTTGTAGGTTATAAAAAACTGGGGAATGGGTAATAAAGACTCTCCCTTTAAAAGACCTGAATGCCACTACCTGCTGCCATATTCTTTGTTTTCTTGCCGAATGCACATCTAATATTTACATGGGTAACATTCTTAAATGATCATGCTATGGATGAACAGCAACAGAATTATTTTAAATATAATTTTCATTGCATTGCATCAGACATCTGAAAGCTTCACAGTTGTAAAAAAATTAAAATAGTCATATTTTTTTACAGTAGGAAGGATTGTATTTATAGCAAAAATTACAGAAAATCTGTGTAAAACAAAGCAATTTAAATAGGAAGCATTAGACATTTATGGTTTGAAAGTGTTGCTTTAAATAGCTGCCATATGTCAATCACAGAAATAATTGTCCTTAAGGATATAGGAAATCCATGTCTCTCAGACATATGCTAATTAAAGGTTAGAGATATTCATGAAATAATGGACTATTATTTATTTTGGGCTGACCATAGTTCATGTCCCATCGGGTGTTGCCCTTTTTGTATAACATGGAAACAGCTGTTAGAATATCATCAATTATGTCTTCAGTTTACCTGGGTGCGCATTGCTTTGCATTGTAAATTATCTCTAGAAATCCATAATGTTAATGGTATTAAGAAGAACATTTTTAAGAAACAGGTTTCTTTTCAGTGTTTATGCATTTCACATGCAGTAAGCTATCATTAAAAATAAATGCTCTCTGTTTTACTTCACATTTTTATTCTAAACGCAAAATTGTTTGGTATTTATACCCAAGATTATCTATTATTTAATGTGTCCATTTCCTTGATAATTTCAGCTTAGTCATTTACGTTCCTAAAGAGTAACATGATTGGTAAATCCTTTCAGAAGGTTGATTATGGCAGAGCTCCCAACCACACTGCAGTTTGGTGAGACAAAGTACATTACAGCAGTGGCGTATTTAAGTTTTGTGTTGCCCTAGGCACTCAAAATTCTGCCGCCATATTTTTTGTCCAGGGTATAATGTGATTTTTTTTTAGGAAATGTTCACCAGGACTTGCAATGAACTTACATACAAAAAAAGGCTCTATTAAAAAACTATGCACTGGATTTAAATCAAACTGCACATTAAAAACAGTCAATCCCAAAAACCTGAAAAAACTTTAAACAGATAAAAACAGTAAATATGAGCGCCTTCTGTTCACTAGTGGCTTAAAATCTAAAAAATGGCAATGAAATTTCTTTAATAATAAAAAAATCTATTAACACAAATTAAAATTTAGATTTTTTTTTTTATTTCTCATATGATAATTTTTTAAATTCTTTCAATATACAGGGAGTGCAGAATTATTAGGCAAATGAGTATTTTGACCACATCATCCTCTTTATGCATGTTGTCTTACTCCAAGCTGTATAGGCTCGAAAGCCTACTACCAATTAAGCATATTAGGTGATGTGCATCTCTGTAATGAGAAGGGGGGTGGTCAAATGACATCAACACCCTATATCAGGTGTGCATAATTATTAGGCAACTTCCTTTCCTTTGGCAAAATGGGTCAAAACAAGGACTTGACAGGCTCAGAAAAGTCAAAAATAGTGAGATATCTTGCAGAGGGATGCAGCACTCTGAAAATTGCAAAGCTTCTGAAGCGTGATCATCGAACAATCAAGCGTTTCATTCAAAATAGTCAACAGGGTTGCAAGAAGCGTGTGGAAAAACCAAGGCGCAAAATAACTGCCCATGAACTGAGAAAAGTCAAGCGTGCAGCTGCCAAGATGCCACTTGCCACTAGTTTGGCCATATTTCAGAGCTGCAACATCACTGGAGTGCCCAAAAGCACAAGGTGTGCAATACTCAGAGACATGGCCAAGGTAAGAAAGGCTGAAAGACGACCACCACTGAACAAGACACACAAGCTGAATCGTCAAGACTGGGCCAAGAAATATCTCAAGACTGATTTTTCTAAGGTTTTATGGACTGATGAAATGAGAGTGAGTCTTGATGGGCCAGTTGGATGGGCCCGTGGCTGGATTGGTAAAGGGCAGAGAGCTCCAGTCCGACTCAGACGCCAGCAAGGTGGAGGTGGAGTACTGGTTTGGGCTGGTATCATCAAAGATGAGCTTGTGGGGCCTTTTCGGGTTGAGGATGGAGTCAAGCTCAACTCCCAGTCCTACTGCCAGTTTCTGGAAGACACCTTCTTCAAGCAGTGGTACAGGAAGAAGTCTGCATCCTTCAAGAAAAACATGATTTTCATGCAGGACAATGCTCCATCACACGCGTCCAAGTACTCCACAGCTTGGCTGGCAAGAAAGGGTATAAAAGAAGAAAATCTAATGACATGGCCTCCTTGTTCACCTGATCTGAACCCCATTGAGAACCTGTGGTCCATCATCAAATGTGAGATTTACAAGGAGGGAAAACAGTACACCTCTCTGAACAGTGCCTGGGAGGCTGGGGTTGCTGCTGCACGCAATGTTGATGGTGAACAGATCAAAACACTGACAGAATCCATGGATGGCAGGCTTTTGAGTGTCCTTGCAAAGAAAGGTGGCTATACTGGTCACTGATTTGTTTTTGTTTTGTTTTTGAATGTCAGAAATGTATATTTGTGAATGTTGAGATGGTATATTGGTTTCACTGGTAAAAATAAATAATTGAAATGGGTATATATTTGTTTTTTGTTAAGTTGCCTAATAATTATACACAGTAATAGTCACCTGCACACACAGATATCCCCCTAAAATAGCTATAACTAAAAACAAACTAAAAACTACTCCCAAAACTATTCAGCTTTGATATAAATGAGTTTTTTGGGTTCATTGAGAACATGGTTGTTGTTCAATAATAAAATTAATCCTTAAAAATACAACTTGCCTAATAATTCTGTACTCCCTGTGCTTCAAATTTAATGACATTATCAAACAACCAGATACAAATTTAAAATAGGACAAAAAATATATGTATACTGTATATTGGTGCCAATAAAAAGTGTCGCTAAGTTAGGTGAAAATGAAAAAATGTCTCAAAGTGGACACGGGGTAAAAGTTATTTTGTATGTATCAGGTAAAAATCAAGTTTGCTTAGAAATTGTATCCATATGTATTTCACGTTTTTTATTAAATGAAACAAATGATTAAGACTATGAGGCCTACTTATCAAGCCGTCAACTTACTTGCATTCGACGGCACCAATACGCTCACCTGACATCGCGGCCGCGGACCTGAATACGCTCTCTATATTTATATCAAAAGCTGTCAAAAAGCCACGCACCAAGTACGGGGCGATGAGGAGCGGACTGTTGTTAACTAAACAGTCATCGATCTCACTGCTCTTCGGCTTTTTTACAGCTTTATTTATATACTGTCACTAAACACCGCCACTATACTAAATGTTTAACCCCTATCCCACCGCTCCCGGACCCTGCCGCAACTAAATAAAGCTATTAACCCCTATCCCACCACAACTAACTAAAGGTATTAACCCCTAAACCACTGGTCTCCCACATCACTAGCACTTACTAAACCTATTAACCCCTAAACTTCCAGCCCCCCACATCGCCATAAACTAAATTAAACTATTAACCCCTAAACGTAACAACCCGCTAACTTTACATTAAATATTAACTCATCCCTATCTTATAATAAATTTAAACTTACCCTTAGATTTAAATTAAACTATATTAAACTAATAATTAACCTACCCTAAATATTATACTAAAATTATATTAAACTATATTAAACTAATACATATTATACCCTAACTGTTATACTAAAATTACATTAAACTACAAATTAACTATATTATATATTTAAACACCTAACCCTACTCAAATAATTTAAATCTACATTAAAAAATTACAAAGTTACAAAAAACTAACAAGTTACAAAAAATAACAACCACTAAGTTACAATAAAAAATAAACACTAAGTTACACAAAATAAAAAATAAATTATCAAAGATTTAAACTAATTACACCTAATCTAAAAGCCCCCCCCAAAATAAAAAAAAAAACCTAACCTACAATAAACTACAAATAGCCCTTAAAAGGGCCTTTTGTGGGGCATTGCCCCAAAGAAATCATCTCTTTTACCTGTAAATAAAAAATTCAAATACCCCCCAACAGTAAAACCCACCACCCACACAACCAACCCCCCCAAATAAAAACCTACCTGAAAAATCTAAGCTCCCCATTTCCCTGAAAAGGGCATTTGGATGGGCATTGAAGTCCCTAATCTAAAAATAAAACCAACCCAATAAGCCCTTAAAAAAACCTAACACTAACCCCTGAAGATTCACTTACAGTTTTGAAGATCCGACATTCATCCTCAAAGAAGCCAGGAGAAGTCCTCATCGAAGCCGGCAGAAGTCTTCATCCAAGCAGCCAAAGTCTTCATCCAAGCCCACAGAAGACTTCACCCAGACGGCATCTTCTATCTTCATCCATCGGCACGAAGCGGCTCCATCTTCCAGACATCTGTCGCAGAGCATCCTCTTCTTATGACATCTTCTTGAACAATAAAGATTCCTTTAAATGACGTCATTCAAGATGGCGTCCCTTAGATTCCAATTGGCTGATAGAATTCTATCAGCCAATCTGAATTAAGGTTGAAAAAATCATATTGGCTGAAAATAGTATTGGCTGATCCAATCAGCCAATAGGATTGAGGTTGCATTCTATTGGCTATTCCAATCAGCCAATAGATTAAATATTAAAGGGACATAATACTCATATGCTAAATCACTTGAAACTGATGCAGTATAACTGTAAAAAGCTGACAGGAAAATATCACCTGAGCTTCTCTATGTAAAAAAGGAAGATATTTTACCTCACAATCTCCTCAGCTCACCAGAGTAAGTTCTGTGTAAAAAGTTATACTCAGCTGCTCCCAGCTGCAGGTAAACAAATTTAAAAAAATGAAGAAATGAACAGCAGCCAATCAGCATCAGCAGTGCTGAGGTCATGAACTCTTATTGTGATCTCATGAGATTTCACTTAACTCTCATGAGATTTCATAGTAAGCTTCCTTTACCTGATTGGTGAAATAATATGAGAGTGCACGATGCTAGTCCCTTCAGATGTCCCAGGACAAACACACTAAAATGCTGCTTAGAAATCCTTTACAATGGGAGGTGGCTACTGAGGAACTTTTGAGGTAAAATATCTTTCTTTTTTACATAGAGATGTTCAGGTGATATTTTCTAATCAGCTTTTTACAGCTATGCTGCATCACTTTCAAGTGTTTAAACATTTGGGTATTATGGCCCTTTAATTTAATATAGTTTAATTTAGATCTAAACGTACATTTAAATTTATTATAAGATAGGGATTAGTCAATATTTAATATAAAGTTAGCGGATTGTTAGGTCTAGGGGTTAATAGTTTAATTTCATTTATGGCGATGTGGGGGGCTGGCGGTTTAGGGGTTAATAAGTTTAGTAAGTGCTAGTGATGTGGGAGGCCAGGGGTTTAGGGGTTAATACATTTATTTAGTTGTGGTGGGCTTCGGGAGTGGCGGGATAGGGGTTAATAACTTTATGTAGGTGGCGGCTGTGTCGGCGCGGTAGATTAGGGGTTAATAAGTATAACGTAGCTGTCGGCGTTGTAGGGGCGGTGTAGGGGATGGCAGATTAGGGGTTAATAAATATAAAGTAGGTGGCGGCGATGTCGGGCGGCAGATTAGGGGTTAATAAGTATAATGTAGGTGTCACTGGTGTCGGGCGGTAGATTAGGGGTTAATAAGTATAATGTAGGTGGCTGCAGTGTAGGGGGCGGCAGATTAGGGGTGTTAAGACTCGGGGTACATGTTATGGTGCTAGGTGTAAACATAACTTTTACTCTCCCATAGGAATCAATGGGATATTGGACAGCAGCAAACATGAGCTTTCGCTGCTTTCAGACTCACATTGATTCCTACGGCATCTGCCGCCTCCAGGGCAGCGGATTGAAAAGCAGTAACGCTGTGCCAGAATAGTGGTGAGCCTACCTGTTAGGTATTTGTTAACTAGCAAAAGTAGTCAGATAGTGCCGAATTTGCATTCGGAACATCTGTAATGACGTAAGCATTGATCTGTGTGGACTGAGACCGGCGGATCGTATGTTACATCACAGATTTCAACTTTTGGCGGTCTGTAGGCTTTGATAACTAAGGGGAATCAAGCTTGCCACAATTACTCTGCGGAATTCCAGCGTATTTGTGGTTGACGGCTTGATAAGTAGGCCTCAGTGTGTACACCCTTGGCAGTCTCTTTAGAATTTGTTGCTTAGGGAATTGTAGCTTTCATAAACAAAGATAAGTATAGTTCAATTCGGTGTTATTTCACACCTTTCCAGGTGATTATTAGTCACCTGCCAAGGGTGCACACACTGTCTTAATCATTTGTTTCATTTAGTAAAAAACGTGAAATACATATGGATACAATTTCTAAGCAGACTTATTTTTTTTACCTGATACATACAAAACAACTTTTATCCCTTCTCCACTTTGAGACATTTTTTAATTTTCACTTATCTTTTTTATTGGTACCAATATATACATATATATTTTGTCCTATTTTAAATTGTTAACTGGTTGTTTGATAATTGCATTAAAGGGACATGAAACCCACATTTTTTCTTTCATAATTTAAAAAAAGAATACAATTTTAAACATCTTTCTAATTTACTTCTATTATCTCATTTGTTTTATTCTCTTGATATTCTTTGCTGAAAAGCATATCTAGATATGCTCAGTAGCTGCTGATTGGTTGCTGCACATAGAAACCTCATGTGATTGGCTCACCCACGTGCATTGCTTTTTCTTCAACTAAGGATATCTAAAAAATGAAGCAAAATAAATAATAGAAGTAAATTGTAATGTTGTTTAAATTTGTATTCTCTACCTGAATCATGAAAAAAAGATTTTGGGTTTAGTGGCCCTTTAAATTTGATGTATATTGAAAGAATTTAAAAAATTATCATATGAGAAATAAAAAGTGTTTGCTAAATTTTAATTTGTGTTAATAGATTTATTTTATTATTTAAGAAATATAATTGCCATTTTTAGTTTTTATCTGTTTATTGAACTTACATACACACACCTCATTTTTATTTGTCTGGTGGGCAACTGAGGGAGGGAGGTGGAGCACTTTGGATGCATGGCAGATTAGACGGGCCATAGAAAGGAGACTCCACTTAACAAATACTTGTAAGGGAGGACTGGAGAGTGAAGACATAGTCCTAAAGGCTCAAAAAAGTGCCACCCCCTCCCAAGTAGCTGCCCTAGACATGTGCCTTTTCTGCCTAGGCGGTGATACTCCCATGCCTTACAGGCAATACACATAAGCACAGGTAGCTGAACCACTAATTAACTGCTTTGACAGCTTTAACTAAAACATAGACCCACTAGTGGGGAGAAAAACACAACTGCACCTTTGAGAAAAAAAAAGGAACCCAGAGTGTTGTGTAGTAAAGAAGCCAGAAACTGATACTTAAAGGGACTTAAAACTGTATTAACTAACATAAGTTTCTAAATATATATTGCAGCCAAAGCTTTCCTGGAAAACGGTTACTGTTTGAACCCCCATTAACCCTTTTAATTCAGTCATAGTTTTGTTTGCAGCAAGCTCCCGATGGGCATTTCCATATATGAAAGGTGCTACGCAGGCCATAGCTTCTACAGAATGCATTTGTGCACCTGCATGGTAGGGGCAGAGTGACACCTGACTAAAAAAGTGCACAGTATAATGCTAAAGCTTACACATTGTTTTACCTAAGTTGACCCTTTTATAATATGCACATAACTCAAAATGTTTTATGGCACTTTAACACCAGAAAGGAACCATCACACTTCCAAAATACCCAGACATTTAATCACTGAAATAGTTAGCCGGGGGACTGACAAGGTAAATAAAATAAAATGAGCAGACAAAGGCATTGTAGCAATCAGAAGTGAGTACTAGCACATACAGTCCTTCGGCATATCTGTAAATTTAGGATAAACTGTATGCAGACTTAGCTTAAAAAGCTTAAATCATTGCAGAGTACATAGATATTGACAATTAACTCTTAAAGGTATATAAAGACTTTCGCCTAGATTACAAGTCTTGCGTTAGCCTTAAAAAGCAGCATTGAGAGGTCCCAACGCTGCTTTTTAACGCCCGCTGGTATTACGAGTCTGACAGGTACAGGTGTACCACTCACTTTTTTCCACGACTCGAACATACCGCAAATCCACTTACGTCAATTGCGTATCCCATACTTTCAATTGGATTTTCCTAACGCCGGTATTACAAGTCTTGGAAAAAGTGAGCGGTACAGCCTCTCCTGTCAAGACTGTTACCGCATTTTAAAGTCAGTAGTTAAGAGTTTGATGGGCTAAGGCCGTAACATAAAACTCTTAACTAAAGTGCTAAAAAGTACACTAACACCCATAAACTACATATTACCCCTAAACCGAGCCCCCCCCCCACATCGCAAACACTTAAATAAAAAATGTAACCCTTAATCTGCTGACCGGACATCGCCGCCACTTTAATAAATATATTAACCCCTAAACTGCCGCCCTCCCGCCTCGCAAACACTAGTTAAATTTTATTAACCCCTAATCTGCCGTCCCTAACATCGCCGACACCTACCTACATTTATTAACCACTAATCTGCCACCCCCAACGTCGCCGACACTATACTAAATGTATTTAACCCCTAAACCTAAGTCTAACCCTAACAACCCCCTAACTTAAATATAATTTAAAAAAAAATCTAAATAAAATTTCTATAATTAACTAAATTATTCCTATTTAAAACTAAATACTTACCTATAAAATAAACCCTAAGATAGCTACAATATAACTAATAATTACATTGTAGCTATCTTAGGGTTTAGTTTTATTTTACAGGCAACTTTTTTATTTATTTTAACTAGGTACAATAGTTATTAAATAGTTATTAACTATTTAATAACTTCCTAGTTAAAATGAGTACAAATTTACCTGTAAAATAAAACCTAACCTAAGTTACAATTACACCTAACACTACACTATAATTAAATTAATTACCTAAATTAACTACAATTAATTACAATTAAATTAAATAAACTAAAGTACGAAAAAAACACTTAATTACAGAAAATAATAAAATAATTACAAGTTTTTTAAACTAATTACACCTAATCTAATCCCCCTAATAAAATAAAAAAGTCCCAAAAAATAAAAAAAATCCCTACCCTATACTAAATTACAAATAGCCCTTAAAAGGGCCTTTTGCGGGGCATTGCCCCAAAGTAATCAGCTCTTTTACCTGTAAAAAAAAAAAAATACAATACCCCCCCAACATTAAAACCCACTACCCACACACCTAACCCTACTCTAAAACCCACCCAATCCCCCCTTAATAAAACCTAAGACTAACCCCTTGAAGATCATCCTACCTTAAGACGTCTTCACCCAACTGGGCAGAAGTGGTCCTCCAGAAGGGCAGAAGTCTTCATCCTATCCGGGCAGAAGAGGTCCTCCAGACGGGCAGAAGTCTTTATCCAGTCAGCATCTTCTATCTTCATCCATCCGGAGCGGAGCGGGTCCATCTTCAAGACATCCGATGCGGAGCATCCTCTTCCAATGACATCCGACGACTAAATGAAGGTTCCTTTAAGTGATGTCATCCAAGATGGCGTCCCTTCAATTCCGATTGGCTGATAGAATTCTATCAGCCAATCGGAATTAAGGTAGAAAAAATCCTATTGGTTGATCCAATCAGCCAATAGGATTGAGCTCGCATTCTATTGGCTGTTCCAATCACAAGGTGTAGAGGTGCCTGAGCTTTAGATAAGAAAACTATCTGAAAATAAAGGGTGGGCCGTGGACTCACCATATCTAGAAATAATTAAATTTATCAGGTAAGCATAAATTTTGTTTTCTTTCCTAAGATACGGTGAGTCCACGGAATCATCAATTACTGTTTGGAATCAATACCCAAGCTAGAGGACACTGATGATTAGGGAGGGAAAAGACAGGTAACCTTAACAGAAGGCACCACTGCTTGCAAAACCTTTCTCCCAGAAGAAGCCTCAGCCGAAGCGAAAGTATCAAATTTATAAAATTTTGAAAAAGTGTGTAAAGAAGACCAAGTTGCGGCCTTGCAAATCTGCCCCACACAGGCCTCATTCTTGAAGGCCCAAGAAGAAGAAACAACCCTAGTGAAATGAGCTGTGATTCTCTCAGGAGGCTGCTGTCCAGCATATGCCATTGCCAAACGAATAATACTTCTCAACCAGAGGGAAAGAGAAGTAGCAGCAGCATTCTGACCCTTACGTTTACCATAAAAACAAACAAACAATGTCCTTAGTAGACTGCAAATAGAATTTAAGAGCATGCACCACATCTAGGCTGTGCAACAAACGTTCCTTATGATAAGAAGGATTAGGACAGAGAGAAGGAACAACAATTTCCTGATTAATATTTCTATTCAAAACAACCTTAGTAAGAAACCAAACTTGGTATGAAGAAAAGCCTTATCTGCATGAAATATGAGATAAGGAGAATCACGCTGCAAAGCTGAGAGTTCAGAAACCCTCCAAGCAGAAGAGATAGCAGTAAGAAATAAAATTTTCCAAGATAACAACTTAATATCAATGGAATGCATAGGCATGTTGCAAAACTTTGAGAACAAGGTCAAGAGGTAGAGTAACAGATTTAAACACAGGCCTGATTCTGACCAAGGCCTGACAAAAGGATTGTACATCTGGCACGTCCGCCAGACGCTTGTGCAACAAAATAGATAGTGCAGAAATCTGACCCTTCAGGGTACTGACAGACAACCCCTTCTCCAGGCCTTCCTGGAGAATGGACAAAATTCTTGGAATCCTGACCCTTCTCCAAGACTCACACCAAGATATTTACGCCATATCTTGTATTAAATCTTTCTAGTGACATGCTTACAAGCCTGAATCATTACGGTCTCAATAACTGACTCGGAAAAGCCACACTTAGCTAAAATCAAGCATTCTAACTCCAAGCAGTCAGCTTTAGAGAAACAAGATTTGGATTAAAAAAGGGCCCTTGAAGTAGCAGGTCCTTCTTCAGAGGTAGTCTCCACGAAGGTAGAGATGACATTTCCACTAGATCTGCATACCAGATCCTGAGAGAGCAAATGGAGGAAACAGATAAGCCAAACTAAGTTCAAAGGAACTACCAGGGCATATATCAAAAGGCCTAAGTTCTTTTGAACTTAAACTGTATTATTGGAGCTTGGCGTTCTGACGAGATGCCATCAGGTCCAAATCTGGTAATTCTCATTTGATTGATAACCTGGAGAAGACTTCCAGATTAAGTTCCCACTTCCCGGGATGAAAGGTCTGTCTGCTCAGGAAATCTGCTACCCAATTGTCCGCTCGTGGAATGTGGATGGCAGATAGACAGCGATTTTGAAGCCTCTGCCCACTGAATGATTCCCGCCACCTCCTTCATGGCTAAGGAACTCCAAGTTCCCTCTGGTGGTTGATGTAAGTTACCGAAGTTATGTTGTCTAACTGGAACCTGATAAAACGGGCTAAAGCCAATTGAGGCCATGCCATCAAGGCATTGAAGATAACTCTAAACTCCAGAATGTTTATGGGGAGAGTCAATTCTTCTTGAGACCAGAGCCCCTGTGCCTTTAATGAGTCCCAGACCTCTCCCCAGCCCATCTGGCTGGTGTCAATGGTCACAATCACCCATGAGGGTCTCCGAAACCATTTCCCTTGGGACTGATGTTCTTTAGACTGCCACCACAACAGAGAGTCTCTTGTCGATTGATCCAGAACTATCCTCTGAGACAAGTCTACATAATCCCGGCATAATCCATTGACTGAGCATGCATAACTGAAGTGCTCTCAAATGGAATTGAGCAAAGGGAACTATGTCCATGGAAGCCACCATCAGACCAATTACCTCCATACATTGGTCCACTGTAGGCCATACAACCAACTCTAGAGCTAGGCAAGAGGAAAGAATCTTGGCTCTTCTGAACTCTGTCAGAAATATTTCTATTGAAAGGGAATCTATAATGGTTCTTAAGAATACCACCCTTGTAGCCAGAACATGGGAACTTTTTTCCAAATTCACCTTCCATCCGTGGGAACAAAGGAAAGAAAACAAGATCGCTGTGGATTTTGATAGATGAAAAGATAAAAAGATGGCGCTAACCAGAATGTCATCCAGATATGGTGCCACTGCAATTCCCCTGGACCGGATTACTGCCAACAGAGTTCCCAGGACCTTTGAGAAAATTCTGGGAGCTGTGGCTAGGCCAAATGGAAGCACTGCAAATTGAAAGTATTTGTCCAGATAGGGCAAATCTCAGAAATTTGTGATGATCCCTGTGAATAGGAACATGAACCAGAGGAAGAATAGAGCAGATAGTCTCCATCTTGAAGGACGGCACTTTGAGAAATTTGTTGAGGAACTTTAGATCTAGAATAGGTCTGGAAGTTCCCTCTTTTTTGGGCACCATGAGTAGGTTGGAATAGAACCCTAAACCCTGTTCCTAAAATGGGACTAGGACTATCACTCCCAGGAGGGAAAGCTCCTGCACACATTTCAAGAATGCCTCTCTTTTTATCTGGTCTACAAATAATCTTGAGAGGTTGAAACTGCCCCTGGGAGTAAAGGTCTTGAATTCTAACTTGTAACCCTGGGATACTATGCCCACTGCCCACGGGTCTAGAACATCTTGTTCCCAAGCCTGAGAAAACTGAGAGAGTCTGCCCCCTACTTGATCTGATCCCGGATCGGGGGGAAAACCCTTCATGCTGACTTAGATTCAGCTGCAGGCTTCTTAGATTGCTTCCCCTTGTTTCAAGATTGACTGGGCTTCCACGAAGGCTTGGACTGATCCTGCTTGGTAGAGGAGGGGGAAGGCTTACCTCTAAAGTTACAAAAGGAACAAAAATTACTCTGACGCCCTCTCGATTTGTTCCTCTTATCTTGATGCAGAAAAGATCCTTTACCACCTGGGATATCGGACATAATCTCTGCCAAACCCGACCCAAATAAGGTCTTACCCTTGTAAGGAATCGCCAAAAGCTTAGATTTAGAAGAAACATCTGTTGACCAAGATTTCAGCCATAGTGCTCTATGTGCCAAAATTGCGAAACCAGATATTCTGGCCCACAACTTAATGACCTGCAAAGAAGCATCAGTAATAAAGCAATTGGCTAACTTGAGAGCTTTTGTCCTATCCTGTATCTCCTCTAAAGGAGTCTCTGCTTGGAGGGACTCAGACAAAGCATCAACCCAATAAGCTGCCACAGTTGTCACAGTAGCAATACACACCGTCGGTTGCCATTGTAAACCCTGATGAATATACATTTTATTTAAGAAAGCCTCCATTTTCTTGTTCATAGGGTGTTTGAAAGAGCAACTATCCTCAATAGGAATAGAAGTCCTCTTGGCCAGTGTAGAAATCCCCCCTTCCACCTTGGGGACCATCTGCATTGACTCCTTAATAGAGTCAGTCAACGGGAACATCTTCCTAAAGACTGGAGATGGAGAAAAAGGAATTCCCGGTATCTCCCATTCCCGGGCAATAATTTCTGTAGCACCATCTGGAAACACCCCTCCAGGAGAGGGTACATCGAAGTATCTATTTAACTTGCTAGATTTTTTAGGGTTGACAATGACAGGAGTATTGGAGTTGTCCAAAGTAGCCAAAACCTCCTTTAACAAAACACGAAGGTGTTCAAGTTTGAACCTGAAGGAAACCACTTCAGCATCAGAAGAAGAATTCTCCTATCCGAATCTAAGATTTCACCCTCAGAGGCTACCGAAGTATCCTCCTCTTCTGACATGTGTGAACGAGTCACTTGGTTAGCCTGTACTGGATCAGAAACCTTACTATCTGATTCTTTAGTTTTCCTCTTACGCCTCCCCTGAAGCATGGGGATGACAGCTAGTGCCTCAGATACAGCTGAGGATACATGGGCAGCAATTTCAGCCTTCAAATAAACTCCATCAGGAGATTGTGAGAAACCACAGGACACTGTGTGTGATGCCAAAAAAGTGTGGGATGCTTGAGGAGAAGGCTGTGGCATAGTCTGAACAGCTTCAACCTGAGAGAATAGTGGCTCAGAAACAAAAAGTCTATCTTTGTACATTAAAGTTCTTTCAATACAAGAAGAACCAAAAAGGCAAAGGGGTTCAACTTGGGAATCCAAGCAGAGCTTGCACTCTATAGAAGGCATAGACTCTTGGTCCATATTGTCAGCAACTTTCACACAAAAAAAAAAATATTTTGATACTGTCTCATTAAATTTGATATCCCAAAGTAAATAATCCCTTAATATTTTTTGCTGTTTGTCACTTTAAAGTTATAAAAAAAAACAAATGATCAGCTCAAGGCCAACTTAACCCCAAATTTTACTACTAGCAAAAAAAACCAAAAACTTCCTATACAACCTCTACACCTCAGCGCTAAGCGAAGGTGCCTACATGCCCCTCACTGCATGCTAGACCGAAGGAAGGCAGATTATGAAAACAGAGCAGCTCCGATGTCCGTTGGGCCCCTATGGAGGAAAATACTGAAGCTGCGACAGAGGGGAAAGCGTGCGCTGTTAGAAATGCAGCCGACTAAAGAAGGATCCGCCTCTCCTATGACATCAGAGGTGGTCCCATCGGCGGTAATAGACATGAAAAAGGTAAAAGCACAGTGATAAGTATATTGATCTCTGAGAATAAACTGAGCCACCAATAATTCCTTAAACATTTAACATAACAAATCCATCTCTCAATAAAACATCCACACAGTCCTCTGCTTCCTGCTCATAACATCCTGAGCCTTAGAGATGGTAAAGTCCCATAAATGGTGCAGTATAAAAGCTGTAGTGCCAGAGTCTTCTTCTATGAGAAAATAAAATGGCACTTACCTGCAACCTTGACTGTCCGGCAGAAGGACAGCTCACTTGGCATGAGAGGAAGCCACTCCTCACAGAGATCTGTGGGGAAAAGAATAGACAGAGTAAGCCTACTCTTGCTTTCTATGAGAGGGCAGCAATTTGTTAAGAAAACACAGTGAGGCCCACCCCACATGTTCCTAACTGCTTGAAAGCTACCACAGCCCTACTGAAGAGACTAACGTAGAGTACAGCTATACCCAATTGTCAGGAAAGATCAGAGCAAACCTGCACAGGCTTTAAAAATAATACAATCTTAATAGAAGAGTTTCTTTAACTTACACCTAAACTTCACCTCCTCCTTGCACAGAAGGCAAAGAGAATGACTGGGGATTGTGGGAAGGGAAATGATACTTAACAACTTTGCTGTGGTGCTCTTTGCCTCCTCCTGATGGCCATGAGTGATATTCCCAACAGTAATTGATGATTCTGTGGACTCACCTTATCTTAGGAAAGAAATGAAGCCATGAGGTCTGCAGAGCTGAAAGTGAGGATTATGTTGAGGCACAGATCAGGGACAGGCTACACAGTGGCCATAATCTGTGGCAGGCTATGCAGTGGCCATGATTTTTAAGTGGAAGCATTGAAGGGGTGAGCATTGCAGGTTTAGATAGCAGTATTGTAACATCATCTGTTCACATCTCTTAAGTGAATATTTATAAGTGAGGCACTAAGAATTTTGCAAAATAATTATACAAGAATTGGACAAGGAGTAAACAAGGGTCAAGGCAAGTTCTGTTGTAATACTGTGCTTTATCCACTGATTGCTTAGTTTGTAACAATGCTCAATATCTTCATATTCCTTTTTGCTACCTTTTGTCTCTATAACAAACTACTTTATTCAACCACTCCTTCCCCCTCACCACCTGCACTGTTCATTAGGCCATCTCTTTTAAGCTCACCTTACTTTTTGTATTCATGATTCACTTCACACATTCCTAAAGACTCTCACTCCCCCTTGCAACTTATCCCAAAAACAGTCTCATTACTGAAAATCTGCATCTCACCTCACTTTCCCTCTTGATCATGCTAGCTGCTGGTAACATTTCCCCTAATCCTGATCCCCCACAACTTCCTATCCTTTCACACCCATGTGTGCCTTTCAATAGACTTCAAAAACAAAACTCTGGTAACCTTAATGTCATTACTCTTGCATCTAAAGCCACCAACCCCTTCACTTGTGCACTCTGGAACTCTTGCTCTGTTTGCAACCAGCTCACTTCTATCCATGACCCCTTTATTATCCCCTCTCTCAATCTTCTGGCTCTCACAGAAACCTGTCTCTCTCCTTCAGACACAGCTTCCGCTGCTGCACTGTCACATGGGGGTCTCCACTTCAGCCACACTTCTAGGTCTGGTAATAAACAAGGAGGTGGTGTTTGAATTGTACTTTCCTCTCGTTGCACTTTTCAACAAATACAGCCCTTCTCTTCCCTCACATTTTCTTCATTCAAAACACATATGATTCGCTTATTCTCTCCCCTCTTTATATGTGTTGCAGTCATATACCGCCCCTGGCTCCTCAAACTTCACAAACTCCCCTTTTCCTCTTTCTGACCATCATCTCCTCACTTCTAACATCAGATCCCTCTCTACAACTCTCACTCCTTCTACCCCTCACAACAAACTTCACAGAAGCATCAAGTCACTAGATCAGCAACAGCTCGCTAGCTCTCTTGAGCCTCTCCTCTCTTCTATCCCCTCCTTTTCCTGTCCTGATGAATCTATCTGCCACTATAACTCCACTATTACATTGGTCCTTGTCAATCTGGCCCCACACACCATAGCTCAGAAATCATACACTCATCCTCAGCCCCTGCATACTCCTCTGACACAGTACCTATGCAGATGTTCCCATACTGCTGAGCAACACTGGAGAAATTTTTGGAGTTCAGCTGACTTTCTTCACTACAAGTTCATCTTCAACTTCTATTCTGCCCTTAATCTATATAAGCAACATTACTTCTCCACTCTTATCTCTTATACTCTTTCTTAAAACCAAAAACATTTGTTCTCCATGTTCAATTAAATCAGCTCTTGACATACTACCAGTGTTGCACCCCATCAAAAACTCACAATCATCCAAAACCTACATAGCCATACATTTAACTATTTTGCCCCTGTTACAGAGGAAGAAGTTTCTGCCCTTATACTATCCTCTCACCTCACTACCATTACCCTCAACCCCATCCCCTCACAGCTACTCCCCTCCTTCTCTTCTACCCTTGCCCCTTAACTCTCACAAATCTTCAACCTCTCCCCCAGCACTGGTATATTTCCCTCACCTCTTAAACCCGCACTGGTCACACCTATCCTTAAAAAACCTTTTATCGATCCTACCTCCCCATCAAACTACCGCCCTATTTCCCTACTCCCTTTTGACTTGAAGCTTCTTGAAAAGATAGTATATGCACATCTATCCAATTTCCTTACACTAAACTCCCTCCTTGACCTACTGCAATCTGGATTTCGTCCCCATCACTCCACAGAGATAGCAATTGTTAAAGGGATACTGAACCCAATTTTTTTCTTTTGTGATTCAGATAGACATGCAATTTTAAGCAACTTTCTAATTTACTTTTATTATAAATTTTTCTTCATTCTCTTGCTATCTTTATTTTAAAAAGAAGGCATCTAAGCTAAGGAGCCAGCAAATGTTTGGTTCAAAACCATGGACAGCACTTGTTTATTGGTGCTGTCCAATCAGCAAGGACAACCCAGGTTATTCACCAAAAATGGTCTGGCATCTGAACTTGTTGATAACTCCATCATTACCCCTACCCCACATGCCCGATGTCTTTGGATCACAATTGACTCAGATCTTTCTTTCACTCCTCACATTCAGTCCTTGGCTAAAGCCTGCCGCTTCCACCTTAAAAACATCTCTAAGATTAGACATTTCCTTGCACAAGACACAACTAAGATTTTAATCCACTTTCTCATCCTTTCCTGCCTCAACTACTCCAAATACATGGTCTCCCTAGCTGCCGCCTAGCTCCTTTACAATCCATAATGAATGCCTCTGCCATGCTCATTTTCCTTACAAACAGCTCTTCATCTGCTGCACCTCTGTGCCAATCCCTTCACTAGCTTCCTCTTGCCTCCAGGCTTAAACACAAAATTATCACTCTGACATACAAAGCCCTCAACTGTCCTGCCCCCCCTACATCTCACACCTTGTCAACCAGATACTCTCCTTCCCGACCCCTTTGCTCTACTCACGATCTCCACCTCTCTTGTTACCTCCTCACATTCCCATTTACAAGACTTCTCCAGACTGGCTTAAAAAACCTTTGGAACTCTCTGCGTTGCTCCACTGAACTCTCCCCTAGTTTTGAAAGCTTCAAGCATTCCCTAAAGACTGTACTATTCAGGGATGCATACGACCTACACTAAACTTTCCTTACTCCATTGCTATCCCCTTGAACCCCATAGCATGTAAGCCTATGAGCCCAGCTGTTTGTAGATCACCCTCATAAGAGCCGACTACAACAGTGCAACTCTCAGCAGGGCCCTCTACCCATATGATCCCTATAAATGTTATATTGTATACCGCCTATGTTTATAAGTTTGTAATAACTGTAACTCTTTCTAGAACTGGCAGCCCGGCCAAACTGAGCAATTGGTGGAGAAAGGCATCGGTAAGAGAGGTGACCAAAAACCCAGTGGTCACTCTGGTTGAGCTCAAGAGATTATGTGAGATGAGTGCAACTTGAAGATGGGCAGCCATCACTGCAACACATCACCCGTCTGGGCTTTATGGCCAGATGGAAGCCTTGCCTCAGTGCAAGACACATAAAAGCCTGCTTGGAATTTGCAGAAAGCACCTAAAGGACTCTTAGACAGTGAGAAATAAGATTCTTTGGACTGATAAAATGAAGATTGAACAGTTTGACCTCAAGTCCAAGTGTCATGTATGGAGGAAAAAAAGGTAATGCTCATCACTTGCGCAAAGCCATCCCAACAGTAAAGCATGGTGGTGGTGGAATCGTGCTATGTTGGTGTTTTTAAGCAGCTGGAACTGGTGCAACTGTTGATGTTTGTAAACATGAATATTATGCTTAATATAAATTAAATTATGCTAGTAAAAGTGACCAACTACTCTATCAAAGAATCCCTAATGAAAAAAGCCAGATCAAAGCATCCTATAAAGTTCAAAGGTGTAGAAATACAACTTTTTGAAGACCTCTCTATGCGAACTCTCAAAAAAAGAAGAGACATGCGGCCCCTTATGAACTTACTTTGTCAACATAATATACCTTACAGATGGGGTAATCCATTCAACCTACAACTTCAATGGAAAGGCAGACGCATTTTATGCGACAACCCAGACAACATCACAGCAATTTGTAAAGAACTTCATCTGGAACCACCTGTGCCTTCCGGATCCAATAGCCCTCAATCAAGAGGACAGATACAAAATGATAAACCACTGCCACAAAGACTCGAATGGCAGAAGGTATCTTCTAGGAAGGGCAACAAAACTTTAAATCCCCCATTGGGAGATTCTATGGCAAAGGAGACTATTTAGTCACTTTTAGTTGTTTATTCCTTGCTGTTTTTCTTTCTCTTCTCCTTCTCTTTTTCCCAGGCTCTCTTGGATTGCGTTATGGACTTACTAGGTAAGAGAGTTCAAAATTGCTCCATAGTTATGAGCCACGACTAGGAGGAGAGTTTGCAATGTTCCTTCGTGGTGGGTAAGATACTGCTAACTGATCAGCCAGGTGAATTTGGCAAATTGCGAGGGGAGCCGGCACGGCACAAGACGCACGGCGTATGACGTCGACAAGCATGCAAGATCGAAGTTGCACTGAGTCCCAGCTACACGTGGAGTAAACCTCCATCGCTCCATAGGCAGCTTGTTCGTTTGTGTCTGCCTGGAGAAGCATCTTGGGAGCTGGAGACGCCGGAGACCCCTGAAGGCAATTGCAGGCCGTTTTGCCAAGGCCACAACCTATATTCAGCCTGACAAGTACCAGAGCACTTGGGGACGCAAAGGATGGGAAAGACCCGGTGAGAGTGAAGAGGCTCAGAGAGCTGGAAACTATACCTTCACAAATACACACAGAGCCGCGCCAGAGCGGAGAGGAGGACCCGCCAAGACTGGTGCAGATAGGAGATCAAGAGCAGAGGACTCCTCCCGAATAAAAGAAGAAAACAGCTGAGGAGACCTAAGGTATAGAGCTGAGATCTTGTACCTTAAAAAGGGGAGCTGTACCGGAACAGATAGGAGGAGTCCCACCAAACCTGGTTTTGGTGAAGAAGGAGACTTTAGATACTAAAACTACTGCAGAAGAAGTGTCGCAAAGACCGCAAGTATACATTTATATTTTTTTGCTGATAAACAGTCTTGTCAGGGAGGCTGTCCTGACATTTCCTTAAACAAAACAGTTTGTAAGCTGAGGATATAGAGCTTTACCCTCACCATTTATATATTGGGCTGTCAGCTTTGTCTACCTGAGGCTTTTAAGACCATAAAGGGGTGTGTAACAGGAGAGGAAAACTGCAAAATCCCACACCACTTGATATATCTGAGATACTAATATCTGGGGGACTTACATTTTCTGGGTAAAAAATTGCTCTAAGACTGAGAAAGAGACATTACATAAGTAAATTCAAAAATCAAGAGACATTGGAGTTACAGCATCTAATAATACCCAGAGACTATGTTTTTTATTAAGGGGCAGTTATTATAGATTAATTGGTCTGCCTTATATCTGAATCTTTTTTTTTTTCTGTTTTTTGCACTCCTTTTTCTCCCATGTTGTCTATTCCCTCTATGGAAATCTAGATATATTGAGGTGTGAGAGGATATAACATACTAAGATTTATTGTATGAAGTTTTTTTGGTATGATAAGGCCTAAAGGTAGAAAATAAGTGGTGGTACTGAATTGTATATAGTACTAAGACTGTTCCATGAAATTTGCTATCCGTATTGCAAATAGTTAAAGCTAAGATTAACCTAGAAGGCTGAAGTAAAATAAACCAATAAACACTCACTCAAAAGGGAAAGGGAGAAAAGAAAATATTTTCCTCTTGAATATCTATGAGTTATATATGGATATAAAATAAAAGTGTTGCTAAGACCAATCATAATATCTATAGCCTCATAATACGCAGATAAATAACTGTTGTAAATAAAGTTGAGGGATTGCTGAAAATTGAATAGGAACTAAAATAGTTTCTATTGAACAGATCTATATAAATTGAAAGTAACCTGTTGGTACCCTTTTTATACAGGCAAACACAACACGCATTAAACACTTTTTTTTTTTTTCTCACTATTATCACTACTAACAACATTAACACAACTTAGTCTAAACAAGTAAAGATTAGACTTAAAGATAAGGTGAAGGGAAGAGGTAAAGGAAGGAGTCTAGATTGAATTTATTTATTGTCTACACACTATATATACACTATTAGAGGTTCTTTTTTGAAGAGTGCACGCAATTTCACTTATTCACTTTTTTTCCCCCAGTCCTCACTGTAACACAGTCACACATTCCGAAAAACAAAGGCTTATCTTTTTTCACTATCTATGGAAAAGTTTATCACCAATGCTAAAAATAGATCCCCTGCCATGCCTGCTAAAAAGGATAAAAAACCTAGATCTGTTCTAGATAGCTCAATCGATACAACAAATACACCTATACAAAATCCTGAGGTAAACATAATGTTCAACCAAATAGCTGACCTTATACTCCCTCAGTTCGAATCCCTTAAAAAAGATATAGCAGGTCTGACGAATGAATTCTGGCATTTTTCAAATAGAATTGCCGAGGTAGAAACTAGGGTTTCCGAGCTGGAGGACTATAAAAACTCCCAAGAAGTTCAACTCAGAGAATATTACGTTAAGATTAAAACTATGCAATCTAAAATAGAAGATTTGGAAGATAGGTCTCGGCGTAATAATGTCAGGGTGGTAGGACTGCCCGAGACTAGAGAGTTTGATGATCTAATAAAATTTGCTTCACAAACGCTCCCCCAATTGCTCGGGATGAATATTCAAGCAGAAGGGGTGTTAGTTGAACGGGCCCACAGGACAGGACAGATAAAGAGATTCAGTGATGGGTATAGTAGACCGCGTATAGTGGTCATACGTTATCTTAACTTCCAAGATAAAATTAACATCTTAAGACACTTTAGAAAACTAAATGCACTAATGATAGGTAATACACGCATACATCTCTTTCAAGATTTCTCAATAGAAACCTCCACTAAACGTAAGGAAATGGCTCCATATTGCACAGCTATTATTAAGGCAGGATATAGAGCCAGAATGAGATACCCTGCACAAATACTGGTTGATTTGGACGATATAACTCAAACGTTTAATAATGCATCAGAAGTGAAGCTCTTTTTTGAAAGATATAAAATAGAGTTCAATGCTACAGAGAGGAAAAATAATTAAGTTAAACTTAAGGAAGACTGTTCTAGGTATATGGAATGACTGAAATAAGGTTGACAATTGTGATTGTGTGTTTTCATCCTCCCCCCGAAAGGAGGGAGTATGAATTAAAAAAATGTAATATTGCTTATACTTTTAAAGTGCTACAGGTAACTAAAAAGAAGACAAAAGTGTTACCTGAATATAAATGTTTTCTATACGGGGAGAGAATTAGTTTTTTTTTGTTTTTTTTTTCCCTCTTTCTTTCTATGCTCCCCTCCACCCCCCATGTGATAAAAGATATGAGAATATACAAAACTAGAAATGACTTCTGAGCTCAAACTAATATCATGGAATGTGGGAGGGATAACGTCTCCAATTAAAAGAAAGAATGTTTTGAAGCAGCTTAAAAAACAGAAACCTGATATAATCTTTTTGCAAGAATTGCATCTAAAGGCAACTGAAATTGATAAACTAAAGGTTGGATGGATTGCAGAGGTGCTGGCCACTCCATGCAATAGTAGGAAATGTGGCGTGGCTATTTTATTCCATAAGAACCTTAGCTATAAGATTATAAATCAGGAGTTAGATCCATTCGGTAGATATATTGTTATACAAATAGAAGTAAATAATAAACTCTGGACACTTTGTAATTTATATGGACCGAATGAACTTGATGTTCAGTTTTGGAATAAAATTAAGAATAAGCTGATTCCGTATTTGGACCGTAATCTAGTGATAGCCGGAGATTTTAATATGACACAACACCCAGAGATAGACAGGTTCAGATTGAGTTCTCCAAGATATTATGCAAGGGAAGCTACATTTTTTAGGGACTTTTGTAAAACTTTAAATTTAAAAGATATATGGCGAATACAACATCCTGATACACGCAACTATACATGTGAATCAAAATCACATAAAAAAAAATCTAGAATAGATTTATTTCTGCTAGAAGAGAGACTGCTATCCCTGGATGTTGAGTCACAAATCTCGGAGATCATTCTGTCGGATCACGCGATAGTGAGTATAATAATAACATTTTTCATTTTCCAAATTATATGTCAAATAATACACAGTTTAGAAATTGGTTGGTGGAAGCCTGGAGAGAATATTATAGAAATAATATGGGGTATTTACACAAAATAGAAACTTTCTGGGAAGCGGGAAAGACCGTCCTGAGAGGCGAGATAAAATCACACATGATCAAGGAAAAAAAGAAACATAAACAACAAGAGAACCAACTTGCTAACCAACTTAAAAATGCATATAGGAGATATTTGAGCGAGCCGAATAATAATACTCAATATAAGCAAGCTAAAGAAGCTAGGGAGCTTTTCATGAGGGAAGCCTGGTCATTAGAAGACTTAAAAAATAGAGCTTTCTATCAAGGATTTCAAGGTACTACTGCCAAGCATTTAGCAAGAATATATAAAATTAGGGAAAATAAAAATATAATAACAAGTATCAAAGATGGAGAGCGAAAATGTACCCAAACCACTGAAATTTGTGATATATTCCATAAATATTATAAAATAATTTATTCTAAGGTAAAGATAGATGAATTAGAGCAAGAAAAGTTCTGGCAGAGTATTACATTACCAAAAATTACTGATGATGATTTAAAGATGATTAACCAGCCAATAACAATACAAGAATGTGAAAAGGCAATTAATGCTATGAAACAGAATAAAGCCCCTGGCCCAGATAGGCTACCCGCCGAATTTTATAAAATTTTAATTAAAGAGGTAACAACTACTTTAACCCAATTATTTAACTATTATCTCTGTGAAAGTCAGATGAATTCCCCATATTTTTCAGACTCAATTATAACACTAATATATAAAAAAGGTAAAGATCCAGAAGATCCAGGCGGATATAGACCCATATCCCTCCTAAATAATGATTATAAATTTCTGATGGCAATACTTGCCAGAAAGATTTAAAAAAGTTATTGGAACAATAATCCATAGTGACCAGACAGGATTTATACCAGAAAGAAATGTAGCACGTAATATCAGGAAAGTATTACTGACTATAGATAATTATTATAATAAAAAAAGAGAGAAAAATAAGATAAAGACAGACCTTGCGTTAGTTATGCTAGATGCCGAGAAGGCTTTTGATTAAATTATATGGGAACACCTGTTTTTGGCGCTTGAAAAATTTGAGGTTTTCTGGTTGTATAGTCAATATGCTCAGAAAAATATATAAAAACTCAAGATCGCAAGTATTAGTCAATGGTATTTTATCACAGTATATTACATTACAGAGGGGCACAAGGCAAGGATGCCCCTTGTCACCCCTCTTATTTAATGTGTCATTAGAACCACTGGCAATATGGCTCAGACAGGAATTAAAAGGTATAACCTTGGGAGATCAGAATGTCATTCTATCTCTCTATGCAGACAACCTTACGCTGTACCTAAGCGATACAATATATAGTATTCCCCAATCTATTCAGTTAATTAACCGTTTTAGTACTTTTTCTGGTTATAGAATTAACCCAATAAAATCTGAGATTTTGTGGATCCATAAGACTCTGAATAGTAACTTTTCGCATGTCTTTAAAGAAGCGGATAATATGAAATATCTGGGAATTAAAATCTCAAAAAATCCAAGTGAATGGTATAAGCTCAACTTTGAGGATATATTTACCAATATGGCAGATGAGATGAAAAATTCGAAATTATATTATCTATCGATCTCCGCTAAGATTATGCTAATAAAGACAATTTTTTTCCACGGATCTTGTATCTATTACATAATCTTCCTTTATTTATTACCAAGCAAGATACTAAAAGGTTTTATACAGCATGTTCACTGTTTATTTGGGGAAAGATTCAGCCTAGAATATCAAGGCATAGATCAACACAGTCTGAAAAATATGGGGGATTAGCACTGCCAAACATAGAATACTATAACTGGATCTGTATGATAAAATTTGCGGTAGACTGGGTAACAGAAGCAAACTATGTGACTTATCATGATATAGAAATAAAGCTCGTCAAGCCATTTGATTTGAGAGCCTTACTACATTGTCCTGTGAAGAAGCTACCAAGTAACATTACATATAGTCTGACTTTTGTCAATATTATAATTGCTTGGCAGAAGTACTGTAAGGAGTTGGGACACAACCCAAGGTCATCACATTTACTTCCTATTAAAGGTAACCCCGACTTTACACCAGGGATCCGGGATTTGGTATTTTCAGAATGGGAAAGGAAGGGACTTGTCTATGTGTCCCAACTCTTTCAGGATGATAGCAAGACATTACAGTCATTTGAAAATCTATCTAGTAGATATGCCCTCTCGGCTAAGAATTTCTATGCTTACCTTCAGATAAGGAATTATGCTAGCCAAGTGTGCAGAATAAGTGGATTCGGGTGGGGTGCTAAAGAGATTCCTAATGGAATTAAACTGTATGAGATAGGCCGACGATCAACGTCTTATTGGTATAAATCTTTAACTATAAAGTCTGGCCAAAATAATATAAGAGAACTCAAAGAAAATATAATGAAAATAATTCCTAATATAACAGAGCAGGAGATAGAAAAGAGTATTTCTCTTTCATCACAAGCAACTAGTAATATAAGTTGTCGAGAAGCCCAAATAAAACTACTTAATAATTACTATCTAACTCCATATAGGCTATATAAGATCTCAAAGACTAGACAAACAAGTTGTTGCTTTAAATGTAAAGAAGAAATGGCAGATATCATTCATTGCATATGGGCATGCCCGAAAATTAATCAATATTGGAGAAAAGTTAATTATTGGCTAAATAAATATCTCGAAAAAAAAATTACTATAACTTTTCGACTGATTTTTATGCTAGACTCAGAAAGGAGAAGTAAAGGAGAACAACTTTTTATTAATTTTACCATAATAGCAGTTAGAAATCAACTACTCAGAGAGTGGAAAAAAACAAAGATTCCTACCATTCCCGAACTAGTAAATTTATTAACTCTACAAATGACAATCGAATCATATGACACTAAATTCAACTCGGAAATACATTTTCGAGCTTTCTTTGCAAAGTGGAAAAAATATATAAGTGCTTGGCCAGCACCGCTGCAACACCAATTTACTGCTAGATTCCAGAATTCTTCAATATTTCTTTCCCTAGTACTAGAGGGTGAGTTACCTTATCACTGGATAGATATAACCCAATTTGGGGTTTAATGTAATGATAAGGCTTGTCTTCCAAAGAGCGACTTTTCTTTTTTTTTCTTCTCTTTTTCCTCTCTCACTCCCCGTCTATAAACGATAGCACTTGAAGAATATACCATGTTAGGTAATTATAATTTAAAATTTTGTCTGTTATAAACTGTATAATGTGATGCAAAATCTATTCTTGCACGGCACTAATGATAATTAAAGATAATGAAGTAATTTTTGTAATAAGATGATGATAATATGATATGTATGTTGGAATACTATCAATGTATGGTATTACTTAAGGTAAAAGTGTAATGCTGGTAATGAGATTTATTTTACTTTTTTTTTTTTTTAATGTTCAATGCTTGTATGAAAAACTTAATAAAAAGATTTAAAAAAAAAAAAAAAGATACTGCTAACTGTATATACTCTGTTTTATAGAATCATACATTGGAATATAAAGTCATTTTATATATGCTTGAGGAGATAGCTCTTCATCAATGTTCATCCCCAGTTTCTTATAAGTTAGATTAGTCATAATCTTTCTTAATTATATTTCTTGTTATATGTGTTTATTTGTTAAGTATCATGGCAGACATTATCAAATTGTTATTGACGAGAACCCTGTACACCAATTCCATGCTATAACCAGATATCATTATGAGTGATACAAAAATCTGTTTCATGTCACAGAATGTAAAGGGGTTTAATGGTCCTAATAAAAGGTCCTCAGCATTTAGAGATATATTACATAAAAAAGGAGAAATACTTGGCCTACAAGAAACACATTTTAAAAGAGGCCATATACTGCGTTATCTTCACAATAATTACCCCTTACATTTCTTTAGTGCTCATCCAAAAAAGAAAGCCAATGGGGTCAGCATATTATTACACAGATCAATCCCTTTTAAACTATTAAATCAGAGTAAAGATAAGGAAGGGAGATTTATTGCAATCAGCGGTCTGATCTATAATAAACCAACCACAATAGTAAACATCTATGCCCCAAACCAAAATCAGACTAACTTTTTCAAATCCATCATCCCACTGATCCAGGACATTCTAGTTGGTCAATTAATTGTACTGGGAGATTTCAATATCCCCCTCAACCCTAAAATAGATAGTTATAATAAAAACATACAAACCCCTAAGAAACCACTTAAAACAGTTTGGTCTTTCCTGAAGACATTTGGCTTACATGATACATGGAGGGTATTCAATCCAGATAAAAGAGATTATACATTTTTTTCGGCCCCTAATAAAACATACTCAAGAATTGATTTCATTTTAGTAGACCACCTTACATTATCACAAATTACAGATATTAAGATTCTACACATGGCTTGGTCGGATCATTCTATGATGAAAAGTAGTATTATCTGGCCAACCGCACCGATTAGAGATTTTAACTGGAGGTTAGAGAACCAACTCCTTTTAGACCCTGAAATTAGTAAATTAATAGCAGAAGAATTAGCGGAATTTTTTCGCAACAATGTACAAGAAGGTATGGCACATACAACTGTATGGGAAACACATAAAAGTTACGTGAGGGGAATTTTAATAAAAGCAAGAGCTTGCAGAAACAAAGCCAGTAGAGAGGAATACGCACATATATCTAGGGAATTAACTCAGCTAGATTATCTCCATAAATTATATCCCACAGACAATAATATCCGAGACCAGCTGGATTTCTACAGAACAAAAATGCAGACTCATTTGCATACGGTGGCACAATCCACTGCCCTTAAACTGAAACAAAGATATTATGCTGAAGCCAACAAACCTGGCAGGCTCTTAGCAAGATTACTCAAAACTAAACAATCTAAACATTATATCCACTCAATAAAATCACCAAAAGGCAAATCAGTAGAAGACACAAAACAAATAGCAGAAACTTTTAAAAATTACTATCACTCTCTTTACAACCTGTTCCCTAATAGAACACACGCACAGCATTCACCACAATGCTCTAAATACTTAGATAAGGTCCAGTTGATACAGCTTTCAGAAGAGGAGAAAGATAGCCTAAGTTCAACAATTCTACAATCAGAAATTCTAGAAGCAATTAAAACACTTAAGCCAGAGAAAGCCCCAGGCCCGTATGGGTTCTCAGGCCTATATTATAAATTATATCAAGATACCCTTCTCCCCCACACGTTAAATACATTCCACCAGATAGAAGACACAGGCACATTCCCAGATACCATGCTTCAAGCATCCATCACGGTCTTACCAAAACCTGGGAAGAAACATGATCAACCAGCGAACTATTGGCCTATGTCCCTTCTTAACCTGGACTTAAAGATATATGCCAACATGTTGAATAGAATATTACCCAAATTAATCTCTCCCGATCAAGTAGGCTTTTTGCCGAAAAGGGAATCAAAAGATAATACAATCAAGATTATAGATATTCTAGAGTATGTGAATAAACATAAAACCCCTATGATACTACTATCAACAGATGCTGAAAAAGCGTTTGATAGGCTGGATTGGTCCTTTTTAGTAGCAACACTAAATAAATTTAATTTCCCTCCCCTTTTTATAAAACAAATTATGGCATTATATACCTTCCCCTCAGCACAACTGTGTATAAACGGCACTCTATCTGAGCAATTTGTAATAAGGAATGGAACCAGACAAGGCTGTTCCCTGTCCCCCCTCCTGTTTGTTTTGTCCTTAGAGGTCCTAGCATTGAAGATACGACATAACAGAGATATAATGGGAATACGAATCATGAACAAGGAGTACAAACTATCCATGTTCCCTGATGACATTCTTATGTCTCTAACTTCACCAATTAAGTCACTCATTAATGTTCAGAAAGAGCTTATAGAATATGGGAGACTATCGAATTTCCTTGTAAACATGACAAAATCAGATATACTTCCCATTAACATTAGTGACCGCACATTAAATAATGTTAGAGAAATCTGCAAATTCCAACTCAAAACTATTAAATACTTAGGAATTAATGTGACACACCTAATATTGCATCCCTACGGTAAATGAACTATACAAAACTCATCACTAGTATCTCCAGGCTCACTTCCACTTGGGGTACTAAAAATACTTCATGGATAGGCAGGATACACGCTGCTAAAATGGTGATCCTGCCAAAGATTCTGTATATACTTCAGACGATCCCACTCTTACACACTGAAAGCTACATAATCAAACTACAAAAAATAATAAACAAATACATTTGGAGGAATAAACCCTCTAGGATAAATAAAGCGACTATGTTTACTTCAAAAATCATGGGGGGGTGTTGGGAGTCCCAAACCTATTGGTTTACAAAAAAGCAATATCCATGCAGAGAATTGTGGAATGGTGTAGATTTAATAAAGACAATTTTAAGCATTGGATACAAATTGAACACGATATCACTGGAAGCCAGCAATTGGGCGGAGCTTGTTGGTTACCCAACTCCACCTACTTTGACCAAGGGGAGGAGTTGCAGACTGTATCTAATGCGGTCTGTGACTGGAAGTCTGTATGTACACTTAGTGAAGGGATTTCAAGTAAGTTTTCACCTCTTACCCCAATTTTAGCAAACCCTAACCTCCCATTGGGGCACACATTTAATCAGGAATCCGATCTTTCTATAAATAGAGTGTTACCTATAGCCTCCATAGTATCTGGCAACAAATTAAAACCTAGAATAGATCTAGAGAAGGAGAATGGAAATATTTTTACATCCTGGTTAAGATACCACCAAGTGAACCATTACCTCAATACTCATAGAGATCAAGATAAGCTTCTTTGGCCACTCACTGTATATGAAAATATGTGTTATACAACCTTCCCGGCAAGAGGAATTATCTCACAAATTTATAAATTACTAATGAAAACAACCTCCCCCAAACCACATACTTATATGAAAGCATGGGAGAAAGATCTTGGAGATGGGTTTAATACTAAAGATTGGCCAACTATTTTTCTTAATACAACCCACTACGCACACTCCACCCTGGGGCTGGAAACTAATTATAAGGTTATGATGAGGTGGTATTTAACACCATGTAGGCTTAAGCATATGTTCAGTAACGCATCAGATAGATGCTGGCGGTGTAATTTAGAGGTGGGAACAATGGGACATATATGGTGGTCTTGCAAAATTATCCAAGATTTCTGGGTGTTGGTGCTACAAGAAATTAACACAGTCCTGACGTCCAGTCTTCCGATGACACCGATAATATGCTTATTTAACACTTTCAGTGAGATACGATGTGCAATAAAGAAATCCCTAGCACAAATTTTATTCAATGCTGCAAAAATGTTAATAGCCTCTAACTGGAAATCTAGCAGACTTCCCTCGTTGGAAGATTGGAGATCAAAGGTACACAGCCTCCTAATCTTGGAAAGGTATAATTTCCTTAAAACTAATCAGATGCCAAAATACTATGATATGCTATTTTTCTGGGAATCTTATACAGGTGCCATCCTTTAATGAGATGGGATATGTTGTTATGTGTGTAAACTCTGCTGTAATATGAATCAATGTACCAATTTAGGTGTTGAACAAGTGTGTCTTAGTATTAATAACACGATTATGTAGAAACTATGTCTATTTGAGTGGATTATTGAAAAGGTTATATTGTCAAGAGGTGTACACAGTTATATGATCTTGTCATGATACAGGTTGGATTTAGTTTAGTTTGTTAGGTTATTTAAAGTCTTAATATAAGATATGTGTTTGTTGACAATGAAAATTATATATTGTATAAACAAGAGTGTGTTTGGATATATACACTACTTTATAAGATGTAACTTAATTCAATATTGTTGTAATGTGTAAAATACCTTAATAAAGAATTAATAAATAAAAAATAAAAACAATTAAATTATGCTGTTTTTAGTGCACCATGCATAGGTTTTCCTTTCAGAATAATAAGTGTTTTGAGTATTTTGCTGAAGACTCGCCACTTTTTAAAAATGTGAATTACACTGTGATTTATGAGAAAATGTCATATACGCCTATGGAAAGCCCATGTTCAGAATATTTTATGAAAAAAACATTTACAATTTGTATTATATTTTTTTAATTACACATTTCTTGCTTTTTTACACATACAGTGTATTTAAATTACAATTTATGCTGTGCATAGCTAATACAATCAATTCCTGTGTAATTTACTAACACATTTTACATTTTTGATAAGATACAATTTTTGATGAACAATTTCATTATGAATTTTGATGCACCTTAGCGATACAATTTTGTTCCTTCATATTTCTGTGTAAATGATTCAATTATGAATTTTGTAAGACTTAATAATTACACCTTTTATTGTGTAGTTTTGTAATATGTGGATCTCCTTCAACATATGCAAATGCAGTATACACCCTATTTTCAAGAAAACAGTGGTTTTATATTATTTATTTATTTAGATTATCGAATGTCACCAGCACAGGGATTGCACATCCTTACACTGTATAAAAAAGTAGAGAAACCACTACTACTTTTGAAACTTTCCTTTGCCCTCTAATGAGATTACCTGTAAATTACCCAGTATCATCTCTAAATTTTCAACTATCTTAAAAAAGTGAAATATGCTAAATGTATGTACCGAGCTTTAAATTCCATTAATTGATTTTTATTCCACAGAAGTGGTTTTAAATACAGCAACATTTATTTATTTATTTATTTATTTTTTAAATAAATTGTATGTATATATAGAAAGAGTGTCAAGAATAAGGAACACTATCAATACTTTTAAATTAACCACCTACTGATTATAAGCAAACATATCACATGCTCAGGAAAGTAGAACTAAATATGTGTGCCTTAGTATTTGTGGCCCAAGGAATGGTGGAACTAAAAATGTGTGGTCTGGAGACTTCTGGTGGGTGGGCAAACAAGGTGCCCTCTGTATTGCAGAACAGCAGATAGAGGGTACTTCACAAAGTTGTCTAATCTGGCCCGATACTACTGGATTAAAAAATAAATAAACAAAATATATATTATGGTGTGTTTAATAGCAATACATTTATATGAACACAAATGTTGATCTAGTCTTCAGTGTTTTAAACATAACAAGATGTTGCCATATTGCTATATTTGCTCAGACCACATATTTACTTTACATTTTTTCTGAGATTAGGAAATACTAGAAAAAAAAAAACTATTTAAATAATGTCAGTGAGTGTACAGTTATTATTTGTTAAAATCAAAGTAATGGGTACTTGAAATTTTCTTATTTTTGTTATAAGCACAATGCATAACCACTCTTTATTATTTTTGAAATAGGAAACAATAGGTAAGCATGGCAGTTAGTGCTTTTTCTAGAAAAAAAGATGCAAAAACTGAAAGCAAATTATCCAGTAAACTGCATTATTTTTTCACCTTAATGTATTTGTCAGCTTCTGAGATTATCATTATTACTGTAGTGAGGAACAAATGCTTAAAGGGACAGTCAAGTCCAAAAAAAATGTTCATGTTTCTAATAGGGCAGGTAATTTTAAACAACTTTCTAATTTACTTTTATCACCAAATTTGCTTTGTATTCTTGGTATTCTTAGTTGAAAGCTAAACCTAGGAGGTTCATATGCTAATTTCTTAGACCTTGAAGGCTGCCTCTAATCTAAGTGCATTTTGATAGTTGTTTACCACTAGAGGGCATTAGTTCACATGTTTCATATAGATAACATTGAGCTCATGCACGTGAATTTATCATGAAGACAGCTCTGATTGGGTAAAATGCAAGTCTGTCAAAAGAACTGAAATAAGGGGGCAGTCTGCTGAGGCTTAGATACAAGGTATTCACAGAGGTAAAACATGTATTATTATAACTGTGTTGGTTATGCAAAACTGGGGAATGGGTAATTAAGGGATTATCTATCTTTTAAAACAACAAAAATTCTGGTGTTGACTGTCCCTTTAAGTGAAAAAAAAAAATAGATATTCAGAGAAAGTGGAAAAGAGAAAGGAAGAGAGAATGAATGAGTGTATGAGATACAGCAAAATCCAGCAGCACTGAATGTTTCATTCATAAAGGGTCAAAACCTCGCTGGCATGGAGAGAAATCACACAAAATCTTTGGGAGCTTTTTTGAGCATTATATTGCAATGTATGTGTTTCCCCTTTACAGACAGAATCATATATAGCTAGATAAAATTTGACTTTCTAAAATTATTTGAGCAACCTCCCTGTACTGGCAAGACATCACCAGAGTGGAGATCTTTAGATCATCAGGCCCAGAATGAGAAGGTGATTGTGAGAGAGAGACATAGGGCACCATGTACTAAGGCGTAAACATTTTCGCACAGACCCTATCGAATTAACCCGCCGGCATTCGCACCATGCGGATAGAACTTTGTTACATGAATGTACTAAAATCCAAGGCGTAAAATTTTGCGTCTAATCTGTCTCAAAGACAATCGGATTATTGATAACTTTGAAGCTTCGCTCGGCGCGAAAGAACAAAGTTACTAAGCAGTCTACTCTCTAATTGGTTTAGTTCTTAACTCATGTGACCATCTAGGTGTCATAATTGTCATACAAGCGGCAACGTTTAGCTGCTGACATGTATAAGAATGTGCATTTCACAGACATTTTAGAATATTGTTTATTTACTTTTCGGTATTTACTTAGAGAAGATGGCTTGCTCCAGAGATTCAGCTACTTCCAAGAAGACTCGCAACCCTAACTTCTCGCATCAACAGAATGTTGTACTTGGTGATCTAGTACTCGAATACTATGATAATATTTATGGTAGTCGAGTCAAGCAAACCCCCGGTGTCCGTAAGAAGACTATTTGGGAAAAAATTAGTGACGCGGTGAGTGCTCAAGGACCAACAAAAAAAGATATTGAATCCTGCAAAAAAAGGTTCAATGATATCAAGCGTCAAACTAAAGCCAAAATTGTCAAAGAAAAGCAATATGCACGTGGTACTGGAGGCGGACAACCTTATGTCGCAGATTTGACTGACTTCGAAAGAAAAGTTCTACAGAGGCTTGGCACGGAGGTCATTGAGGGCATAACTGATTACTGTGATAGCGACATTCGAGGTAATTATACATGAATGTCCAAATTAATATTTATATTGTTTAATTGTCTGCACCAAAAATGTGTCTCTTACGTTAATGTTTTTTAAAAACATTATTAACCGTTTTTTAATGTGCTATTTACTTGTTTTATCAATTTTTCTTCCTTCTCTTTCTATCTTTATTTAAAAAGCAGGAATGCAGTCTTAGCAGTCAGCACATTTTAGGTTCATCACCAGGGTTAGCGTTTGCTTATTGGAGGTCGACATTTAACCAACAATAAGCAAGCATAACCCAGGTTATCGACAAAAATTGTGCATGTTCCTATGAATCCTGTTTCTGCTTTTTAAAGAAAGATAGCAAGAGAATGAATAAAAATAGATAATACGAGTAAATTAGAAAGTTGCTTTTATATATATATATATATATATATATATATATATATATATATATATATATATATATATATATATATATATATATATATATATATATATATATATATATATATAAAACTTGTAACCCGGAATCTAGATAAGAAAAAAAAAAATTAAGAAAACTTAAGTATTGTCACACAATTTTTTTAAAAAAAGGTTGTTAAAAAGCAGTTATCAATAAATAATTACCATTTAGATTAGAGGAGGTATTTTCCATAGCTGGACTTGTCTGTGTAGATTTAGAAACCTTAGATATTTCCAAGTCATTATCAGTATCTGAAATATTTGTTGAGTTTTTCTCACTACTTGCATCTGTAATATATATTTATAAATAGATAGATATATAGATTGTTAGATTATATTATAATCTTTATTAATAGAGTAAATTTACCAATATCAAACATTTACCTAGTTGCATTGAGGGTGAAGTTACTGACATCCTTTGAGGAGCATTATTATCCTCATTGTCACTATCTATGAACGATTACAGAAGAACACAATTAAAAAAATTATAACTGTAATATTTGTAATGGTACCAAATATTAGAAAAATACCTTCTGTAGAAGATAATTGTAATATTTTTCTGAACCTGTTTTTCTTCTTTCAGGGTGTGTGTGGGGGTGGGGAGCGCTAACTACTATAGCTGTGAGTAGGACTAAGTTTAGTGATAATTAATTGTATTATCTATTTGTGTTTCAATAGTATACCTTGAAAAATCTCTCTTAATTAGTATGTGTGACTGATTAATTCTTTTTAGATTAGAAACCTTCTATGTGTTCGTGATATTATAATTAATACTTTGCTAAACTGTACAATGTGTTTGTAACTAAATATTCATTTGTGATAGTGAACTATATTAGTGACTTGTATATTGTGCTCTGCGTGTACACCTTTGAGATCTTAGTTCTTCTGTATACCTCTAAGATAACTATATCAAATGGTAGGTAAATATTGTAGATTGACACTCCTTAGTATTGATATATAGAAATGACACCAAACTTGTATACACTAAAATAATTTATATAACAAAAATAACATATAATGAATTCAAGTATTATATGGATAAAAATGATTTCAATAACCAACAATTTTTAAATCATACATATGCATTCATATAAAAATATGTTGAATCTCGAGTAAAAAAAGGCTGCTTCAAGTTCTGATATTGTATCAAAAATCCGGTACACACTTTCTCATATATGCATATATTGAACCTTTGGGATTGTGTGTACAATTCGTTTAATATGTTGCGAAAAGTTGTGGCCACAACTGAGTTCCTTAAAATTTTTGGTATCTCCAAATGAGGATAGTGTTATACAATAATATTGTTGCACTCCCCCTAACCGGACCTCCGATTGTTTCTTACCTCGTTGTATAGGGGTCCTGGGAAGCTGCTCGCTATTAGTTGTACCTTTAATGGAGGATCAGCGTCACTCTGTTTGAAGTTCCCGGCGGCTTGCTTCCTATCCCTGACGTTGTCTATTCCACGTGATTTGTTGGAGGCCAATCAGGTAACCGGATCGTGGAGGGACTGTATCTCCTTGAAATCCTGACTTGCTTGGTTCTTTTGCGGCCTTTGCAATCCACACTGGATAGTCTGTCTATGTGTTTCAGTGCTCTCCTGCACCTTTATCAAGACTTATATGTTTAGTGTGGTTTTCGGCTGTATTTAAGGTTCCGGTCAGCTTTGTAACTCCTCCCATATTGTTTAGAGTTAACCTTCATATATTAAAATTGGATGCATTCATACATTTGGAAAAAACTTCTCTAAAACTGTATAAAATACATTTCTCTAATGCAGATGACATCAACCATTATATATTATAAATATTTGAAAATATTTGTGAATCTATAGGTTTGATACTGTGTCATTATTTACAAGTATTTTACTCTTTTTGCGCTACAATATTGATCCCTATATAGACAAAAGATTTTTTCTCCGATAGGAGAAAATATTTACTCCTAATATTATTGTTACAAAAAGTGTATTGCTACCACTTCATAGATGAATCAATCTATTGAGTTTTAAAATACTATAGGCATTGTTTGCACTGCTGCTACTATGTGCTTATCAATACTGTTACTATGTGAAAATATTATGTGAAATATTTACTAATAAAATTATTAACTAATAATAATGTTTTGATCTGTTTAGGTGTGCACTACTTTAACTATGTGCTTACGGTATGATTATAAAAAAATCGAAGGGATTTTTTGGACATAAATCTATGGGAATTTTTTAAAATTTTACGCATTATCCAGTTATATGAATGGGTTGAGGTCTAATTCGGCATTTAAGCCATTGGGGGTTAGTGTATTAAATTTAAAGATTAACTCTGCTTCTTTCAGTAGCATGAGTTTCTCTATGTTGCCTCCTCTTTTGTCTGATACTTTTTTTTATACCCCAGTATTTGAAGCCCATTGGTTTTTTTTTGATGAACCTCTGTAAAATGTTTTGATAGTAAATGTTTGCAATTTCCTATTTTTATATTTGAGAGGTGTTCTCTAATTCGTTCATGTAATGGGCGACTCGTTTGACCCAAGCATTGCAAATTACATTGGCATTGTATTAGGTATATGGTATTTATGTCAGAACATCTAATTATTTATCTTATGGGATATCTGAAATTGTTATTTGAAGATCTTACTTCTTTGTCTTTCTTCCCATATCTACAGGCTTTACAGCTGTTACATGGGTACAAGCCTTGTAGTTTCTTCCCTGATAAATCCTGTTCTTTTGATTCACTAATTTTATTAAATTGACTTGGTGCCAATATGCTTTTTATGTTTTTTGTTTTTCTAAATAATACTGTCGGATGTTCCTCTATTATATCTGTTAATAATGGATCTTTCCTAATTATGTGCCAGTGTTTACGTAGAATTCTAGTTAAGATCTTGTGGTCTTCGTTATATTCTGTAATGAATTTAACTTGTTTTGATGAGTCTATTGTTTTGCTTTTGTTTTTAGTGTATTCATGTAATTCTTTCCTATCTTTCTTTATCGCTTGGGTTTTTGCTGTCTCTATTATTACTTCTTTATAACCTTTTTCTTGGAATTTCTTTTCTAATTCATTTGCTTGTCTATGAAATGTTGCCTCTTCTGAGCAGACAATCGGAGGTCCGGTTAGGGGGAGTGCAACAATATTATTGTATAACACTATCCTCATTTGGAGATACCAAAAAATTTTAAGGAACTCAGTTGTGGCCACAACTTTTCACAACATATTAAACGAATTGTACACACAATCCCAAAGGTTCAATATATGCATATATGACAAAGTGTGTACCGGATTTTTGATACAATATCAGAACTTGAAGCAGCCTTTTTTTACTCGAGATTCAACATGTTTTTATATGAATGCATATGTATGATTTAAAAATTGGTGGTTATTGAAACCATTTTTATCCGTATAATACTTGAATTCATTATATGTTATTTTTTTTATATAAATTATTTTAGTGTATACAAGTTTGGTGTCATTTCTATATATCCATACTAAGGAGTGTCAATCTACAATATTTACCTACCATTTGATATAGTTATCTTAGAGGTATACAGAAGAACTAAGATCTCAAAGGTGTACACTATCACAAATGAATATTTAGTTACAAACACATTGTACGGTTTAGCAAAGTATTAATTATAATATCACGAACACATAGAAGGTTTCAAATCTAAAAAGAATTAATCAGTCACACATACTAATTAAGAGAGATTTTTCAAGGTACACTATTGAAACACAAATAGATAATACAATTAATTATCACTAAACTTAGTCCTACTCACAACTATAGTAGTTAGCGCTCCCCACCCCCACACACACCCTGAACCAAAATCTCTGATGCTGGGAGAATATCAGAATTGGGGCAGCATTGTGAGCTAAAAAGGTCTGACATATAGTTCACACCACACACACTCTTTGCACAGACTGTTTTTCTTCTTTGTCAACACTCTTTTATTGGTTTCTGTTAAAACAAACAAAATAAATTCTAATTATTATTATGTTAATAAGTTCTGTAACTTTAGATATTTAATTCATGGTTCCTTTTGTACCTTGAGGTGTATGTACGATTGTTAGGCGCCTGACACCTCCTTTCTGTGGAGACAATTGTCTGTCAAGCAAAGACAGTGCCAAGGGCGGGGATCTATCCTCACTGCGAGGTGTCAAATTTAGAATAGGCCTTACATAACGTGGAGGAGGAGCACCACAAATATTTTCTTTCTTTTTATCTGAAATAGTGAATACAGATATACAAAACAAGATTGCTAAATATATTTTTGATATTTAAGTTTTATTTTTTAAAAGGTACCTGTAATTTTACATGTCCAATTTATAAAGTTCAAGAATAAATATTCTATTACTTAAATTTATTTTAAATAGAATACATCTATTTAAATAATAGAATACAATCTGTTATGTTATAAAAATATATATTGTTATATCATAACTGTTAAAAAATAAAGAAGATGGGAGAATTGTGATTTGTATTCAACAATCATCAAGTACAGTATAATAATTGATGATGTATGTAGGATGTTTCTTAAATTTGTATTTTTACTACTAAAAGTAGTTGTAATATAAGTTTAAATTTTGTAAGTAAATGTTTCATCCAGGTATCATTCTTTCTTAGTTTGTTCCAATTGTAGATCTTACATATGTTTATAGTTTTTATAATTTCTTTAAAATTAGAAATGAGAAAACCATAAATCACAACCGGCTAGATTTGGAGTTTTGTCGGTAACGACCCGAAAAACTAACGCCGGATTTTTTCTGGCCGCACCATAAAAATAACTCTGGTATTGAGAGTCCACAGAATGGCTGCGTTAGGCTCCAAAAAAGGAGCGTAGAGCATTTTTAACGCAGCTTCAACTCTCGATACCAGAGTTGCTTACGCAAGCGGCGAGCCTCAAAAACGTGCTCGTGCACGATTCCCCCATAGGAAACAATGGAGCTGTTTGAGCTGAAAAAAAAACCAAACACCTGCAAAAAAGCCGCGTTTAGCTCCTAACGCAGCCCCATTGTTTGCTATGCGGTAACCCTTCCTACATCTGCACTTAACACTCTAACATGTACCCCGAGTCTAAACACCCCTAACCTTACACTTATTAACCCCTAATCTGCCGCCCCCTCTATCGCTGACCCCTGCATATTATTATTAACCCCTAATCTGCCGCTCCGTAAACCGCCGCTACTTACATTATCCCTATGTACCCCTAATCTGCTTCCCTAACATCGCCGACCCCTATATTATATTTATTAACCCCTAATCTGCCCCCCACAACGTCGCCTCCACCTGCCTACACTTATTAACCCCTAATCTGCCGACCGGACCTGAGCGCTACTATAATAAAGTTATTAACCCCTAATCCGCCTCACTAACCCTATAATAAATAGTATTAACCCCTAATCTGCCCTCCCTAACATCGCCGACACCTAACTTCAATTATTAACCCCTAATCTGCCGACTGGAGCTCACCGCTACTCTAATAAATGTATTAACCCCTAAAGCTAAGTCTAACCCTAACACTAACACCCCCCTAAGTTAAATATAATTTACATCTAACGAAATTAATTAACTCTTATTAAATAAATTATTCCTATTTAAAGATAAATACTTACCTGTAAAATAAATCCTAATATAGCTACAATATAAATTATAATTATATTATAGCTATTTTAGGATTAATATTTATTTTACAGGTAACTTTGTATTTATTTTAACCAGGTATAATAGCTATTAAATAGTTAAGAACTATTTAATAGCTAAAATAGTTAAAATAATTACAAAATTACCTGTAAAATAAATACTAACCTAAATTACAATTAAACCTAACACTACACTATCAATAAATTAATTAAATAAACTACCTACAATTACCTACAATTAACCTAACACTACACTATCAATAAATTAATTAAATACAATTCCTACAAATAAATACAATTAAAAAAACTAGCTAAAGTACAAAAAATAAAAAAGAACTAAGTTACAAAAAATAAAAAAATATTTACAAACATAAGAAAAATATTACCACAAATTTAAAGTAATTGCACCTACTCTAAGCCCCCTAATAAAATAACAAAGCCCCCCAAAATAAAAAAATGCCCTACCCTATTCTAAATTACTAAAGTTCAAAGCTCTTTAACCTTACCAGCCCTGAACAGGGCCCTTTGCGGGGCATGCCCCAAGAAGTTCAGCTCTTTTGCCTGTAAAAAAAAACATACAATACCCCCCCAACATTACAACCCACCACCCACATACCCCTAATCTAACCCAAACCCCCCTTAAATAAACCTAACACTAAGCCCCTGAAGATCTTCCTACCTTATCTTCACCCTGCCAGGTTCACCGATCCGTCCTGAAGAGCTCCTCCGATGTCCTGATCCAAGCCCAAGCGGGGGGCTGAAGAGGTCCATGATCTGGCTGAAGTCTTCAGCCAATAGAATGCGAGCTCAATCTGATTGGCTGATTGGATCAGCCAATCGGATTGATCTTGATTCTGATTGGCTGATTCCATCAGCCAATCAGAATATTCCTACCTTAATTCCGATTGGCTGATAGAATCCTATCAGCCAATCGGAATTCGAGGGACGCCATCTTGGATGACGTCCCTTAAAGGAACCGTCATTCGGCTAGTAGGCGTCGGGAGAAGAGGATGTTCCGCGTCGGAGGTCTGCAAGATGGATCCGGAAGAAAGAAGATTGAAGATGCAGTTGATAGAAGACTTCATCCGGATCATGGACCTCTTCAGCTCCCGCTTGGATGAAGACTTCATCCGGATCATGGACCTCTTCAGCTCCCGCTTGGATGAAGACTTCATCTGGATCATGGACCTCTTCAGCCCCCCGCTTGGGCTTGGATCAGGACATCGGAGGAGCTCTTCAGGACGGATCGGTGAACCTGGCAGGGTGAAGATAAGGTAGGAAGATCTTCAGGGGCTTAATGTTAGGTTTATTTAAGGGGTTTTGGGTTAGATTAGGGGTATGTGGGTGGTGGGTTGTAATGTTGGGGGGGGGTATTGTATGTTTTTTTTTACAGGCAAAAGAGCTGAACTTCTTGGGGCATGCCCCGCAAAGGGCCCTGTTCAGGGCTGGTAAGGTTAAAGAGCTTTGAACTTTAGTAATTTAGAATAGGGTAGGGCATTTTTTTATTTTGGGGGGCTTTGTTATTTTATTAGGGGGCTTAGAGTAGGTGTAATTAGTTTAAATTTGTTGTAATATTTTTCTTATGTTTGTAAATATTTTTTTATTTTTTGTAACTTAGTTCTTTTTTATTTTTTGTACTTTAGCTAGTTTATTTAATTGTATTTATTTGTAGGAATTGTATTTAATTAATTTATTGATAGTGTAGTGTTAGGTTAATTGTAGGTAATTGTAGGTAGTTTATTTAATTAATTTATTGATAGTGTAGTGTTAGGTTTAATTGTAACTTAGGTTAGTATTTATTTTACAGGTAATTTTGTAATTATTTTAACTATTTTAGCTATTAAATAGTTCTTAACTATTTAATAGCTATTGTACCTGGTTAAAATAAATACAAAGTTACCTGTAAAATAAATATAAATCCTAAAATAGCTATAATATAATTATAATTTATATTGTAGCTATATTAGGATTTATTTTACAGGTAAGTATTTATCTTTAAATAGGAATAATTTATTTAATAAGAGTTAATTAATTTCGTTAGATGTAAATTATATTTAACTTAGGGGGGTGTTAGTGTTAGGGTTAGACTTAGCTTTAGGGGTTAATACATTTATTAGAGTAGCGGTGAGCTCCAGTCGGCAGATTAGGGGTTAATAATTGAAGTTAGGTGTCGGCGATGTTAGGGAGGGCAGATTAGGGGTTAATACTATTTATTATAGGGTTAGTGAGGCGGATTAGGGGTTAATAACTTTATTATAGTAGCGCTCAGGTCCGGTCGGCAGATTAGGGGTTAATAAGTGTAGGCAGGTGGAGGCGACGTTGTGGGGGGCAGATTAGGGGTTAATAAATATAATATAGGGGTCGGCGATGTTAGGGAAGCAGATTAGGGGTACATAGGGATAATGTAAGTAGCGGCGGTTTACGGAGCGGCAGATTAGGGGTTAATAATAATATGCAGGGGTCAGCGATAGCGGGGGCGGCAGATTAGGGGTTAATAAGTGTAAGGTTAGGGGTGTTTAGACTCGGGGTACATGTTAGAGTGTTAAGTGCAGATGTAGGAAGGGTTACCGCATAGCAAACAATGGGGCTGCGTTAGGAGCTGAACGCGGCTTTTTTGCAGGTGTTTGGTTTTTTTTCAGCTCAAACAGCTCCATTGTTTCCTATGGGGGAATCGTGCACGAGCACGTTTTTGAGGCTCGCCGCTTGCGTAAGCAACTCTGGTATCGAGAGTTGAAGCTGCGTTAAAAATGCTCTACGCTCCTTTTTTGGAGCCTAACGCAGCCATTCTGTGGACTCTCAATACCAGAGTTATTTTTATGGTGCGGCCAGAAAAAATCCGGCGTTAGTTTTTCGGGTCGTTACCGACAAAACTCCAAATCTAGCCGGTTGTGATTTATGGTTTTCTCATTTCTAATTTTAAAGAAATTATAAAAACTATAAACATATGTAAGATCTACAATTGGAACAAACTAAGAAAGAATGATACCTGGATGAATAACTTTATTATAGTAGCGCTCAGGTCAGGTCGGCAGATTAGGGGTTAATAAGTGTAGGCAGGTGGAGGCGACGTTGAGGGGGGCAGATTAGGGGTTAATAAATATAATATAGGGGTCGGCGGTGTTAGGGGCAGCAGATTAGGGGTACATAAGGATAACGTAGGTGGCGGCGCTTTGCGGTCGGCAGATTAGGGGTTAATAAGTGTAGGCAGATGGAGGCGACGTTGAGGGGGGCAGATTAGGGGTTAATAAATATAATATAGGGGTCGGCGGTGTTAGGGGGAGCAGATTAGGGGTACATAAGGATAACGTAGGTGGCGGTCGGCAGATTAGGGGTTAAAAAAATGTATTTGAGTGTCGGCGATGTGGGGGGACTTCGGTTTAGGGGTACATAGGTAGTTTATGGGTGTTAGTGTACTTTAGAGTACAGTAGTTAAGAGCTTTAGAAACTGGCGTTAGCCCAGAAAGCTCTTAACTACTGACTTTTTTCCTGCGGCTGGAGTTTTGTCGTTAGATGTCTAACGCTCACTTCAGAAACGACTCTAAATACCGGAGTTAGAAAAATCCCATTGAAAAAATAGGATACGCAATTGACGTAAGGGGATCTGCGGTATGGAAAAGTCGCGGCTGAAAAGTGAGCGTTAGACCCTATTTTGAGTGACTCCAAATACCGGCGGTAGCCTAAAACCAGCGTTAGGAGCCTCTAACGCTGGTTTTCATGGCTAACGCCAAACTCCAAATCTAGGTCAATGTTAATAGATACCTTGAAAGAGCCTGTATGTACATCCAAAATTATCATTATGTTACACTTAAACCCAAATTATTCGTTCATGGTTCACATTGATGCTGACATTTTTAAAATAATTTATAAGTTAAAACAATACTTTTTTTATTATTTTTACATCTATTTCTTTTTTTTAAAAGCAGGTATGTAAATTTGAAAAACAAGCACATTTTAGTTTTCATGCATTGCAATTTCTTATCGGTGTATTAGATTAGAAATAGCTCACAACATAATATTAACATAAAAAACAATTTATTAAACTTACATGTCCTTAAAAGGCTCCTAATGGATTGGTAATATTGTGGTTCTCGACGTCTAATATCACTGTAGCGTCTCAAACATTGACGTCTGGTCCTTTTAATTTTTGATACACGATACATTCTGCGTATCATTTCATAAATATTTTGTCTCTTTCATCTTGCATGACTCCTCTGACACCCCCTAAGCGTTTTGGAAGATATTGGTCCATAACATACACTCGAATTATCATTTCCCCAGATGTGAATGGTGTAAGTCTCTTCATCCTTCCTGGTCGCATAGCAACTTTCTAAATGGTTGTGTCGCATCTCTAAAGCTTCTAAATCTCGCGTTATTCAGTCTTTCTACAAAAATTATTATATTTTAGTTAAATGTTCGAAATATTTACATAAAATAATTTAAAAAATGTACTATTTATTGAAAGCATAGGCCTAGATTTAGAGTTCGGCGGTAGCCGTCAAAACCAGCGTTAGAGGCTCCTAACGCTGGTTTTGGGCGCCTGCTGGTATTTGGAGTCAGTGATTAAAGGGTCTAACGCTCACTTTTCAGCCGCGACTTTTCCATACCGCAGATCCCCCTACGCCATTTGCGTAGCCTATCTTTTCAATGGGATCTTTCTAACGCCGGTATTTAGAGTCGTTTCTGCAGTGAGCGTTAGAGCTCTAACGACAAGATTCCAGCCGCCTGAAAATAGCAGGAGTTAAGAGCTTTCTGGCTAACGCCGGTTTATAAAGCTCTTAACTACTGTACCCTAAAGTACACTAACACCCATAAACTACCTATGTACCCCTAAACCGAGGTCCCCCCACACCGCCGCCACTCGATTAAAATTTTTAACCCCTAATCTGCCGACCGCCACCTACGTTATATTTATGTACCCCTAATCTGCTGCCCCTAACCCCGCCGACCCCTGTATTATATTTATTCACCCCTAACCTGCCCCCCACAACGTCGCCGCCAGCTACTTACAATAATTAACCCCTAATCTTCCGACCGCAAATCGCCGCCACCTACGTTATCCCTATGTACCCCTAATCTGCTGCCCCTAACACCGCCGACCCCTATATTATATTTATTAACCCCTAATCTGCCCCCCTCAACGTCGCCGACACCTGCCTACACTTATTAACCCCTAATCTGCCAAGCGGACCGCACCGCTACTATAATAAAGTTATTAACCCCTAATCCGCCTCACTAACCCTATCATAAATAGTATTAACCCCTAATCTGCCCTCCCTAACATCGCCGACACCTACCTTCAATTATTAACCCCTAAACTTCAGATCGGAGCTCACCGCTACTCTAATAAATTTATTAACCCCTAAAGCTAAGTCTAACCCTAACACTAACACCCCCCTAAGTTAAATATAATTTTTATCTAACGAAATAAATTAACTCTTATTAAATAACTTATTCCTATTTAAAGCTAAATACTTACCTGTAAAATAAATCCTAATATAGCTACAATATAAATTATAATTATATTATAGCTATTTTAGGATTAATATTTATTTTACAGGCAACTTTGTAATTATTTTAACCAGGTACAATAGCTATTAAATAGTTAAGAACTATTTAATAGTTACCTAGTTAAAATAATAACAAATTTACCTGTAAAATAAATCCTAACCTAAGTTACAAATAAACCTAACACTACCCTATCAATAAATTAATTAAATAAACTACCTACAATTACCTACAATTAACCTAACACTACACTATCAATAAATTAATTAAACACAATTGCTACAAATAAATACAATTAAATAAACTAGCTAAAGTACAAACAATAAAAAAGATCTAAGTTACAGAAAATAAAAAATATTTACAAACATAAGAAAAATATTACAACAATTTTAAACTAATTACACCTACTCTAAGCCCCCTAATAAAATAACAAAGCCCCCCAAAATAAAAAAATTCCCTACCCTATTCTAAATTAAAAAAGTTACAAGCTCTTTTACCTTACCAGCCCTGAACAGGGCCCTTTGCGGGGCATGCCCCAAGAATTTCAGCTCTTTTGCCTGTAAAAGAATAAATACAATACCCCCCCCCAACATTACAACCCACCACCCACATACCCCTAATCTAACCCAAACCCCCCTTAAATAAACCTAACACTAAGCCCCTGAAGATCTTCCTACCTTGTCTTCACCATCCAGGTATCACCGATCCGTCCTGGCTCCAAGATCTTCATCCAACCCAAGCGGGGGTTGGCGATCCATAATCCGGTGCTCCAAAGTCTTCCTCCTATCCGGCAAGAAGAGGACATCCGGACCGGCAAACATCTTCTCCAAGCGGCATCTTCGATCTTCTTCCATCCGGTGCGGAGAGGGTCCATCTTGAAGCAGGCGACGCGGATCCATCCTCTTCTTCCGATGTCTCCCGACTAATGACGGTTCCTTTAAGGGACGTCATCCAAGATGGCGTCCCTCGAATTCTGATTGGCTGATAGGATTCTATCAGCCAATCGGAATTAAGGTAGGAATTTTCTGATTGGCTGATGGAATCAGCCAATCAGAATCAAGTTCAATCCGATTGGCCGATCCCATCAGCCAATCAGATTGAGCTCGCATTCTATTGGCTGATCGGAACAGCCAATAGAATGCGAGCTCAATCTGATTGGCTGATTGGATCAGCCAATCGGATTGAACTTGATTCTGATTGGCTGATTCCATCAGCCAATCAGAAAATTCCTACCTTAATTCCGATTGGCTGATAGAATCCTATCAGCCAATCGGAATTCGAGGGACGCCATCTTGGATGACGTCCCTTAAAGGAACCGTCATTAGTCGGGAGACATCGGAAGAAGAGGATGGATCCGCGTCGCCTGCTTCAAGATGGACCCTCTCCGCACCGGATGGAAGAAGATCGAAGATGCCGCTTGGAGAAGATGTTTGCCGGTCCGGATGTCCTCTTCTTGCCGGATAGGAGGAAGACTTTGGAGCACCGGATTATGGATCGCCAACCCCCGCTTGGGTTGGATGAAGATCTTGGAGCCAGGACGGATCGGTGATACCTGGATGGTGAAGACAAGGTAGGAAGATCTTCAGGGGCTTAGTGTTAGGTTTATTTAAGGGGGGTTTGGGTTAGATTAGGGGTATGTGGGTGGTGGGTTGTAATGTTGTTGGGGGGGTATTGTATTTATTCTTTTACAGGCAAAAGAGCTGAAATTCTTGGGGCATGCCCCGCAAAGGGCCCTGTTCAGGGCTGGTAAGGTAAAAGAGCTTGTAACTTTTTTAATTTAGAATAGGGTAGGGAATTTTTTATTTTGGGGGGCTTTGTTATTTTATTAGGGGGCTTAGAGTAGGTGTAATTAGTTTAAAATTGTTGTAATATTTTTCTTATGTTTGTAAATATTTTTTTATTTTCTGTAACTTAGTTCTTTTTTATTTTTTGTACTTTAGCTAGTTTATTTAATTGTATTTATTTGTAGCAATTGTGTTTAATTTATTTATTGATAGTGTAGTGTTAGGTTAATTGTAGGTAATTGTAGGTAGTTTATTTAATTAATTTATTGATAGGGTAGTGTTAGGTTTAATTATAACTTAGGTTAGGATTTATTTTACAGGTAAATTTGTTATTATTTTAACTAGGTAACTATTAAATAGTTCTTAACTATTTAATAGCTATTGTACCTGGTTAAAATAATTACAAAGTTGCCTGTAAAATAAATATTAATCCTAAAATAGCTATAATATAATTATAATTTATATTGTAGCTATATTAGGATTTATTTTACAGGTAAGTATTTAGCTTTAAATAGGAATAAGTTATTTAATAAGAGTTAATTTATTTCGTTAGATAAAAATTATATTTAACTTAGGGGGGTGTTAGTGTTAGGGTTAGACTTAGCTTTAGGGGTTAATCCATTTATTAGAATAGCGGTGAGCTCCGGTCGGCAGATTAGGGGTTAATAATTGAAGGTAGGTGTCGGCGATGTTAGGGAGGGCAGATTAGGGGTTAATACTATTTATGATAGGGTTAGTGAGGCGGATTAGGGGTTAATAACTTTATTATAGTAGCGCTCAGGTCCGCTCGGCAGATTAGGGGTTAATAAGTGTAGGCAGGTGTCGGCGACGTTGTGGGGGGCAGATTAGGGGTTAATAAATATAACATAGGGGTCGGCGATGTTAGGGCAGCAGATTAGGGGTACATAGGGATAACGTAGGTTGCGGCGGTTTACGGAGCGGCAGATTAGGGGTTAATAATAATATGCAGGTGTCAGCGATAGCTGGGGCGGCAGATTAGGGGTTAATAAGTGTAAGGTTAGGGGTGTTTAGACTCGGGGTACATGTTAGAGTGTTAGGTGCAGACGTAGGAAGTGTTTCCCCATAGGAAACAATGGGGCTGCGTTAGGAGCTGAACGCTGCTTTTTTGCAGGTGTTAGGTTTTTTTTCAGCTCAAACAGTCCCATTGTTTCCTATGGGAGAATCGTGCACGAGCACGTTTTGGAGGCCGGCCGCGTCCGTAAGCAACTCTGGTATCGAGAGTTGCATTTGCGGTAAAAATGCTCTACGCTCCTTTTTTGGAGCCTAACGCAGCATTTGTTTTAACTCTCGATACCAGAGTTAAATTTATGGTGCGGCCAGAAAAAAGCCCGCGGAGCGTTAACAGCCCTTTTACCGCCGAACTCTAAATCTAGGCCATAGTTTTTTTTAAAAAATGTCAATAATAATTAATGTTAAATGTTATTTTTATTTTTCGTTACATTTTTTAGTGCTAGTTCAATATAGTTATCTATAGAGTCATGTAATTAAAGATCTTTATTTTTTTATTGTTTATATAGTTATTATCTAATCTGTATAGTTGGCATGAAAAATAAAGTTTGATTATTAATCAATCGTTAATGTGACATCTTTAAAAAATTGAATTGATATTGATTTTAATGGTTATATACACACATTATCACCATGGGCTAATAAAGATTTAGATTTTTTTTTTATTTTTTTTTTTAAATAATACATACTAATTAGAATTTGTTGACTAACATTCACAAATATAGTGATAATTCAAAAAATAAGACTGGTCTTATATCTTATCCTTCAAAAAATAAATACATATGTGTATATTGATATTTTCATCATCTAAGGATATCTATTCATGTAATCTTTTTGAATAAAATCAGTAAGTTACTTTTATAACTTTTGGAAACCTGCGTCATATTGATACAATTCATAAATTTGTAAAATTTAAAATAAAAGAAAAAAAGCACACTCTCACAAATTCTCTGATGAAAAAAAAAATTTTATTCACAAAATCACAATTATTTTTTTTTATTTTAATGATATAAAAATAAAAATGACTTGAATAAACTGTATTTATGAAATCAATCATTAAAATACTTTTCTGCAACATAAATTTGGCGTTAATGGCCTGTCTTGTTGGTGCATCATTACAGATGACCTCCGGGAATTACTCAAACGAGATTTCATTAGCATCCTCAATTTCACATCCTCTTCTTATTGCTATGTTATGAAGAATACAGCATACCAGAATTATTTTTGCAACCTTGTCTGGCGCATACTGCATCACACCACCTGAATGGTCAAGACAACGAAAGCGCATTTTTAACAATCCAAAAGCTCTCTCGATGATTCCTCGGGAGGATCGGTGTGCCTCATTGAATTTAACCTCACATCTTCTTCTAGGATTATTATATGGTGTGAATAACCATTTTCTACTGAAATAACCAGCGTCCCCTATGAAAAAAATTAAAAAAATTAAGTTTAATATTTATAATATGATAAAGATGATAAAGACAATTAACTATGTTATTGAGTTACATATATCATCATCAAAATCAATAACATAATGAAAGTGACAATTAAAATACAAATACACTTATTTTACATAGATTCAAGAAAAAAAAAATTACCTAAAAGCCATCCTTCAGGCATCTCTCCATCCTCAAACTTACAATATAAACCAGACTGACGCACGATATACAAATCATGGCAGGATCCAGGGAAGTTAGAATGGACACTGATTATTTTCATGTTATGGTCACACACCATCTGAACATTGAGAGAATGGTACTGTTTTCGGTTCCGGTAAAATTCCTCACATTCTCGTGCTGGTTTGACTGCCACATGTGTGCAATCGATGGCTCCAAGGACATTGGGCATTCCTGACATTCTATAAAAATTGGACTTAACAGATTGCCAATCTTCAGGAGTCGATGGAAGGTACACGTACCTTGGAAAGACCACCATCAATGCATCAATGACTTTGGTTAGGTGCCTCGAAAAAGCAGACTGGCTGATGCCAATTATAACGCTAGACACAGCTTGGAATGAACCTGTGGCAAAAAAGTGTAAGGCTGCCAACAGTTTTAATAGTCCAGGTATGGCTTGTGAACGCGCTGTCATAGGCTCCAGGTATTCTGCTATTTCATTATAAAGTTCCATAATAGCTTCTCTGTCCAAACGGAATCTCTGGATAATCTCCCGATCAAAAATGTCTTCCAAACCCATACGTGGAAGGAAAACTTTAGGGACTCTAATTTGTCTTCCTCTCCTTCTTTGCAATCCATTGTTTTCAACTGGTGCCTGTATAGCCCTTCTTCCTCATAATTGAATCAATCTGAACAGAAACATATGTAAAAGTGCCTCCATCTTCGTTCAGTGATCCAAAAACCAATAATGAAACTATTGTAGTCTAGTCCTTTCACTTAAGTACTTCAACCTGGCGTCAGTTTGATACCCCCTATAGTTTTCTATTGTATTCGCTACCTAAATGGTCGCAAAGCAAATTACGCGAAGTTAGAGTGAAAGTTGTAGCGGACGTAATACTTGTAACATTCATAACTTCCGATTAGAGCAAATTTACATGTGATCGATCATGTAGTAAGTGGAAAAAGGGATAGGAATGATTAGTTGTGTAAAATTATGATCACTGATGGAAAATAGTGGTTTTTCAATTCGATCGCGGATTGGTAAATAAGAGATGCAGATCGTGGGTGAATTTTGACGCGGAAATACAGATGACGGGTCACTTCAATGCTTAGTACATGGCGCCCATAGGGTGAGTGAGGGTTAGAGAGGGGTGGAGAGTGAGGAGAAGAGAGAGAAAGATTGAGAAAGACCGGCTCAGATTATTAAAGGGACACTGAACCCAATTTTTTTCTTTGTGATTCAGATAGAGCATGCAATTTTAAGAAACTTTCTAATTTACTCCTATTATCATTTTTTCTTCGTTCTCATTGCTTTGATTTGGAAGTTCTGTTATGACGTTCTTTCTGCTACATTTAAATTTCTATAAAAATATACAATTTTTAAAATGTACTTTCATTTCTGTGCATTTATATAATTAAAATCTATGAATGTATGAGGTGCCCAGTACAAGCTATATCGCACAATAAATGTGAACGACTAGCGAATGCGAGTAAAAACAAAAATTAGGATCGCAATTTAGGATTGCAAAATACATAGAAAACATGCATGGTTTAAGTATTTTTTGTAATTGTAAAATATTCACATTTCTGTTCTATCATGATAATAAATACAAATAGATATAAACTATCAATGGGGCACACAAAAAAGCTAAATAAAGAAAAAGTCACAGTGTAGATGACACTACTAGTAATGCTTTTGGAGCATACTGGAGAATATTGGTCCCCCCAGATGGACAGCCCAGGTTACTAGCACCAAGAACGCCTTTCCTCTATGTCTATCTGTCTCACGCTGTTACTCACTCATCTGAAAGGAGGAAATAGATTGCTTGTGACATTACTGCTCCACACGAAAGCTCTTGACATAGATTCACCTACACCACTAGTCATGATAATGTAAACGTAGGGGATGTAATGGTGTCTCCTGGGGCTGGAATGTTACTGAGCATTCAAATGCTGTGGTCATGATTTTTCACCTACATCTCAATTAAGTATGCAGAATTCATAAAGACACTGGACTAGACTACAAGTGGAGTGGTAGTTTGTACTCGCATTCGAGCGTTAAAACCACTGGAATTGTTTTTTTTGTTTTTGCTCTCGCTGATTTGCACTTGTATAACAAGTTGAAAGTAAAAAGTTTTCTCTCTCATGTTCACAAAGTCACGGTAACAAATAGACTTTGAGAAGTCATGAATGCAAAATCACATTCCCTTATAGTCTTCAATGGAGTCGAAAAAAGTAACATGATCACGGTTATTTAAAAGCGCAACAGAAGAAGAAAATATTGCATATTTCATAATCCAATGTTCTGCACATAGCAGAATATGTTCTATTTATTCTCAAAGATATATTTAAGTATATATTTGATGGATTTTTGCACAAAAAGTATAACAGAGCATAAAACATAAAATGTACCGGAGGATAATAATTCTTAAAACATAGCTAGATTAGTTAAAATTATAAGTGCACAAAGTCCATGAATAGAATAATACAATCAAAAGATTATTAAAATGAATCTCTTCATGTACCGCTCCCACTTGGATACACTTACTTCAAGCAACCTCAATCATATGAGGTAAGGATGAATCAGTATCGCTGAGAAGCTTGATGCCCCCTGGAGTATAGATCTGACGGAAAATCTAGGCCTCTTTGTATGCGAGCTCCAATAGTATGATGTTTGTCTGTGTTCAGAATTCGTCGTGCCACTTGTACTTTCAGGTAGATGGGAACTTTCAATCTCAATCACCGTTATGCAAAAAAAGCCCGATAGAAGCACATAGTGTAAAACCGTTTTAATAAACACACACAAATGATACAAGCTGTGAAATTTTCACTCACATTTAAAACCCTCAATACATGTGATTGTGCTAATGCATTCGCATTTACTTTCAACTTGTAATATGGACGGAATTTAACATGCATGCAAATGGGCTCGAAAACCCGATATCGCTCGTGCACAAATGATATCGCTTCACTCATTGGGGGATATCTATCAAGCCGTCAACTGTGTTGCATTCGCCGGCATCAATACGCTCGCCTAACATCGCGGCTGCATATCTCAATACGCTCTCCTTATTTATGAAAAAAGGCGGCAAAAAGACGCACACCAAGTATGGGGCAATGAGTATCAGACTGTTGTTAACTAGCAGTCATCGATCTCGCGTCTATTCGGCTTTTTCCCAACTTTATTCAAACCCTGTAACTAAACGCCGCCACTATACTAAAATGTTTAAACCCTATTCCGCCACTCCCCGACCCTGCCGCAACCTAAATAAAGTTATTAACCCTTATCCTGCCGCTCCCTGACACCGCCACAACCTAAATAAACGTATTAACCATTAATCCTCTGGCCTCCCACATCACCACCACTAACTAAACCTATTACCACCTAAACCATCAGTCCCCCACATCGCCAAAAAATAAATTAAGCTATTAACCCCTAAACCTAACAAGCTTCTAACTTTATATTAAAATTACAACATCCCTATCTTCAAATAAATTTAAAATTACCTGTAGAATAAATTAAACTAAATTTAAGTAACCTACCCTAACTATTATCCGACAATTAAATTAAACTACCAATTAAATAAACTAAATTACATATTAAAGAAACCTAATCCTACTCAAATTATTTAAATATAATATTAAACATTATTAAATTTACTAAATTACCAAAAAAAACTAAGTTACAAACAATAACAAACACTAAATTATGAAATATAAAAAACCCTATTATCAAAAAAGAATTACACCTAATCTAATAGCCTTATCAAAATAAAAAGCCCAATAAATAAGCTTTTAGCTGTAAAAAAAAAAAAATACAAACACCCCCCAACAGTAAAACCCACCACCCAACCAACCAACCCCCCAAAATAAAAATCCTATCTAAAATAACCTAAGCTCCCCATTGCCCTGAAAAGGGCATTTGTATGGGCATTGCCCTTAAAAGGGCATTTAGCTTTATTACATGCCCAGACCCTAATCTAAAAATAAAACCCACCCAAAAAACCCTTAAAAAACACTAACCTCCGACGAGCCACTTACAGTTCTTGAAGTCCCGCTTGAAGGATCCATCCATCCAAGAAGTCTTCATCTGGGCGGCCTCTTCCATCTTCATCCATCGGGAGAAGTCCTCATCCAGGCAGCAAGAAGTCTTCATCTAGGCGGCATCTTTTATCTTCATCCATCCGGCGCAGAGCGTGTCCATCCTGAAGATATCCAGTGCGAAGCATCTTCTTCATACGGTCGCCGTCTGTAAACTAAACTTCAATGCAAGTGATGCCAACCAAGATTGGGTCCCTTGCATTCCTATTGGCTGAAAGATTTCAATCAGCCAATAGGATTAGAGCTGCTAAAATCCTATTTACCAAGATTACGAGTTTTGCGTTAACAGGGGTGCGGTGCTAATGCTTAGTTTATGCTCACCGCTCACCTACAAACAACGCTGGTATTACAGGTTTTTTTAAACCCGGCGTTACCCTCTAAAAAGTGAGCGGAGAGCAAAATTTAGCTCCACATCTCACCTCAATACCAGCGTTGCTTACGATAGCAGTGAGCTGGCTAAATGTGCTTGTGCACAATTTCCCCATAGGAATCAATGAGGCAGTTTCGGCTGAAAAAAACCTAACACCTGCAAAAAAGCAGCGTTCAGCTCCTAACGCAGCCCCATTGATTCCTATGGGGAAAATACATTTTTGTTTACACCTAACACCCTAACATGAACCCCGAGTCTAAACACCCCTAATCTTACACTTATTAAACCCTAATCTGCCGCCCCGACATCGCCGACACCTACATTATACTTATTAACCCCTAATCTGTCACCCCCAACATCGCCGCCACCTACATTATATTTATTAACCCCTAATCTGCCGCCCCCAACGTCGCCGCAACTATATTAAATGTATTCACCCCTAATCTGCCACCGCCAACGTCGACGCCACTATAATAAAGTTATTAACCCCTAATCCTAAATCTAACCCTAACACCCCCTAATTTAAATATAATTTAAATAAATCTAAATAAAATAACTACATTTAAATAAATTATTCCTATTTAAAACTAAATACTTACCTATAAAATAAACCCTGCGATAGCTACAATATAACTAATAATTACATTGTAGCTTGCTTAGGTTTTATTTTTATTTTACAGGCAACTTTGTATTTATTTTAACTAGGTAGAATAATAACTATTTAATAACTACATAGCTAAAATAAAGACAAAAGTACCTGTAAAATAAAACCTAACCTAAGTTACAATTACACCTAACACTACCACTATAATTAAATTAATTCCCTAAATTAACTACAATTAACTACAATTAAATTAAATAAACTAAAGTACGAAAAAAACAAACACTAAATTACAGAAAAAAATAAAATAATTACAAGAATTATAAACTAATTACACCTAATCTAATCCCCCTAATAAAATAAAAAAGCCGCCCAAAATAATAAAAATCCCTACCCTATACTAAATTACAAATAGCCCTTTTAAGGGCCATTGGAAGTTTATTGTAGGCTAGGATTTTTTTTATTTTGGGTGAGCTTTTTTATTTTGATAGAGCTATTAGATTAATTAATTAATTAGAAATTATTTTTGATAATGTGTTTTTTATTTTTCGTAATTTAGTGTTTTTTTTGTAACTTATTTTTTATTGTGGTAATTTAGAACTTTTAATAATGTTTAATAGTATTTTTGAATAATTTGAGTAGGGTTATGTTTCTTTAATATGTAATTTAGTTTATTTAATTGGTAGTTTAATTTACTTGTAGGACAGTTAGGTGAGGGTTAATTAATAGTTTAAAATAGTTTATTTTAATTCTACAGAGAAGTTTAAATTTATTTGAATATAGGGATGTTGTAATTTAGATTAGGGTTGTTTAGACTGGGTTTATGTTAGGGTGTTAGTTGTAAACGTTACTTGTTTTCTACCATAGAAATCAAAAGGTTATATTTCTTTGTCTTGCAGCATCGAACATAAGCTTTTGCTGCTTTCAGACTCACATTGATTTCTATGGCATACGCGGCCTCCAGGGTGGCAGATTGAAAACCAGGTATGATGCATCCGAATAGCCACGCGAGTACCTGTTAAAAGTTTGATAACTTGGAAAAAGTGTCAGATAGAGCCAAATGTGTATTCGGAACATCTGTAGTGACGTAAGCATCGATCTGCGTCTGATTGAGACCAACGGATCATATGTTACATCACAAATTTCAACTTTTGCCGCTCTGTAGGCTTTGATAACTAGGACGGATCAATCTCGCAACAATAACGATGCGGAATTCTGGCGTATTTGCGGTTGACAGCTTGATAGATAGGCCCCATTGTCTAGACCTTACTGGGCTTCATTTATCACGCTGTGATTGCACCTTGGAATACTTAGTTATGCAGGCACAAGCGAGTGTCCGGCAGCTCTCATTAAGAAGCAGCGTTAAGACTGCAGCTTCTTAAAATGACACTGAACCCAAATGTTTTCTTTCGTGATTCAGATAGAGCATGACATTTTAAGCAACTTTCTAATTTACTCCTATTATCAAATTTTCTTCATTCTCTTGGTATCTTTATTTGAACATTTTTGATGAACAACTTGGGTTGTTCTTGCTGATTGGTGGATAAATTCACCCACCAATAAACAAGTGCTGTCCATGTCTGAACCATAAAAATAGCTTAGGTGCCTTCTTTTTCAAATAAAGATAGAAAGAGAAAGAAGAAAAATTGATAATAGGAGTAAATTAGAAAGTTGTTTAAAATTGCCTGCTCTATCTGAATCACTGAAGAAAAAATTTGGGTTCAGTGTCCCTTTAACCTTTAGATTTGACCGGGGTGATTTACAAACCCTACTCTCTCTAAATTGCGAAGATGTGATCGGTTGCAAGACTGAAGCCCCATTTTACTATTATAACTCATGGCTCTCAGGATCGGGAGTACAGATATTTTTCAATTCTGTGGTACATTAGTTTCATGTACAGGTCTTATTAAATGTTATACCAATTAGCTGTATGGCTTTTACCTACTAAACCTTCTTAGTAATGTTTATGGAATAAAACAAAATTGAAGTATCAAGAAAAAAAATAGAGAATATTATAAATAGTATATTTGAATGCCTCATGTACAGATATACAGACAGGTAAATGTAATGTAAATAATTACACTAATTTAATCACAACTGAGATAAAATAGTTGCTGAGAGAATCTCACTTGTTGTTTTAAAGGGACAGTCAAGTCCAAAAAAAACTTTCATGATTCAAATAGGGCATGTAATATTAAACTACTTTACATTTTGTTTTGTTTTTATCTTTTATTTTTTTTATTAATTAATTTAGGACAAAAAAAAAGGAAAAGGAAACAAATATACAGAGCATAGAAAATACAATCATTACATCAAATATTCATTTCGACATCATATTTGAAAAACGGCTTGCAATCTTACATTTGTCATTGTTTTAATCCTCATTATTACATTTCTATGCTGATCACTCTGGACATATGATATGATTATAGCCAAATAGTGATCAGGTAAAAGATAAATTAAAAATAGTATAACTTTATAAAGTAAAGAAAATGGTATCCTGTAAATATATTAAACTATCGGCTAGATTACGAGTTTTGCATTAGGGTAAAAAAGCAGTGTTAACATGTCCTAACGCTGCTTTTTTATGCCCGCTGGTATTACGAGTCTTGAAGGTTTAGGGTCACCGCACACTTTTTTGGTCTTACCGCAAAAAGACTTACTTAAAGTTCGTAAAGTCTTTTTTCTATGGGACTTCCATAGCGCCGGTATTACGAGTCTGTCCTGGTAGGCCAAAGAGTTAGCGGTACACCCTAAACCGTCAAGAGTCCTATCGTATTTAAAAGTCAGTAGTTAAGAGTTTTATGGTACAACGCCGTAACTAAAGTGCTAAAAAGTACACTAACACCCATAAACTACCTATTAACCCCTAAACCAAGGCCCTCCTGCATCACAAACACTAAAATAAAATTATTAACCCCTAATCTGCCACTCCGGACACCGTCGCCACCTACATTATACTTATGAACCCCTAATCAGCTGCCCCCAACATCGCCTCCACCTCCACCTACACTTCTTAACCCCTAATCTGCCGCCCCAACATCACTGCCACTATAATAAACATATTAACCCCTAAACCGACGCACTCCCGCCTCGCAAACACTAGTTAAATATTATTAACCCCTAATCTGCTGTCCCTAACATCGCCGCCTCCTACCTACATTTATTAACCCCTAATCTGCCGCCCCCAACGTCGCCGCCACTATACTAAATGTATTAACCACTAAACCTAAGTCTAACCCTAACCCTAACACCCCCTAACAAATTATAATTTAAATAAATATAAATACAAATGACTATAATTAACTACATTATTCCTATTTAAAACTAAATACTTACCTATAAAATAAACCCTAAGCTAGCTACAATATAACTAATAGTTACATTGTATTTAGTTAAGGGTTTATTTTTATTTTACAGGCAAGTTTGCATTTATTTTAACTAGGTAGAATTGTTACTAAAGAGTTATTAATTATTTAATAACTACCTAGCTAAAATAAATACAAAATAAAACCTAACCTAAGTTACAATAACACCTAACACTACACTATAATTAAATAAATTAAATACAATTAAATAAATTAAATTAAATTAGCTAAAGTACAAAAAAACCCCACTAAATTACAGAAAACAATAAACCAATTACAAGATATTTAAACTAATTACACCTAATCTAATATCCCAATCAAAATAAAAAAAAAAACCCTAGCCTAAACTAAACTACCAATAGAACTTAAAAGGGCCTTTTGCGGGGCATTACCCCAAAGTAGTGATGTCGCGAACATAAAAATTTGGGTTCGCGAATGGCGAACGCAAACTTCCACGCGAACGGGTGAACCGGGCAAACCGCCATAGACTTCAATAGGCAGGCAAATTTTAAAACCCACAGGGACTCTTTCTAGCCACAATAGTGATGGAAAAGTTGTTTCAAGGGGACTAACACCTGGACTGTGGCAAACCGGAGGGGGATCCATGGCAAAACTCCCATGGAAAATTACATAGTTGATGCGGAGTCTGAGCACGAGCACAGTGTTATCTATATGAAATACGTGAACTAACACCCTCTAGTGGTGAAAAACTGTTAAAATGCAATCTGAAAGAGATGGGCTTCAAGGTCTAAGAAGTTAGCATATGAACCTCCTAGGTTAAGCTTTCAACTAAGAATACCAAGAGAACAAAGCAAAATTGGTGATAAAAGTATGGGGTGACTCTGTGCCCTGGCAGGCAGGCACTGAAACGCACACGTGTGAAGGAAACTGAATGCTATTATTTAACACAGTCAAAAAAGTGTTGTTTTTTTAAATCTACACTACTGTTACACCAGATATGAGTTGCACTGGGGTGACACTGTGCCCTGGCAGGCCCTGAAACGCACACGTGTGAAGGAAACTGACTGCTATTATTTCACAGTCAAAAAGTGTTGTTTTTTAAATCTACACTACTGTTACACCAGATATGAGTTGCACTGGGGTGACACTGTGCCCTGGCAGGCAGGCACTGAAACGCACACGTGTGAAGGAAACTGACTGCTATTATTTAACAGTCAAAAAAGTGTTGTTTTTTTTAAATCTACACTACTGTTACACCAGATATGAGTGGTGGCACTGGGCAAGTGGGCACAGTATACGCTGTGAGCCTGAAACACACGCTGGCAGGCAGGCAGGCAACTGCAATTAGATTACACAGGAAAAAAAAAAAGCAGACTGATGTTCTAGCCCTTTAAAGGGCTTTTTGGGGTGCTGTCCTTACAGCAGAGATCAGATGAGTCCTTCAGGACTGTAGTGGACACTGAATACACTAGTCTAGCTATTGATTTCCCTATTAAATCAGCAGCAGCTACACTGTCCCTCCTCTCTCTAAGAATGCAGCTTCCAAATGAATCTAAAATGGATGCTGTCCAGGAGGTAGGAGGGTCTGGGAGGGATGGTCTGCTGCTGATTGGCTGGAATGTGTCTGCTGACTGTGAGGTACAGGGTCAAAGTATTACTCAATGATGAGGAATAGGGGGCAGATCGAACATCGCATATGTTAGCCCGCCGCGGTGAGTGCGAACAAGCTATGTTCGCCGGGAACTATTCGCCGGCGAACTATTCGCGAACTATTCGCGACATCACTACCCCAAAGTAATCAGCTCTTTTACCTGTTAAAAAAAATACAAACAACTCCCCAAACAGTAAAACCCACCACCCACACAACAAACCCCCCAAATAAAATACTATCTAAAAAAAAACTAAGCTCCCCATTGCCCTGAAAACGGCATTTGGATGGGCAGTTAGCTCTTTTGCGGCCCAAACCCTAATCTAAAAAATAAAACCCACCCAATACACCCATAAAAAAACTTAACACTAACCCCCTGAAGATCAACTTACTGTTCTGAAGATCCGACATTCATCCTCAAGGAAGTGGCAGAAGTATTCATCCAAGCGGGCCGAAGTCCTCAATGAAGCGGGGAGAAGTCTGCAACCAAGCCGGGCGAAGTGGTCCTCCAGACGGGCAGAAGTCTTCATCCAGATGGCATCTTCTATCTTCATCCATCCAATGCGGAGCGAGTCCATCTTCAAGACATCCAATGCGGAGCATCCTCTTCATCCGACGGACTAACGACGAATGAAGATACCTTTAAGTGATGTCCTTTAAAGGTACCTTTAAGATGGCGTCCCTTAGATTCCGATTGGCTGATAAAATTCTATCAGCCAATTGGAATTAAGGTAGAAAAAATCCTATTGGCTGATACAATCAGCCAATATGATTGAAGTTCAATCCTATTGGTTGATCCAATCAGCCAATAGGATTGAGCTTGCTTTCTATTGGCTGTTCCAACCAGCATTTTTGGATCAGCCAATAGGATTGAACTGATTGTAACAGCCAATACAATTCAAGCTCAATCCTATTGGCTGATTGGATCAGCCATTAGGATTGAAGCTCAATCCTAGTGGCTGATTTCATCAGCCAATAGGAATTTTTCACCTTTAATTCCGATTGGCGGATAGAACTCTATCAGCCAATCGGAATTCAAGGGACGCCATCTTGGATGACGTCTCTTAAAGGAACCTTTATTCTGGAAGAGCCGTCGATTGAAGAGGATGTTCCACGCCGGATATCTTGAAGATGGAGCCGCTCCACATGCCGTCTGGATGAAGACTTCTGCTGGCTTGGATGAAGACTTCGGCCCGCTTGGATGAAGACTTCTGCCGGCTTCGATGAGGACTTCTGCTGCTTCATTGAGGATGAATATCGGGTCTTCAAAAACTGTAAGTGGATCTTCGGGGGTTAGTGTTAGGTTTTTTTAAGAGTTTATTGGGTGGGTTTAATTTTTAGCTTAGGGTTTGGGCACAGAAAAAGAGCTAAATGCCCTTTTAAGGGCAATGCCCATACAAATGCCCTTTTCAGGGCAATGGGGAGCTTAGTTTTTTTTTTGTTAGGATTTTATTTGGGGGGTTTGGTTGTGTGGGTGGTGGGTTTTACTGTTGGGGGGGTTGTTCATATTATTTTTTACAGGTAAAAGAGCTGATTTCTTTGGGGCAATGCCCCGCAAAAGGCCCTTTCAAGGGCTATTGGCAGTTTAGTTTAGGCTAGGGTTTTTTTATTTTGGGGGGGCTTTTTTATTTTGATAGGGCTATTAGATTATATGTAATTAGTTTAAATATTTGATAATTTCTTTTTTATTTTGTGTAATTTACTGTTTATTTTTTTTATAATTTAGTTAATTGTTTTTAATTGATGTAATTTATTTAATTGTAGTGTAAGGTTAGGTGTTAGTGTAAGACAGGTTAGGTTTTATTTTACAGGTAAATTTGTATTTATTTTAGCAAAGGTAGCTAGTAAATAGTTAATAACTATTTACTAACTAGTCTACCTAGTTAAAATAAATACAAACTTAGCTGTGAAATAAAAATAAAACATAAGATAGCTACAATGTAACTATTAGTTATATTGTAGCTAGCTTAGGGTTTATTTTATAGGTAAGTATTTAGTTTTAAATAGGAATTATTTAGTTAATGATAGTAATTTTTATTTAGATTTATTTTAATTACATTAAATTAACGGGTGTTAGGATTAGACTTAGGGTTAGGTTTAGGGGTTAATAACTTTAGTACAGTGGTGGCGATGTCGGGGGAGGCAGTTTAGGGGTTAATAACTGTATGTAGGTGGTGGCAACATTGGGGACGGCAGATTAGGGGTTAATAACTGTAATGTAGGTGTCAGCGATGTCGGGGACGGCAGTTTAGGGGTTAATAACTGTATGTAGGTGGTGGCGACATTGGGGGTGGCAGATTAGGGGTTAATAACTGTAATGTAGGTGTCGGCGGTGTCGAGGGTGGCAGATTAGGGGTTAATAAGTGTGATGTAGGTGTCGGCGATGTCGGGGGCGGCAGATTAGTGGTGTTTAGACTCAGGGTTTATGTTAGGGTGTTAGGTGTAAACATACCTTTTATTTCCCCATAGGAATCAATGGGGATGCGTTACGGAGCTTTACGCTCCTTTATTGCAGGTGTTAGACTATTTTTCAGCCGGCTCTCCCCATTGATGTCTATGGGGAAATCATGCACGAGCATGTAAAACCAGCTCACTGCAGCACTGGTATTGGAGTGCAGTATGGAGCTCAATTTTGCTCAATGCTCACTTGTTGCCTGCTAACGCCGGGTTTTTGTAAACCTGTAATAGCAGCGCTATAGGGAGGTGAGCGGTGACAATAACTTGCAAGTTAGTACAGAGCCGCTCATAACGCAAAATCAAATCTAATAAAAGCCGTTTATTAGATATGAATATTGCATAAATATGCTTTTACTTTTTTCAGTTTCTGACTGCAAAGGCACACAGACACACACACACACACACACACACACACACACATATATATATATATATACACACACATGTGTGTGTGTACATATGTATGTATGTGTTTATACAGGGAGTGCAGAAATATTAGGCAAGTTGTATTTTTGAGGATTAATTTTATTATTGAACAACAACCATGTTCTCAATGAACCCAAAAAACTCATTAATATCAAAGCTGAATAGTTTTGGAAGTAGTTTTTAGTTTGTTTTTAGTTTTTAGGGGGATATCTGTGTGTGCAGGTGACTATTACTGTGCATAATTATTAGGCAACTTAACAAAAAACAAATATATACCCATTTCAATTGTTTATTTTTACCAGTGAAACCAATATAACATCTCAACATTCACAAATATACATTTCTGACATTCAAAAACAAAACAAAAACAAATCAGTGACCAATATAGCCACCTTTCTTTGCAAGGACACTCAAAAGCCTGCCATCCATGGATTCTGTCAGTGTTTTGATCTGTTCACCATCAACATTGCGTGCAGCAGCAACCACAGCCTCCCAGACACTGTTCAGAGAGGTGTACTGTTTTCCCTCCTTGTAAATCTCACATTTGATGATGGACCACAGGTTCTCAATGGGGTTCAGATCAGGTGAACAAGGAGGCCATGTCATTAGATTTTCTTCTTTTATACCCTTTCTTGCCAGCCACGCTGTGGAGTACTTGGACGTGTGTGATGGAGCATTGTCCTGCATGAAAATCATGTTTTTCTTGAAGGATGCAGACTTCTTCCTGTACCACTGCTTGAAGAAGGTGTCTTCCATAAACTGGCAGTAGGACTGGGAGTTGAGCTTGACTCCATCCTCAACCCGAAAAGGCCCCACAAGCTCATCTTTGATGATACCAGCCCAAACCAGTACTCCACCTCCACCTTGCTGGCGTCTGAGTCGGACTGGAGCTCTCTGCCCTTTACCAATCCAGCCACGGGCCCATCCATCTGGCCCATCAAGACTCACTCTCATTTCATCAGTCCATAAAACCTTAGAAAAATCAGTCTTGAGATATTTCTTGGCCCAGTCTTGATGTTTCAGCTTGTGTGTCTTGTTCAGTGGTGGTCGTCTTTCAGCCTTTCTTACCTTGGCCATGTCTCTGAGTATTGCACACCTTGTGCTTTTGGGCACTCCAGTGATGTTGCAGCTCTGAAATATGGCCAAACTGGTGGAAAGTGGCATCTTGGCAGCTGCACGCTTGACTTTTCTCAGTTCATGGGCAGTTATTTTGCACCTTGGTTTTTCCACACTCTTCTTGCCACCCTGTTGACTATTTTGAATGAAACGCTTGATTGTTCGATGATCACGCTTCAGAAGCTTTGCAATTTTAAGAGTGCTGCATCCCTCTGCAAGATATCTCACTATTTTTGACTTTTCTGAGCCTGTCAAGTCCTTCTTTTGACCCATTTTGCCAAAGGAAAGGAAGTTGCTTAATAATTATGCACACCTGATATAGGGTGTTGATGTCACTAGACCACACCCCTTCTCATTACAGAGATGCACATCACCTAATATGCTTAATTGGTAGTAGGCTTTCGAGCCTATACAGCTTGGAGTAAGACAACATGCATAAAGAGGATGATGTGGTCAAAATACTCATTTGCCTAATAATTCTGCACTCCCTGTATATATTTTTTATTAGTACACAACCCAAAGTATTGATTTAGGCCCATTTTGGTATATTTCATGGCACCATTTCACCGCCAAATTTGATCAAATAAAAAAAACTTTTTCACAAACTTTAGGTTTCTCACTGAAATTATTTACAAACAGCTTGTGCAATTATGGCACAAATAGTTGTAAGTGCTTCTCTTGGATCCCCTCTAAATGCCACTGTGCACCACACGTGTATTATGCCCAGCAGTGAAGGAGTTAATTAGGGAGCTTGTAGGGTTAATTTTAGCTTTAGTGTAGTGTAGTAAACAACAGTGTACTGAGGGGTGTGATCAACCTGTGCTGGGAAAGTTACCAATAAACCACTGGGTAAATGGAGTATCCTCAAACTCCACAGAGAAAAATACAATCATACAATAGTAATAAGGATATTACTATAATAACCCTTGGCGCTAACGTGTAGCTAAAATTGGTAATGCAAAGGTTCTAATTATTGTATACTATAAGCAATAAATTACCTTGGTACAATGGAAATGATAATTCCTTGCAAATATGTGAAAACTGGGTAGTTGATTAAGGGATGTGCTTAAGGATGAACCAGAGTAATGGTGCAAGTAAAAAATAAACAAATTTTATTTTATTACAATCTTAATCGTGCACAAAAATATTTTTAAAACAAAATACTCTGATCAGGCGTTTGAAAATGTAGTATCAATAAAATCCCTAAAAACCTCAAAATAAAATTGCATAAATGAAATAACAATAAAACAACAATGAGACAATCACTATCACAAATGGTTAATTCGAGATAGAGAACAAAGATCCCATTGGAAACCAAGGAAGATCCACGTCAGCTGGAAGTTAGTGGTATTTTAACCGGAGCTGTAACGAGATGAGATCCAAATGAACAGACAGGAAGAGAGCCAAAATTTAAGGTGTTCACTTATTACTTACACCGAAAATGCTCTATGAAGTCCCAGCTGTCTCTCTATAGCGGTCCTGGATTAGATCACTGCTGGATGGATCCCCGAAATGAAGGAAACCTCTTGTCTTTTACAATCCGTATCAGCACTCACGCCAGATAGACCAAAAATGTGCTCTGGGTCTCTGTGCGGTTTCGGCGCTGGTAATTAGTTCCAGTCACCTGTGTGTTAGAAAAGTGGGCGGAGCAACGCGTTTCAGCCCGGTCTGGGCCTTTGTCAAGCTCCTGATAGATGGGAGGTCAGGTCTTTTATACCGTCACCCCTGCATATGATTGGTTAGGCATTAATTCAAAAACAAAAACAAAGAGAACTGCGATACAGATACAAAATGATACATTTTTTCTATTGTTACTTTCTGCTCTTATTCCTAATACATTTAAAAATGCACAATTTGCCCTTCAAATTTCAGCTTATTTGATGATCAATTTAAGATTCTTTTAAGATTAACAATCATTTTTATTTATATTTATAACGGATTCGTAGAGACATACAGAAAGGGGAAATTTATTTTCATTTTTACTTGCACCCCCTATATTATCCCGTCCAAAGCACATCCCGCAGGGAAAAAAACAGGTTTTTTTAAAAAACAACTCTCTATGTCAATTATATTGTCCCAGTATCAATTTGTTTAAGTTTTTCCCAGGGATCCAGCACTATCAGCAGTTCCAGGGCCACAACACAAGTCAAAGGACAGGTATCAATTGAGAGGACAGAAGGCCACCAGCAAATACAAATAGGGAATGTAATTAACCTTTCTAAGAAAATATTGAGTAAAGAACAAATAAAAGTATTGAGTCTGGGTTTAACTTTTGCCCCCACTGAGGAGTTTGACATATTTCAAACAATGATAGATGTAAATAGATTAGTGAGAAACATCACTTTAAAAAAACATTTCTCTGGACAGGATAATACCTGCCAAGACATTCCTGTTACAAACATCAATATTAGTGATAGTTCAAATAGACTTAGTTTCTTAGAAACATGTGATGTAACAACTCTAGATGAACTAAGAATGGAGACAACTAATGATGAAGGTAACATCACAAGGGGAATACATATGAAATCTAAATCTAAATTTTATCCCATTCAATCAAGGGGGGACATAATTGAAACCTTTCATTCGAGAATAGAGAGAGATCTCATTAATTTGAAAACCAATAACAGTGCACCCAAACACAATATCTCTCTTAAAGAGAGAATGGCTATAAAGACACTGCAACAAGATGATAATATAATCATCAAAAATGCAGATAAGGGCGGCACAGTAGTGGTAATGGATAAATCTATGTATATAGATGAGGCAATGAGACAATTGAACAACAGGGCCAATTATTCTGTTCTACGAAAGGATCCCACTAAACAATTTGCAGAGGAACTTGGTCACCTATTGGACGATGGTGTAGAGCTGGGGTGTATTGATAATGAGACAGCATTATGTCTGTATGTAGAACATCCTAAAATACCCCAGTTCCACCACCTTCCAAAGGTGCACAAATCTTTGGACAACGTCCAGGGACGCCCAATAGTAAGTGGAATTGGGTCAATCTTTGAAAATCTCTCAAAGTGGCTAGATTCTATCTTAAATCCACTAGTAAAGACTCTACCCTCTTACATCAGGGATACCAAATCTGTATTGAATATAATGAAAAACACAAAATGGAGTAAGAACTATTGTTGGGTCACTGTGGATGCAGTGGCGTTATACTCCTCGATACCCCATGACGATGGTATAAGAGCAATAGAATTTTTCTTGAAATACTACACAGAATTCTCATTGGATTTTCAGAAATATATCATCAGAGTTACACGGTTTTTACTTTCCCATAACTTTTTCCAATTCCAGGATATTTTCTATCTCCAGAGATGTGGAACTGCTATGGGGGCAAAATTTGCCCCCTCATATGCCAACCTATTTTTAGGTTGGTGGGAGCAGGTCCACATCTTTGGAGATGGAAATGAATACAAAAAAGACATCCTCTTGTATGTAAGATACATTGATGACCTCCTCTTTATATGGAAAGGGGAGGCAGGGGATGTAGTAAAATTTGTCAATAGACTGAATGAGAATCAAATAGGTTTAAAATTCACTTTTGAAACTGGTCTTGATGAAATTAACTATCTAGATGTGACTCTTAAAGGCATTCATGACAAACAGGTTGTTACTAAGATCTATAGAAAAGCAATAACAGGCAACTCATTGCTTCATGGTAAGAGTTGTCACCCGAAGCATACAGCTCATGCGGTAGCTAAAGGTGAATTCATTCGCCTGAAAAGAAATTGTACCCTTGAAAGTGATTTCTCACAGGAAGCAATTGCTTTGGAAAACAGACTCAAAGAGAGGGGGTATTCCAATATGGTAATCAGGAAAGCGAGAAAAGAAGTAGACAAAATAAATAGGTCATCCCTACTAACTGAAAAAGGCACAGGCAAAGAAATGTTTAAGGGGGTCAACTTTACCACCAATTATAGCAATCAATATCCTGAGATTGTAAATATAATTAAGAAACACTTTCATATTTTGGAAGCTGATGAAAAACTGGTGGAAGTTGTCAAAACAGGTATTAGATGCAGCTCCAAAAAATGTCCAACATTGGGATCACTGCTGTCCCCAACAATGCTGAAAACTGAGACTGTCAGATCTTCTTCATGGTTAACCAATAATGGTATGTACCCCTGTGGGCATAATAAATGTAAACCATGTGAACATTTGACTAGAACAAAAACTTTCTCCTCCAATGTGACAGGAGAAACTTTTAAGATAAAGTCATGTATGAACTGTATGTCTACAGAGGTTGTATATCTATTATATTGCATAGAATGTGGAATGCAATATATAGGTCTCACCTCTAGAGACATAAAATCCCGAATAAGGGAACATCTATCAACCATCACAAGAGGAAAGTCTAGCACTCCATTGGTATGTCACTTTAAAAACAGACACAAGGGATCTATACACACCTTGCGATGGTGTGCGATAGAAAAAGTAAAACTTCCCAAAAGAGGAGGTAATATTGAGAAATTGTTGGCTAAAAGAGAAGCATTTTGGATGTTCAGACTCAGAACACGATATCCAGAGGGTCTGAACTCCAAATACGACTTGATAAATTACTGGGAATAAATTTGGTAACTGTGCCAATTATTTTTATAGTCTGAACAAGAAAGAAGACAGTATTCCATTCCTTTGAGGTCCTTGTTATTTATTTACATTCATATAATAATTTCTCTCTAGTCAAAACAGTGATAACATAGAATCACCCCTTTCCCATTATACTCAGACATTTTTTTTGAGAATTACAACATCCTATCTATTCTATATCTTTCTTACAACAATTTCCCACAAATATTAAAACAAAGAAATCTAACAGTTAACTATGTTACACTGTACCTATCCTTACTAACCGAGTATTTTGTATATTGTATCAAGCAACCAACTACTATATATAATGGTTGCTATACTCTAATAAGGATTGAGAGTAACTAGGGAATATGTTACAAGAGAGTAATACTAACTTACCCACTATAATAGCAACATAGCTTAACGGAGGGTAATAGGACACACAGTTTATTTAGAATACATCATTCACTTATATCCACAATGTATCTTTCATATTGAGTTTTGTTTTGTTATTTGTCAGCACATATGCCCTGTTAATAGGGTTTATTGTGTACATATGTTTTCGCAATCAATGACTGTGCTGAACACTAACAACAAAATCCCAACCTGGCATTGGCCAATTAGTTAGAGGTGGAGTTTGGATAACCAATAATATTTTAGGCAGTACTTTTTAAACCGAAGTGTATTACAAAATGACAGGCTATGACTACGGCTATATGCTGAAACGCGTAAGCCAATTTTTCTACACTTGATCTAACTAATTACAGGGTACTGCTGTCCTGTAACATTTTTTAACCTTTTGAAATAAAGAATTTTGTTTTACTTAACGGCGTTGGTGCTCTCTTGTTCTTTGAAAATAATCTAATAGAGAACCATACAGTAATCTAAACAGATATATTCAACTAATACAATTTTAAGTCCGCAATATAAATAAAGGAGTTAAGATAATTTACAAAAGCAAAACTAAGGGGAAGAAGCAAATAGGATTTATTCTCTAAGGAAACACCCTATATCGAAATCTAAGTTTAGGCCGTTCGGTTTAAGCGATTTTAGATCAAAAATCCATTTGGTCTCTTTTTTAAGTAATTCTGACTGTGCATTTCCCCCTCTCCAGTTCTTTTTCAACTTGTCTATACCCATATATGAAAAACACTTCATATCTCCCCCATTACAGGTAATGAAGTGTTTTGGTATAGGGAGATCTTTGTTCCTATCTAAATCGTGATTTTCAATCGACCAGATATGTTCACGAATTCGGTCTCGTAGGGGTCTTTCTGATTCCCCTATATATTGCTTGCCACATTTACACTGTATTAAATAAATAACCGATTTGTCTGAGCACCTTATGGTGTCTCTAATTTTATAGGATTTTCCTGTGACAGTTGATTTGAATTCCTTTTCCTTTTTAGAGTGTTTACACGCCTTACAGGTTAGGCATGGAAAAAAACCTTCTAAGGTGTTACCTTTTAAATCCATTTGTTTTTCTTTATTTTTATGTCTATTTTTATTTTTATTTTTATTTTCAGTTGGTGCTAAAATGGACTTTAGGTTTCGAGCCTTCTTATAAATAATTTGTGGTTTTTTAGGGAGTAGAGAGCCTATAAGCTCATCGTTCTTTAGTATTCCCCAATGTTTTTTTAAAATTTTTTCTATCAGAAATTTATTATTACTATAATTTGTGATAAATGGAATAAATAAGTTATCCTCTGCAGCTTGTTGAATTCTTTTAGGGTTTTTTTTATTTTTAAATCCATTTTTATTTACCAAATCACATCTATTTACTTGTCTTATTTCTTGTCTTATTTCCTCTATCTTTTTGTCATTATAGCCCCTATCTACAAATTTCTGTTTTAATTTTTCAGACTGACTGTCAAAATCGGATATATTTGTACAATTTTTCTTTATACGTAGGAACTGTCCTTTAGGAATATTGTCAATCCATCTTGGATGGTGACAGCTCGTATGGTGGATATAGCTATTTGCATCCACATTTTTAAAATGTGTTTTTGAATGTATTTGATTGTTCACAGGGAATAGTTCTAGATCTAAAAAATTCACACTTTTTTTGCTTTTTTCACAAGTAAAACGGAGATTCATCTCATTATTATTCATACTTTCAATAAACTCATTTAACCTAACTTCATCACCCCTCCAAATAATAAGGATGTCGTCTATATAACGCTTGTAAGACACCAGGTTTGCTCCAAAGTTGGTATTGCTGAGAAAAAAATGTTCCCAGAAACCCATAAATAAATTTGCATAACTTGGAGCAAACCTGGTGCCCATTGCTGTTCCTCTTTCTTGATTAAAAAACTGAGAGTCATAACTGAAAAAATTATGTGTTAAGATGAATTTGATAGAGTCTATAAGGAAACCTTTTTGTTCCTCTTTCAAGGTCTCATCTTTGTCTAAGAAGTGTTTTACGGCTAATATACCGTCATGGTGATTTATACAGGTATATAATGACGTCACATCACATGTGGCAAGGAGGTAATCCTCCTGCCAGGTGATGGTGTCTACTAATTTCAGAACATCTGTAGAATCTTTTAAGTATGACGGTAATGTCCTGACATATTTTTGTAAAAAGATATCCAGATATTCCGATAAATTTGCTGTCAGGGATCCGATTCCTGAGATGATCGGCCTACCTGGAGGGTTAATAAGTGTTTTGTGAATTTTTGGCAAGCAATATAGTAGGGGAATTTTTGGAAATTTGGGTACTATATAGCCTCTCTCTTTGTCATTAAGTATTCCTTTATCATGTGCAGAATCTATTAATTTTATTAATTCCTCATTGTATCTTTTCGTTGGATCACTCAGTAATTTTTTATAAGTGTCGTTATCTTTTACAATATTTTCACACATTATTTGATAGTCTGCCCGATCTAAGATGACTATTCCCCCGCCCTTGTCTGCGGGCTTTATAATTATATCATCCATCTCCAATTCGCTAATGATCATTAGTTGTTTCCTACTTAAATTGCTATATGTTTTATTTATTTTATCCTCAGTCAGATTTTCAATGTCCCTCAGAATTAATTTCTCAAATGTCTCTATTATAGGACCTTTCTCATGCTTGGGGTAAAATACAGACTTGCTTCTTAGGTCTGTATGTATATATTCACTATTATTGGTTAAAGTATCCCCAGCCATTTTTTCTATTTCACTTTTTTGAAACCATCTCTTTACAGTTAATTTTCTGACAAACTTATGTGCATCAATATATGTCTCGAATCTATTAAGTTTGCAACTTGGTGCAAAAGATAGACCTTTTCCCAATAGTTCCTCATGTTCTGAATTCAGTATTTTCTTACTAAGATTAAAGATACCTAAGTTATTACCTGGTTTCTCTAAAATCGGGTCTTTTTTGAGTCTCCTGCTTCCACCTCTCTTTCCTCTCTGTCTGATGCCCTTCTTTTTCTTAAATCTCTTTGCGGAAGTGGACTTGCAAATGAATTTTGGCCTTGTCCTAAAAAAGGGCGGGATAAAGTAGAGGTGGAAGAAGAAGAAGTAGATGCATGTTGATTTATTTGTTCAGTTTCCCTAGTGTCCTGCAATGGAGCATACCTATTAGACAGTCTCCAATCATTACTATTATCTCGATTTGAGTTATATCTATTTTCACCTTGTTGATTGTATTGAGATCTATTATTATAATTTGGTCTATAGTTTTCATTACTATTTTTTTGTTGTTGTTTACCATCATTATAATTGTATGGTCTATGATCTCTCTGATACATTTGTCTTGCATTATACGATTGATCTCTGTAATTGTAATCCCTTACTCTTGGACTTTGTATATTTCCCCTCATGTGGCCATATTCATTACTATTATTATGACTATAGCAGGAGTCGTAATTATTCCCAAAATTATGCTGTTTCTGTAAATGATTATAATTTTCATAATTTCTAGCCCTAGTGTGCCCTGATACTTGATTATAATCCCCATACCTTCTCTGTTCATTACTTTTATAATGTGTAGTAAACAACCCAAAGTATTGATCTAGGCCCATTTTGGTATATTTCATGCCACCATTTCACCGCCAAATGCGATTAAATAAAAAAAAAATATTCACTTTTCACAAACTTTTTCACAAACTTTAGGTTTCTCACTGAAATTACTTACAAACAGTTAGTGCAATCATGGCACAAATGGTTGTAAATGATTTTCTGGGATCTCCTTTGTTCAGAAATAGCAGACATATATGGTTTTAGCATTGCTTTTTGGTAATTAGAAGGCTGCTAAATGCCGCTGCGCACAAAACTTGTATTATGCCCAGCAGTGAAGGTGTTAATTAGGTAGCTTGTAGTGAGCTTGTAGGGTTAATTTTAGCTTTAGTGTAGAGATCAGTCTCCCACCTGACACATCCTACTCTCTGATCCCTCCCTGACCCCCCCTCAAACAGCTCTTTTCCCTCCCCCACATCACAATTGTCACCGCCATCTTAAGTACTGGCAGAAAGTACTAAAATAAAAGGCAATTTTTTTATTTTTTTTATTTTTGTAATATTTATTTTGCAGTGATGGATCCCCCCTCAGCCCCCAAACTTTCTGATCCACCCCATACAGCTCTCTAACCCCCACCCCTCTAACTATCTTCCACCATCTTGGGTACTGGCAGCAGTCTGCCAGTACCCATTTTGACATAATACATGTGTGTTTTTTTTTTGTTTATTTTCCTAAATCATTTTCTGTAGTGTAGCTACCCCCCATCAACAACCTACCCCCCTCCCCAATCCCTTTACAAAAATTAATTTCCCTCACGTTACCTCCCTCTATCACATTAATGTAACATGCGCACGGGCACCCGGCGCCCTCTGCGCACCCCCCACCCACCGCACGCTCCTAATGTATTTTGCGCACTGCAGGGACAGGAACAGGAAGTCCCTGCAGATATGGGCCGCCCACCCGCCTCCCTGCTACTGTTCTTACCCACCAACGAATGGCATCATCGCTGGCCGATGCAGAGAGGGACACAGAGGCCCTCTCTGCATCGACAACTGTGCAACTCTATTTCTGCAGTGCCCCACTCTGGGGCATGCAGAAATAGCGCAATCTCGCTATTTTGAGCGAGATTGTGGCAGAGAGAAGCCCAGGACTGCAGCGACGTACAGGGTCGCTGGTCCTTAAGGGCATATCGACCAACGTCGTACAAGGTACTACATTGGTCGTTAAGGGGTTAAAAAAAGAAAAAGAAAAGAAAATGAACACTTTTAGGGGCCATTTATCTGATCTCTGGTTAATTTTTTAAGCGCTAATTGCTTGTGGTAGCAATAACCAGCCACTTGTAATGGCAGGTTATTTATCGCATGCCCACAAACAGGAGAAATTTGCGGACGCGTGATAAACTAGCGCTCCACTTATAATCTAGACCCAGAAAAGAGTTCCCATATGGTGGCTCTAGTCATGAACTGTGAAAAACGTTAAGGCTTTTAAGCCAAAATCTGGCAGTTAATAATGCCCTGGGAAAACACGCTGAGAGTAGTGCTCTTTTATTAACACACAGTAATAAGCATATGCAGTACATGAGGTAAGGGAAACAAGCAATCTACCTGTGAAGTTACGGACCAGTTTTACAGCCTCTTATCCGTAGAGATCGCTAATCCAAAGCGTCCTTTCTAACGGTCTGTAATCACTCCGCTTTGTGTCCCCTTCTTCCTCTCTGTGTTTCCGTGTTAAGCAATTAGCTAGCTCCTTTTGCTCTGATCACTCTCACACTCAGATGCGGGCAAATTGTCAGGTGATATGCCGGCTTGTGACAGTTTATAGCGCCGAAGCTCAAGCTGGTTAGTAGATAAACCTTCAAAGAACTGATATACCAGTGAACTTCTAGAACTAAACGCTCATTTATTTGGTGTTGAAAAAAGCACCAATCATTAACCCCTTAATGACCACAATGTACCCTGTATGTCACTGGTTGTTAAGGATTTTTTCAGGACATAATAGCACAAGTCTAGCAAGAACACGCTATTAATTCCCTCCCTCCAGCAGGCTTTGTGGAATAGAGCAGTCTCAACGCTGGTGGCAAGACCGCGCTATAAAATAATCAAGTCCCAAAAAAAGGCCAGCGACATACATGGTACGTCACTGGTCCTTAAGGGGTTAAAAACATGCAAAAATAGATGTCTAGCTAATGCACAATATTTCTTACGCGTTTTGGCTATTAATGCCTTAATCAGAGACATCAATCTAGACCTAAATGTCTAAAACAGTCTTATCTGAAAAACAGTTGTAAGGCATTTAATGCAATGTTTTGCAGTGGTCTCTGGCAACTAGCATGTTAAATTTATTTAAACTTTGGAATTATATGTTTCTTTAATAACCAGGGCCTTACATTTTTAATGGACAGCAATGCCCACAAGCTTAAATAATTATACATATTTTATTTTTTCAAAGCTATATTTTTTCACAAGCCAAAGGATATGAAAATTAGATCAAAACTGGAAATCTCTGTATCCCTAGTATTTTATCTTCTTACTTATCTTTTTTTGTAACATTCCCACCTATTTCAAATGCATGTTAAAAAATGCACAGCAGGATGCAGCGTAGAGACGCACTATCTAAGCTCAGAACAAAAAGTACGGTTGTGTGTAGGATATTATAAAATGCTTTATTTAGAACTCAATATATCATGCGACTTCCTTGGAGACTGCAGTTTCTGAACAAAATAGTAGCTCATCTCTGAAGAGAGTTTAGTCAGCAGTAGCTATAGCCAAAAGTACCATAACTGCAAATCTGGAATATTTTTTTAGTTTCATCAAATTTGGAAATTGATTACAGAATACTCTCTCTTTTTCTCTCTTTATACACACGCTCACAAACTCAAAAACACACGCTCACACGCTCACACACATAAACAGACATAGATACACACGCTCACACACACATAAACACACAAATGCTCACACACACTCACACACATAAACACACACACACACACACACATAAATACACACACACTCACACACATAAATACACACACACACATAAACACACATACATACACACACACATGCTCACATACTCACACACACATAAAACACACAAATGCTCACACACACTCACACATATAAACACACACACACACATAAATACACACACACTCACACACATAAATACACATAGATACACATGCTCACACACACATAAACACACAAATGCTCACACACACTCACACACACTCACACACATAAACACACACACACACACACATAAATACACACACACTCACACACATAAATACATACACACACATAAACACACATACATACACACACACATGCTCACATACTCACACACACATAAAACACACATGCATACATACACACACTCACACACATGCACACATAAACACACATAGATACACACGCTCACACACACATAAACACACAAATGCTCACACACACTCACACACACTCACACACATAAACACACACACACACATAAATACACACACACTCACACACATAAATACACACACACACATAAACACACATACATACACACACACATGCTCACATACTCACACACACATAAAACACACATGCATACATACACACACTCACACACATGCACACATAAACACATGCACACACATAAACACAGATACATACACACACACATGTTCACACACATACACATAAACACACATACATATACACAAACACATACACACACACAAGAAATAAAACAGGGAGACACACTCAACTGAGACAAAGCAATAGCTGGAAAACATTTCTGTACTTGTCCAAAAGGCTAGTGCCACTCAGGGTGCAGACTCTTTTAGGTCACTATGCCTTTCACATAGGAGAAATACCCTGTAGCATATCAGTCTGATCTTGCCAAAAGACAATCCAACCCAAAATTTCAGTCTGATCCTGCCAACAATCCTTCTGAATGAGGGAAAGAAAGCAACCCAGATACATATTTTGGCTTATCTGGGCCTCGTTGGGGATATATGTGATGTGCATGTATGTATGCATGTATGTATGTGTGTGTGTGTGTATGTGTGTGTGTGCCGCTTAATACAGTGGTCTGATGGTGTGGGAAATTTATGTCTGTCTGATCTTGCTTTGGATAAATATGATTGATCCCATGAACTAATCTGGGAGGAAAACAAAATACATTTTATGCATGATGAATGATACATTTAAAACATTTTTTGTCTGTGCACAGATCCAGTATTTACATTTAAAGGCCTAGTTTACAAGTGGTTGTAAAAATGTTACCACACTAGTGAAAGCCTAGGTTCACTAAGATTTGGAGGTCAGATAAATCTCTCATCATCTATGAAGTGTGCTACAAAACTAAAGTCCTGGCTTACACTTGAGCTATACGCCAATAATAGAAAAAGAAGAATAGTCTTCAAGTCTTTTATATGTGTGTAGAAAGAGTATAACAATACAGCGCTTGGTAGTTAAATACCCCTGAAACCTAGACCGCTGCCCAAAAATCAAACAGCAGACCTGCAGGGGCCCCCACATGTGCACACCTATTGTAAAAGGAAATTGAAAAGTTGGGTGCAAAGATAAGAAATAGGCACGGAAAAAGATCACTCGGAGGCCTAAGGCTATGAAATAGATATACTGTAGATATATGAATGTATATCATTATATACAATATGCACTAAAAATAGCAAATCTCAAATAATTATTGGAACAATGGGTAGTAAAAAGTCTGTTTCAACAAACAGTGCGTATAAAAAACATACAATTCTACAAACCGTAAAAGTACAGTGCATAGATTCTCACTTAAAAGATGTTACACTTCCAGAATTGAACTGCAGAATGAATAAATACAAATATAAAATCAAATGAATTAAATTGAGTAGATATTCTTATAAAAAAGCTCCAATACATCAGCTATCCCAAAAATATAAATGAGAATGAAAGTCTTGCACAGATATTAGTTTGCAAGAACAAGTTCAAGCATAGTGGTGCAATAGTCCTTAAATTGATGAATAGGAGCCAAAAATAAACAGTCCCCCGATTCCCAGGTGCAAGGAAACTTCTTTTCAATATAAGACGAGTTGGTGTGCTCAAACCTGTGATAATAAGTAGAATTCCTACTTACTAGAAATTACCCCAATCCTATGAGGTAAGTGCCGCATAAAACAAACAGTCACAGCTAGATTACAAGTTTTGCGTTTAAACAGAACCACAGCTATAACAAGTGTTGTCGGTTTAGGTTTACCGTACACCTTTTAGCCTGTACTGCAATGTCAGTACCTCACACGTAAAAATTACGTTTTTTCATGGGATTCCCATAGCGCCAGTATTACGAGTTTTGCAGTAAGGCTAAAAAATGAGCGTTACAGCCTAAAACGACAAGATCCGTACCGCCATCTAAAAGTCAGTAGTTATGAGTTTTACACTACAAATCTGTAACATAAAACAAAAGTGCACTAAACACCCATAAACTACCTATTAACCCTTAAATCGAGGCCCTCCCGCATCAAAAACACTATAATAAATGTGTTAACCCCTAATCTGCCACTCCGGACATCCCTGCCACTAAAAAAATGTATTAACCCCTATTCTGCCGTTCCCGACATCGTCACCACTATACTAAAGTTATTAACCCCTAATCTGGTGTCCGCCCACACCACTGCTATAATAAACCTATTACCCCCTAGACCGCAAGCCCCCACAATTAAATATACTAAAATAAACTATTAACCCCTAAACCGAAACCCCCCACAATGAAATAAACTAATTTAAACTAGTAACCCCTAAACCTAACCACCACCTAACAATATATTAAAATTACAATTTCCCTTACTTAAATTAAATTAAAACTTACCTGTCAAATAAAAAAAAAAATTAAACTAACAATTAAACTATTATAATTATTAAAATTAAATTAACTACCAATTAAATAAAACTAAACTACCAATAAAAAAATCCTAACACAACTCTAGAAATTACAAAAAGTATCTAATTACAAAAACTATAAACTAACTAAATTACAAAAAAAAAAACAACAACACTAAATTCTGAAAAATAACAAATAAATTATCAAAAATAAAAAATAATTACACCTAATCTAATAGCCCTATCAAAATAAAAAGCCCACCCAAAATAAAAAAAACTAGCCTACAATAATCTACCAATGGCCCCTAAAATGGCCTTTTGTGGGGCATTGCCCTAAAGATATCAGCTCTAATTTGAATTAGCCAATAGAATGAGAGCTGCTTAAATACTATTGGCTGATTTTAATAGCCAATAGGATTTTAGCAGCCCTAATTCCTATTGACCAAAAACAATCCTAAATGGAATGAAAAGAGGCGCCAATAGGGTGATATCGTATGAACAAAGTCAATTACAACATGCGACGATGATTAAACTCACAAACGGGGCAGCACTGGATTGTGCCAGAACCAGCAGACCGGGACCTAATCGTCGCCCAGCAAACAAACACTCGATAGGAATCTCCAAGACGTCACGTGGGACACTTCAACCAATTGGATATGAGAACACGTCCACACCTTGCTCCGGACGGCCGCTCCACCAATCCACAGACGACCTGGTTACACACCTTCCTCCCCTGGGATCACAGCAGGAAGACCGTACTCAGTGAATACTTTGTGAGATACACAGGGCGGATGGTGCTAGCGTCCAATATCCACCAGACTAAGGAACTTAATAGCGAATTCACAGGAAAGGACTCCAAAGGGGTATAATTAAAACAATTTATTAAAAGTTTTAAAAAAGAAACCAGCAACGCGTTTCTCGGCTGCACAGAGCCGTTTCGTCAGGCTATAGTAATGTTTTACACACACCTGCTGTATTAATACCCCTTTGGACCAATGAAAACACTACTTCGTAGAACACTCCCCCATTGTCAATGTTGTCATATCACAAATTAACAAGAGAAATTTCTATACAACTTAATGCTAGATGCTAGTTATTTATATCATCAGAAATAAATGTGATATTTGACACATCTTAGTAACAGAATTACACTAAATTTGCACACAGTTCTAAATAATCCCAATCTCAAGGTATATTCGCGATTATAGCTGCAAGATATTACAATCCTCTAGGGATAGAAGATCACACCAACATTAGAACAGGTATTCATCTAATACATAACCAAGATCTGTCTACAATCTATCTGACATTATTGAAACCATTTACCATATTATTAATTTAACTGCATTGATAGACGTAAAACTGTAATAGATACTATATCCCAGATTAATTACTAACTGCAATATAATAACAGTACTGTTTGTTTATAAGAACTTAATAATGTCTTTCATTCCATTTAGGATTGTTTTTGGTCATTGTCATTTTGTCCGAGAGAGCAGCCTTCCATCTTCGTCCATCTTTTGTTTTTCTGTTGTTTTTCATTTGTTTGGCGCCCAGTGCACCTCCAGAGTTTGATTCGTCATCCTCTTTTTTTCGAATTCCTATTGGCTGATTTTAAATTTTCAGCCAATAAAAATGCAAGGGACGCCATCTTGAATCGCGTCCCTTGCATTGAAGATTCAGTGTATGGCGGAGACTGTATGAAGAGGATGCTCCATGCCAGATGTCTTCAGGATGGACCCACTATGCGCTGTCTGGATGAAGATCGAAGAGGCCGTCTGAATGAAGACTTCTTGCTGCATGGATGAGGACTTCGCTGGCTGGATGAAGATAGAAGAGGCTGCCTGGATGAAGACTTCTTGCCGCATGGATGAGGACTTGGCCATCTGGATGGATCCTTCAAGCGGTCCTTCAACAACTGTAAGTGGATCTTCGGGGGTTAGTGTTAGTTTTTTTAAGGTTTTTTTGGATGTTTTTTTTTTAGTTTAGGGTCTGGGCAGTAAAAGAGCTAAATGCCCTTTTAAGGGCCACGCCCATACAAATGCTTTTTTCAGGGCAATGGTTAGCTTAGGTTAGGTGGGGGTGGGTGTTTGTATTTTTTTTACAGGTAAAAGAGCTGATATATTTGGGGCAATGCGCCACAAAAGGTCCTTTTAAGGGCCATTGTTAGTTTATTGCAGGCTAGTTTTTTTTTATTTTGGGTGGACTTTCTTATTTTGATAGGGCTATTACATTAGGTGTAATTTTTTTTTATTTTGGATAAAAAAAAATATATTTTGTGTAATGTATATTTTTAGTTTAAAAAAAAAAAAGTAAAAGATCTGTTTATCTCAGGGCAATGCCCTACAAAAGGCCATTTTAAGGGCCCACCAAAAGGCCCTTTTAAGAGCCCTTGGTAGTTTGGGGGGTGGGGGTTTATATTGTTTTAGGGGGTGTTTGTATTCTTTTTAAAGTAAAAGAGATGTTTATCTCAGGGAAATGTCCTACAAAAGGCCCTTTTAAGGGCCCCCAAAAGGCCCTTTAAAGGGCCCTTGGTAGCTTATTCTAGAGTAGCTTTTTTTATTTTGGGGTGTTTTTTTCAAGGGTAGTAGATTAGGATTAATCTTTATTTTTGTGGATAATTTCGTTTGTTTTTGTAATGATGGTTTTTTTTTTTGGTAATGGTAGGTTTTTATTTTTTTGCAATGTTAGGTTTTAGTGTAAGGCAGGTTAGGTTTTATTTTACAGGTAAGTTTGTATTTATTTTAACTAGGTAGTTTGTAAACAGTTAATAACTATTTACTAACTACTCTACCTAGTTAAATTAAATACAAACTTACATATTAAATACAAATAAAACCTAAGCTAGCTACAATGTAACTATTAGTTATATTGCAGCTAGCTTAGGTTTTATTTCACAGGTAAGTATGTATTTAGTTTTAAATAGGAATTATTTATTTAATAATTTAATTTAGATCTAATTTAGGATTAGGTTTAGGGTTATGTTTAGGGGTTAATATAGTTTAATTTTGCTTGTTGCGATGAGGTGGGCTGGCGGTTTAAGGGTTAATAGGTTTATTTAGTTAATAATTGTAAATTTAATTTAGCTATATTTTTATTATGTTAAAGTTAGGGGGATAGGGTTAGGGTTATGTTAGGGTTAGAGTTAGGTTTAGGAGTAAATATAGTTTAATTTAGCTTGTTGTGATGTGGGGAGTTGGCGGTTTAGAGGTTAATAAGTATAGTGGCGGCGATATCGGGGGCGGCAGATTAGGGGTTAATAATTTCATTTAGGTAGCGGCAGATTAGGGGTTAATAACTTTAACTTTAGGAATGTGTCTATGATGTCAGGGGCAGCAGATTAGGGGTGTTTAGACGTAGGGTTTATGTTAGGGTGTTAGGTTTAAACTGTCTTTTTATTTCCCCATAGACATCAATGGGGCTGCGTTACGGAACTTTTGTTTCCGTGATCGCAGGTGTTAGGTTTTTTTTGGGCCTGCTCTCCCCATTGATGTCTCTGGGGAAATTGTGCACGAGTAAGTCTCAGCAGCGCTCTGAATGTGTGCGATATGGAGCTCAACGCTACCATATCACACGCAAAAGGAGTATGTTTGAAAACTTGTAATAGCAGCGCTATAGGAAATTAAATAACGTAACTTTTGTTGCGTTCGTTAATTTCGCTATAGCGCTCAAAACTCATAATCTAGCTGTTTGTGAGCTGCCCAGTTGAGTAGTGATTCACTTTCAAAAACGCTATCAGGCTCAGATCCACTCCCTCTCCACGTTACCAGGATCCGGAGAACAAGTCAGGGGAAAACAAAACACATACAGGATAGTGCAACACCATTTAAGTCAAGTAGCCAATTTTTATTATAACATTAGTAAAACATGCTTACACTTTAGAACCTTAATTCACATATGAGGTATCAGTAAAACATCAATAAAAACATAGAAGCAGTTCCAATAATAAACGAAACAGTCAGGTGTGCAAATAGTGTGACAAAGATCAATATTAGCCCCAGTAGCATATATATAACCTCGGATGACTCCGGATTACTCCTTATTTTTGGCTCCTATTCATCAATTTAAGGAGTATTGCACCACTATGCTTGAACTTGTTTTTGAGAACTAATATCTGTGCAAGACTTTTATTCTCATTTGTATTTTTAGGATAACTGAAGTATTAGAGCTTTTTTATAAGAATATCTACTCAATTGAATTTATTTGATTTTATATTTGTATTTATTCATTTTGCACTTCAACTCTAGAAGTGTAACATCTATTAAGTGAGAATCTATGCAATGTACTTCTATGGTTTGTAGAATTGGATGTTTTTTATATGCACTGTTTGTTGAAACTGACTTTTTACTACCCATTGTTCTAATAATTATATGAGATTTGCTATTTTGAGTGCATATTGTATATAATTATATACATTCTTATATCTATGTCTATTTCATAGCCTTAGACTTCTGAGTGATCTTTTTCCGTGCCTATTTCCTATCTTTGCACCCAATATATACAGTATCTCACACAAGTGAGTACATCCCTCACATTTTTGTAAATATATTATTATATCTTTTCATGTGACAACACTGAAGAAATTACACTTTGCTACAATGTAAAGTAGTGAGTGTACAGCCTGTATAACAGTGTAAATTTCCTGTCCCCTTAAAAAAGTGAGCACACCCCTAAGTGGAAATGTCAAATTTACACTGTTATACAGGCTGCACACTCACTACTTTACATTGTAGCAAAGTGTCATTTCTTCAGTGTTGTCACATTAAAAGATATAATAAAATATTTACAAAAATGTGAGGGGTAGTGATGTCGCGAATAGTTCGCCAGCGAATAGTTCTCGGCGAACATAGCATGTTCGCGTTCGCCGCGGCGGGCGAACATATGCGATGTTCGATCCGACCCCTATTCGTCATCATTGAGTAAACTTTGATCCTGTACCTCACAGTCAGAATACACATTACAGCCAATCAGCAGCAGACCCTCCCTCCCAAACCCTCCCACCTCCTGGACAGCATCCATTTTAGATTCATTTGGAAGCTGCATTCTTAGTGAGAGGAGGGACAGTGTAGCTGCTGCTAATTTAATAGGGAAATCGATAGCTAGGCTCGTGTATTCAGTGTCCACTACAGTCCTGAAGGACTCATCTGATCTCTGCTGTAAGGACAGCACCCCAAAAAGCCCTTTTTAGGGCTAGAACATCAGTCTGCTTTTTTTTTTCCCCTGTGTAATCTAATTGCAGTTGCCTGCCTGCCAGCGTGTGTGTCAGGCTCACAGCGTATACTGTGCCCACTTGCCCAGTGCCACCACTCATATCTGGTGTAACAGTAGTGTACATTTAAAAAAAAACAACACTTTTTTGACTGTGAAATAATAGCAGAGAGCTGCCAGTACCCAAGATGGCCGCCAATAAGGCAGATGTGGAGGGTTAGAGAGCTGTTTTGGGGGGGATCAGGGAGGTTGGGGGCTAAGGGGGATGCTACACCACAGCATATGTAAATATGCTAAAAAAAACAAAAAAAAAACCTTTTATTTTAGTACTGGCAGATTTTCTGTCAATACTTAAGATGGCGGGGACAATTGTGGGGTGGGGAGGGAAGGGAGCTGTTTGGGAGGGATCAGGGGGTCTGATGTGTCAGGTGGGAGGCTATTCTCTACACTAAAGCTAAAATTAACCCTGCAAGCTCCCTACAAACTACCTAATTAACCCCTTCACTGCTAGCCATAATACATGTGTGATGCGCAGCAGCATTTAGCGGCCTTCTAATTACCAGAAAGCAACGCCAAAGTCATATATGTCTGCTATTTCTGAACAAAGGGGATCCCAGAGAAGCATTTACAACCATTTGTGCCATAATTGCACAAGCTGTTTGTAAATAATTTCAGTGAGAAACCTAAAATTGCGAAAAAATGTAATGTTTTTTTTAAATTTGATCGCATTTGGCGGTGAAATGGTGGCATGAAATATACCAAAATGGGCCTAGATCAATACTTTGGGTTGTCTACTACACTACACTTAAGCTAAAATTAACTCTATAAGCTGCCTACATGCTCCCTAATTAACCCCTTCACTGCTGGGCATAAAACACGTGTGGTGCGCAGTGGCATTTAGCAGCCTTCTAATTACCAAAAAGCAACGCCAAAGCCATATAAGTCTGCTATAATGGCATGTCTGGAACACAGTGTTTGGGGCAAAGGGTCCATCTGACCACTGATACCTGGTCTGCAAAGCATGGGTCAGGGCAGGTATATCACCTACACTGCGCACTGTGAACCCTTACACTACCTGATCGATACAACATCATACCTGATGTTTTAAAGCATGTTATTCCAAACAATTTAGGAATGTTAGGTGATTTAGGCCCTTTATGGATTAAAACCAGACTCTGCATCAACTATGTAATTTTCCATGGGAGTTTTGCCATGGATCCCCCTCCGGCATGCCACAGTCCAGGTGTTAGTGCCCTTGAAACAACTTTTCCATCACTATTGTGGCCAGAAAGAGTCCCTGTGGGTTTTAAAATTCGCCTGCCTATTGAAGTCTATGGGGGTTCGCCCGGTTCGCCCGTTCGCAAACTTTTGCAGAAGTTTGCATTCGACGTTCGCAAACCGAAATTTTTAGGTTTGCTACATCACTAGTGAGGGGTGTACTCACGTTTGTGAGATACTGTATATATATATATATACAGAACCATTTCCAGCTCGGCCCTCCAATTGGTTAACAGCCTGGGTGCAAGGATGTAGACAAAAGATGCACTCACAGGACTTTCACAAAGAAACACAATTTAATGTTGGAACGTTTTCGGGGTTCACAACCCCTTCATCAGCATGCAAACAAGACATAAATCAAACCCTTTATAGTGTGAATAATCATAAATAAACACAAACCTAGAGCCCTCCAAAAGTGTGCCAAAATTTCGAGTGTGGAACGCATATTGCGTTCCACTGTGAGAGCCGAAACCGGAAGTTGTGATACATCACTTCCGGTTATTCGGCGATAATATTCAATATACAAAATTATTGCAAAACAGAATAACATACTTATGCATAAGTGAATCCACAATGTATTGCATGATACAAATTGGAATAATATAACAGTGTATGAACTTGTCATATAGTGTAACGATCAAGTCAATTATGTGTAAGTGTATACATAGATCGTCATAATGACGGTTGTCATGGTAGCAGTAAACAACACTGCTAAGTGCTAAAGTGTAAGAAACAACATGAGAATAGAAAAGGGACATATTAATGTAATATGTATATAATAAAATGAGAAAACATTAAACTAGAGACAACCTTTAGTTATGTAGGCTTGTCACTAATGAATAAAAATAACTTATGGGAATTGTTGCGGAGCCTTAACTAATAACGCTGTAGCATATTAAAGATAGATACATTGGAAGTCATGTGGGTAACCATATGTGGAAAATCATAAGTGGCATGCTAAGAAGCATCAGATCATGGGTTAGCCACATTTTGGGAAGCATCTTGTCCAGGGGTATGTAATTTTTGGATACCAATGGTGGCATATGTTAAAGCATATAACAAAAGGGTATCCATCAATCTCAGGTCAGCATGGCAGGATTCATTTATATAGCAGACATTAGAGATACATGAAAGTATGTATGTATTCAAGATCAATCTGCAACATATATATATATATATATATATATATATATATATATATATATATATATATATATATATATATATATATATATATACATACAGTATACACACACACACACATATATATATATATATATATATATATATATATACACACATATACACACCCACACCCATATATATATATGTATGTGTATGTGCCACTTCATATAGTGGTCTTCTAGTGTGGGCAATTTAGGTCTACCTGGTCTTGCTTTGGATAAATATGCTTTGATTTCGGGAAGTCTCTTTTGTGTACTGCCTATTAGAAATATTTAACTTAGATGCAATTTTGCAGTAGTCCATTATGGCCTAGATTATGAGTGGAGCTCAAAATTGCGCTTCACGAGTGCAACATTTGCGCTCCACTCAGTATACCAGTGCACACAAATGAAGGCTGGTATATAAAGCTAAGCGCAATGCGAACGCAACCTCTCTCATATATTATTTTTTATAATAAAGGAACTATACACTTTATTTGGGGGCGCAATTGGAGGACATTTATTTAATTAACCAGAGGTCTGACCTCTGGTTAATTAATTTCACTTAGCGCAAAGCTTACGGTAGCATATACCATGCACTTGTAATGGCTGGTTATTTAACGTGCGCCCATAAATGGACAAATTTAAGCACTTCACTTGTAATCTAGCCCTATATCAGCACTCAGGAGTACACTTTGACCTTGTTTTACCATAGGTTGTGTCAGTGTTATTTAGCTAATATTTGTTTTGGAATGCATAAGAAGGTTGATTCCAAACTTAAAATAATAAATATTATCTAATGGTTTTCTACAAAAACCCACCAGTAAATTGTAAAGGGATAAATATGAATAATAAAAGTGTATTTTGATTTGAGTGTCCCTTTAAAAGTCTATTCCAGTTTGGATATCTCTAGTGGGAAAATAGTATATGAAAATATAAAAAAATTAATCTAGAAAGCGCTAAAACCGCTTAAGTATATCATAAATGGAAATGGGAAATATAATAATAAAACAATAAATAAATGTGGGAGCAAAAGGGTATATAAACGACAAAGTTGTTAAATGAATAGCAAAGGGGATTGAGCACTCATAAGACAATGCAGAAGATAAACCACAGGGGCTATATGAATGCTACGTATTAACCCTAATATTTACCTAAACAAAACAAGTGGAAATGGTCCAACACCTAATTGATCCTTATTTATATCAACCAATATAGAAACTAGTATAAAAACTAAGAAGGTGCTTGTTACAATGAATTAAGTGAATTTAATAAAATGTGTAATATAACTCTGAGTTATAGGCCTCTAGTTATCAAGCCATCAACCGCAAATACACTGGAATTCCGCAGCGTATTTTTGCGAGGCTGATTCGCCATAGTTATCAAGCCCTACAGACCGGCAAAAGTAGAATATAGTGACGTAACCTATGATCCGCCGGACTCAGTTCGATACATACCGATGGTTACGTCACTCCAAATGTTCCGAACGCAAGTTCGACACTATCTGACTACTTTTGGAAGTTATCAAAGAACAACCAGGTACGCTCGCCACTATTCTGGCCCAGCGTACCTGGTGTTCAATCCGCTGGAGGCGGCGGATCCCATAGGAATCCCCATAGGAATCAATGGGAGTCTGACAGCAGCGAGAGCTCATGTTCGCTGCTGCCCGATATCCCTATACCACCGCCACCTACATAAAGTTATTAACCCCTATCCTGCCGATCCTGGACCCCGCCGCAAAGAAATTAATTGTTTAACCCCTAAACCACCGCACCCGGAGCCCTCCGCCACTTACATTTATTAACCCCTATCCTGCCCCCCCTACACCGCTGCCACCTACAGTACATTGATTAACCCCTAATCTACCCCTCCTACATGGCCACCAATATATTAAATGAATTAAACCCTAAACCTAAGTCTAACCCTAAAACCCCCCTAACTTAAATATTATTTAAATTAACCTAAATAAATATTCCTATAATTAAATAAATTAATCCTATTTAAAACTAAATACTTACTATAAAATAAACCCTAAGATAGCTACAATATAACTATTAGTTACATTGTAGCTATTTTAGGGTTTATTTTTATTTTACAGGCAACTTTGTATTTATTTTAAATAGGTACAGTAGCTATTAAATAGTTATTAACTATTTAATAGCTACCTAGCTAAAATAAATAAAAAATTACCTGTAAAATAAATCCTAACATAAGTTACAATTACACCTAACACTACACTATCATTAAATAAATTAAATTAATTAACTACAATTACCTAACATTAAATAAAATTAACTAAAAATAACAAAAAAAAACAAAGTACAAAAAACAAACCTCTAAATTACAGAAAATAAAAAAAATTAGAAGACGTTTAAACTTATTACACCTAATCTAAGCCCCCTAATAAAATAAAAAAGCCCCCCAAAATAATAAAAATTCCCTACCCTATACTAAATTACAATGAAGAGGATGGCTCTGTGTCGGCTGGATAGAAGATGGCTCTGCTCCGGAAGGATGAAGATAGAAGATGCCGCATGGATGAAGATTTCTACCGTCTGGAGGACCTCTTCTGCCCCGATCGGATGAAGACTTCTGCCGTATGGAGGACCACTTGTGCCCGGCTGGGTGAAGACGTCTCAAGGTAGGGTGATCTTCAAAGGGGTAGTGTTAGGTTTTTTTAAGGGGGGTTTGGGTGGGTTTTAGAGTAGGGTTGGGTGTGTTGGTTTTAATGTTGGGGGGGTTGTATTTCTTTTTTTACAGGTAAAAGAGCTGATTACTTTGGGGCAATGCCCCACAAAAGGCCCTTTTAAGGGCTATTTGTAATTTAGTATAGGGTAGGGAATTTTATTATTTTGGGGGGCTTTTTTATTTTATTAGGGGGCTTAGATTAGGTGTAATTAGTTTAAACGTCTTGTAATTTTTTTATTTTCTGTAATTTAGAGGTTTGTTTTTTTGTACTTTGTTTTTTGTTTTGTTATTTTTAGTTAATTTTATTTAATGTTCGGTAATTGTAGTTAATTATTTAATTTATTTAATGATAGTGTAGTGTTAGGTGTAATTGTAACTTAGGTTAGGATTTATTTTACAGGTAATTTTTGTATTTATTTTAGCTAGGTAGCTATTAAATAGTTAATATCTATTTAATAGCTATTGTACCTATTTAAAATAAATACAAAGTTGCCTGTAATATAAAAATAAACCCTAAAATAGCTACAATGTAACTAATAGTTATATTGTAGCTATCTTAGGGTTTATTTTATAGGTAAGTATTTAGTTTTAAATAGGATTAATTTATTTAATTATAGGAATATGTATTTAGATTAATTTAAATAATATTTAAGTTAGGAGAGTGTTAGGGTTAGGCTTAGACTTAGGTTTAGGGGCTAATTCATTTAATATAGTGGCGGCGGTGTAGGAGGGGTAGATAAGGGTTTAATCAATATACTGTAGGTGGCGGCGGTGACAATTAATTTCTTTGCGGCAGTGTCCGGGATCGGCAGGATAGGGGTTAATAACTTTATGTAAGTGGCGGCGGTATAGGGTGCGGCAGATTAGGGGTTAATAGGTATAATGTAGGTGGCAGTGGGGTCCGGGTGCGGCGGTTTAAGGGTTAAACAATTAATTTATTTGCGGTGGGGTCCGGGAGCGGCGGTTTAGGGGTTCATATATTTATTATAGTTGCGGAGGGGTCTGGTAGCGGCGGTTTAGGGGTTCATATATTTATTATAGTTGCGGCGGGATCCAGGAGTGGCGGTTTAGGGGTTAATAACTTTATTTAGGTGCGGGGGGCTCCGGGAGCGGCGGTTTAAGGGGTAAAACTGTATAGTATAGTGTGGGTGCTTAGTGACAGTATAGCAAGAAAGCTGCGAATACGCCGATGAGCAGCGAGATCGATGACTGTCAGTTAACAACAGTCCGCTGCTCATTGCACCATACTTGGTGCACGGCTTTTTGACAGCTTTCTTGATAATTTTGGCGAACGTATTCAGGTCCGCGACGACGATGTTAGGCGAGCTTAGGCGAGCGTATTGGGGCCGGCGAATGCAAGTAAGTAGACACGTTGATAACTAGAGGCCATAGAGTTAAATCACCCAAAACTCATTTGATCAAGGTGATTGACATGTCTTCTTGAAAATTAGATTTATATGTAATCTAGTCTTAGCTTTATGTACCCCATGGGGCTCATTAAAGGGATAGGAAAATCAAAATTAAACTTGCATGAGTCAGATAGAGCATGTCATCTTAAGACACTTTTTAATTCACTTCTATTTTCAAATGTGCTTTGTTCTCTTAGAATATGCACATATCATACATCAGTGAGAGGTGCTGCTAATTGGTGCCTGCACACATTTCTCTCTTGTGCTTGACTAACTAGATGTGTTCAGCTAGCTGCTAGTAGTGCAATCATGTTCCTTCAGCAATGGATAACAAGAGAATGAAGCAAATTTGATAATAGAAGTAAATTGGAAAGTTGTTTAAAATTGCATGTTCTATCTGAATCATAAAATAAAATGTTTGGGTTTACTATCCCTTTAAAGAAAATAGGTCATTCCTGTCTGCTGGACTTAATCCAAATAAGTGTTTGTGGTATTGTGTGTATATATATATATATATATATATATATATATATATATATATATATATATATTGAGCCAAGAAAAAGTAAAATATGGAGGGCGCTCAGTGTGAAGAAGAGTGTATGTTGACAGAAACTGGGTGGTATAAACTCAGCCGAGAATATTGTCAATAATCGCAATAAGAACAAAAGATGGTGGGTACAATGTATCAAGTGGTATAAAAAGTGTTCCCACAGTTGATAATAACCAAATGATTGATGGTCAGAGGGGTCTAATTGTAGTCGCTACAAATTATTACAATATACAATATTGGACTACAATTCATATATGGAGCACACAATAATAAACCATAAACAATAAACACTCAAAAATAGAATATTGTGCAAAAGACCCCAAGTGATAAAAATACAAATGAAATACGCAAAGTACAAATATTAGACTTATTAAGGACTTCTTGTTTCACTACACAGCCAATGCCAGATAACGGTAGTTTGGACTGTAGATATTTTGAAAAGAACTCGCTTTTAACACAGTTTGTAATAGTGACTGCTATGTACATGAATACCGCAGGAGCTGTAATGCAATAGCGGATATACTGTATCTAGGTTTTATTCATTGATGCTAATAAAATACCTCATATACATCTGAGGTTGTATTGTGTGAGTAATATTCTTAAAGTTTTATTGTGCACAGTACTGTTTATTAAACAGGGTTGCACTATTACTGTTCTCTCTCTTCTCATTTACATATGTGAGCGGAGGTGCCGGGAGACATTTACAAGCCGGTGGACACCTGATACCACGAAGGAGCTCATTCTACTTACCCTGTGCGACACTTACCTCATACTGATTGAGGTTAAGGAGAGTAAGTTGAATCCCCTGAGGGGACAGTGTGCCACACAGCTTTGGGACTCTCACCACTTCTACCTAGTATCATCTAAGGACTGTTATTTTATCACTATTTGTTAGTCTAATATTTGTACTTTGCGTATTTCATTTGTATTTTTATCACTTGGGGTCTTTTGCACAATATTCTATTTTTGAGTGTTTATTGTTTATGGTTTATTATTGTGTGCTCCATATATGAATTGTAGTCCAATATTGTATATTGTAATAATTTGTAGCGACTACAATTAGACCCCTCTGACCATCAATCATTTGGTTATTATCAACTGTGGGAACACTTTTTATACCACTTGATACATTGTACCCACCATCTTTTGTTCTTATTGCGATTATTGACAATATTCTCGGCTGAGTTTATACCACCCAGTTTCTGTCAACATACACTCTTCTTCACACTGAGCGCCCTCCATATTTTACTTTTTCTTGGCTCAATATTTCTTCTGTATTAGGATTGTGGGGTTTGGGGATCCCACAGTCCTAATAGGTAATTTGGGGCAGCATAGTGTTACATTAGCATTCTTTCTTTAATAGGAATTTTCTGAGACTTACACCTAATTTGCGCTGATATCACAAACCCATTCTTTGTTACATATATATATATATATATACATTTATTATGTGTGTGTATATATATATATATATATATATATATATATATATATATATATATATATATATATATATATATATATATACATATATATATATTTATTATATGTGTGTGTGTGTGTATATATATATATATATACAGTGGGTGGGGCAAAAATAGTATTTAGTCAGCCACCAATTGTGCAAGTTCTCCCACTTAAGAAGAGGAGAGAGGCCTGTAATTTTCATCATAGGTATACCTCAACTATGAGAGACAAAATGTGGAAACAAATCCAGACAATCACATTGTCTGACTTGGAAAGAATTTATTTGCATATTATGGTGGAAAATAAGTATTTGGTCAATATCAAAAGTTCATCTCAATACTTTTTTATATATCCTTTGTTGGCAATGACAGAGGTCAAATGTTTTCTGTAAGTCTTCACAAGGTTGTCACACACTGTTGCTGGTATGTTGGCCCATTCCTGCATGCAGATCTCCTCTAGAGCAGTGATGTTTTGGGGCTGTCGCTGGGCAAAACGGACTTTCAACTCCCTCCAAAGGTTTTCTGTGGGGTTGAGATCTGGAGACTGGCTAGGCCACTCCAGGACCTTGAAATGCTTCTTACGAAGCCACTCCTTTGTTGCCCGGACGGTGTGTTTGGGATCATTGTCATGCTGAAAGACCCAGCCATGTTTCATCTTCAATGCCCTTGCTGATGGAAGGAGGTTTGCACTCAAAATCTCACGATACATGGCCCCATTCATTGTTTCATGTACATGGATCAGTCGTCCTGTTCCCTTTGCAGAGAAACAGCCCCAAAGCATGATGTTGACACCCCCATGCTTCACAATAGGTATGGTGTTCTTTGGTTGCAACTCAGCATTCTCTCTCCTCCAAACACAACGAGTTGTGTTTCTACCAAACAGTTCTACTTTGGTTCATCTGACCATATGACATTCTCCCAATCCACTTCTGGATCATCCAAATGCTCTCTAGCATACTTCAGACGGGCCCGGACATGTACTGGCTTAAGCAGGGGGACACATCTGGCACTGCAGGATCTGAGTCCCTGGCGGCTTAGTTTGTTACTGATGGTAGTCTTTGTTATGTTGGTCCCAGCTCTCTGCAGGTCATTCACTAGGTCCCCCCGTGTGGTTCTGGGAATTCTTGTAATCATTTTGACCCCATGGGGTGAGATCTTGCGTGGAGTCCCAGATTCAGGGAGATTATCAGTGGTCTTGTATGTCTTCCATTTTCTAATTATTGTTCCCACAGTTGATTTCTTCACACCAAGCTGCTTGCCTAATGCAGATTCAGTCTTCCTAGCCTGGTGCAGGTCTACAATGTTGTTTCTGGTGTCCTTTGACAGCTCTTTGGTCTTCACCATAGTGGAGTTTGGAGTGTTGTGAGGTTTGAGGTTGTGTACAGGTGTCTTTTATACTGATTACAAGTTCAAACAGGTGTCATTAATACAGGTAATGAGTGGAGGACAGAGGAGCCTCTTAAAGAAGAAGATACAGGTCTGTGAGAGCCAGAAATCTTGCTTGTTTGTAGTTGACCATATACTTATTTTCCACCATAATATACAAATAAATTATTTCCAAATCAGACAATGTGATTGTCTGGATTTGTTTCCACATTTTGTCTCTCATAGTTGAGGTATACCTTTGATGAAAATTACAGGTCTCTCTCATCTTCTTAAGTGGGAGAACTTACACAATTGGTGGCTGACTAAATACTTTTTTGTCCCACTGTGTGTGTGTATATATATATATATATATATATATATATATATATATATATATATATATATATATATATATATTTATATATACAGGGGTCAAGTCGAATGGGAACGCATGGGAACAGAGTTCCTGCACTATTTTTGCAGGAAGAACTAAGTTCCCATTGGACAGAGAACATAAATGCTTCAGTAAACACTGCTGCTGCTGCTTGTGGGTGAAGCTGGAGCAAAGTCTGGTTAGAGATATAGTGAGATCATCTAGTAATGGGCAATAACACTTCCTACAATACACTAAATTAAAGACTGTCAGTGCTCTGTCCTGCTGTGTTATCACCCCACAATGGGTGTAACACATAGTGATTAAATTTCTTTGTGGCTTGCTCTGAGGTTATTTAGCTCCCCTCAGCAGAAATATGACTATTGCACCTTAAGTGAGTGAGACTCTGTGACAGAGGAGGATTCTCAGGCCCAAAGACAACCATTCAACCCTTCATTGTATTTAATTTGCTTTCATTAACCAAAGTGTATAGATTATTATAAATACAGTGTGTATATATATATATATATATATATATATATATATATATATATATATATATATATATATATATATATATATATATATAGCAGCAAATGATTCCAAGCACTCTCTGGGCTTCTGACAACAAATACAAATTTTATTAAAGTAACGTTTCGGGACCAATAATGTCCCTTACTTTAATTGCTGCTACATACTACTAAGAGCACCCTGGCAATTGTGGAGAGGTGGTGAGAGTGCAGATACTGAACTTTGCCTTTATATATATATATATATATATATAGCAAAATTCAGTATCTGCACTCTCACCAAATCTCCACAACTGCCAGGGTGCTCTCAGCTTGGTCTTTTGTTTTGATGATACATATAAACGTAGTATATAGTTGAATGGTGATTGTAGATTTTCACCTATCAATGAAGAGGGGTGGTTCCACTGAATAGTGGTTGAATCCATTTTGAGCACTTTGAAGGGGTGAATCTTTAATATGTAATATGCAAATTTGCACTTAATTTGTACTAATTTGATTTTATAATTCAATTATTATGATCAATGGTTATGTGGATACACGAGGATTATACTTATAATGATCTTTTAGTTGTTTCTATGGTATACACTTTCATAATTACACATGATACACTATCACTTGTCCACACCTTATTGTTGGTGTGGTCTTTACTTTTGCACACGCTTACCTGTGATTGGTAGCAATATAGGGGAGGGTCTGTATGGTCTATTTAAGTTTGAGTTTTGCAGTGTTTGACTGTCAGAAGAAGGGACAGGTCTGGTCCCGAAACGTCACTATCACAATAAATTTTGTCTTTGTTGTCAGAAGTCCAGAGAGTGCTTTGAATCATTTATATATATATATATATATATATATATATATATATATATATATATATATATATATATATATATATATATATATATATATATATATAAAGCCCTGATAAGGGCGAAACGCATCGTATTTGTGGCATCCAGCATTGTGTGATAAAGAGGCACTTGCAATCAGCACTTTGAAATTATTATGTTTACCACGTAGCTCATTATATATATATATATATATATATATATATAAAAATATTTTGATTAATTGATTAGCTTACATCGTTTTGTCATATTATACAATATAATATGCCATTACACTCTATGTAGCTCGCTCCCACTGTCAGACAGAGCAGGAGCAAGCTACATTGAGTGTAATGGCGTGATCGGGCCGGGCTGTGACTAGACAGCTACCCAGATCCGCTCAGAGGGAAAACCAGACCCGCTCAGTAGAGCACAGAGGGCGGGTCTGAAAAACCATCATGAGTATAGCACAGTAATGGTCTAAAACAGGGGTGCTCAGGTTGTATTATATGAAGGCAAGACTGTCTGAGTGTCACATTATATTACACTCAAACACACCTCAAAATAAAATTAGATTATAATTACATTTTAGTTAAAAATGATGCAGGTAATTAGTAAGGAATTGGCAAATGTTTTGCAACATTTGAAAAATTAAATGAATTTTAACGCATATGTTAGTTGGTTTTGAATTTCTAATGTTTTTACAACATTCTAACATTCATTAAAGTGAATGTAAATTTTGATGCTAAAGTGCCCGGTTTTTAAATTTTTTATTAAAAACAGGGGCACTTTAATTCATCAAAATTTACATTTCACTCGTGTTGTGAAAAAATACTTACCTTTTAAACTTGACAGCCGCTCCAGCTTCCTCCGCCCGTCGCAAAGCCTCTTCCTGGGTCTAAAATGAGGAATAGTGATGTCGCGAATAGTTCGCTGGCGAATAGTTCCCGGCGAACATAGCATGTTCGCGTTCGCCGCCGATGGCGAACATATGCAATGTTCGGTCCGCCCCCTATTCCTCATCATTAAGTAAACTTTGACCCTGTACCTCACAGTCAGAAGACACATTCCAGCCAATCAGCAGCAGACCCTCCCTCCAAGACCCTCCCACCTCCTGGACAGCATCCATTTTAGATTCATTTGGAAGCTGCATTCTTAGTGAGAGGAGGGACAGTGTAGCTGCTGATGATTTTATAGGGAAATCGATAGCTAGGCTAGTGGATTCAGTGTCCACTACAGTCCTGAAGGACTCATCTGATCTCTGCTGTAAGGACAGCACCCCAAAAAGCCCTTTTTAGGGCTAGAACATCAGTCTGCTTTTTTTTTTTTTCCTATTTAATCTAATTGCAGTTGCCTGCCTGCCAGCGTGTGTGTCAGGCTGACAGCGTATACTGTGCCCACTTGCCCAGTGCCACCACTCATATCTGGTGTAACAGTAGTGTACATTTAAAAAAAAAACACTTTTTTGACTGAGAAATAATAGAAAACAGCTGCCAGTACCCAAGATGGCCGCCAATAAGGCAGCTGGGGAGGGTTACAGAGCTGTTTTGGGGGGGATCAGGGAGGTTGGGGGCTAAGGGGGGATGCTACACCACAGCATATGTAAATATGCTAAAAAATAAATAAAAAAAATGTAAAAACCTTTTATTTTAGTACTGGCAGACGTGTGATGCGCAGCAGCATTTACCGGCCTTCTAATTACCAGAATGCAACACCAAAGTCATATATGTCTGCTATTTCTGAACAAAGGGGATCCCAGAGAAGCATTTACAACCATTTGTGCCATCATTGCACAAGCTATTTGTAAATAATTTCAGTGAGAAACCTAAAATTGCGAAAAAAATTAAGTTTTTTTTTAAATTTGATCGCATTTGGCGGTGAAATGGTGGCATGAAATATACCAAAATGGGCCTAGATCAATACTTTGGGTTGTCTACTACACTACACTTAAGCTAAAATTAACTCTACAAGCTGCCTACATGCTCCCTAATTAACCTCTTCACTGCTGGGCATAAAACACGTGTTATGTGCACAGTGGCATTTAGCAGCCTTCTAATTACCAAAAAGCAACGCAAAGCCATATAAGTCTGCTATTTCTGAACAAAGAAGATCCCAGAGAAGCATTTACAACCATTTATGCCATAATTGCATAAGTTGTTTGTAAATAATTTCTGTGAGAAACCTAAAGTTTGTGAAAAAGTGAACAATTTTTTTTTATTTGATCGCATTTGGCGGTGAAATGTTGGCATTAAATATACCAAAATGGGCCTAGATCAATACTTTGGGTTGTCTACTACACTACACTTAAGCTAAAATTAACTCTACAAGCTCCCTACATGCTCCCTAATTAACCCCTTCACTGCTGGGCATAAAACACGTGTGGTGCGCAGTGGCATTTAGCAGCCTTCTAATTACCAAAAAGCAACGCCAAAGCCATATAAGTCTGCTATTTCTGAACAAAGGGGATCCCAGAGAAGCATTTACAACCATTTATGCCATAATTGCATAAGTTGATTGTAAATAATTTCTGTGAGAAACCTAAAGTTTGTGAAAAAGTGAACAATTTTTTTTTTTATTTGATCGCATTTGGCGGTGAAATGGTGGCATTAAATATACCAAAATGGGCTTAGATGAATACTTTGGGTTGTCTACTACACTACACTTAAGCTAAAATTAACTCTACAAGCTGCCTACATGCTCCCTAATTTACCCCTTCACTGCTGGGCATAAAACACGTGTGGTGCGCAGTGGCATTTAGCAGCCTTCTAATTATCAAAAAGCAACGCCAAAGCCATATAAGTCTGCTATTTCTGAACAAAGGGGATCCCAGAGAAGCATTTACAACCATTTATGCCATAATTGCATAAGTTGTGTGTAAATAATTTCTGTGAGAAACCTAAAGTTTGTGAAAAAGTGAACAATTTTTTTTTTATTTGATCGCATTTGGCGGTGAAATGGTGGCATTAAATATACCAAAATGGACCTAGATCAATACTTTGGGTTGTCTACTACACTACACTTAAGCTAAAATTAACTCTACAAGCTCCCTACATGCTCCATAATTAACCCCTTCACTGCTGAGCATAAAACACGTGTGGTGCGCAGTGGCATTTAGCAGCCTTCTAATTACCAAAAAGCAACGCCAAAGCCATATAAGTCTGCTATAATGGCATGTCTGGCACACAGTGTTGGGGCAAGGGTCCATCTGACCACTGATACCTGGTCTGCAAAGCATGGTCAGGGCAGGTATATCACCTACACTGCGCACTGTGAAGCGGGCGTAACCCTTACACTACCTGATCGATACAACATCATACCTGATGTTTTAAAGCACGTTATTCCAAACAATTTAGGAATGTTAGGTGATTTATGCCCTTTATGGATTAAAACCAGACTCTGCATCAACTATGTGATTTTCCATGTGAGTTTTGCCATGGATCCCCCTCCGGCATGCCACAGTCCAGGTGTTAGTCCCCTTGAAACAACTTTTCCATCACTATTGTGGCCAGAAAAAGTCCCTGTGGGTTTTAAAATTTGCCTGCCTATTGAAGTCTATGGCGGTTCGCCCGGTTCGCCCGTTCGCGAACATTTGTTGAAGTTCGCCGTTCGCAAACCCAAATTTTTATGTTTGCGACATCACTTATGAGGAATCCAGCTTCCTCCAATCACTTCGTTGAATCAGACCCAATCACGGTGTTGAATCAGACACTGATTCCCCTGGGGGGGGGGGAGCCCTGATGGGAGGATGACCTATCCATTATTTCTGATGTCAGAAATGGCTTGCGACGACCGGAGGAAGCTGGAGCTGCTGTCAAGATTAAAAGGTAAGTACTTTTTTCACAACAGGAGTGAAATGTAAATTTTGATGAATTAAAGTGCCCCTGTTTTTAATCGAATTTTTAAAAACCGGGCACTTTAGCATCAAAATTTACATTCACTTTAAATGTAATAGAATTTCTAATTCTTTCTTTAAATGTAGTATTCAAATTATACACTATTCAAAATAGAAACATTCTAATTGATATATTTGTATCAATTTAGAAAATTCCCTGCCACATGAACTATTGAACTTCTGAATAGAATTTGTTAAATCGAATATTACATTCAAAATGTCGAATGTGGGCATACAATCTAATTATGAACATTTGAAAACAAGAAATAACATTTGATTATCAAATTTTAATAGGTTTTCATTCCAAAACGAATGTCTACAGCATTATTCGTTCTACCAAACAAATTATACTTTCATCACATTCCCATATACCTAGGAATTAGTTACTGTTAATGGGACATGTTACAAAAAATATTTTATCATTTATAGGAAAGAGCAACAGTTAAATATATATATTTTGTGAAAACAGTTGTTTAAAGGTAAAGGACTACTAACTACAGTAGAATTGAATAATGACAAACACAGAATAAAAAGACAGATCATACTTTGAATTTCAAATAAGAATTAGAATATTTTTCTGGCATATTTTAAAGTTAACCCAATTTCCCTTCCCCCTGTATCATGTGACAACCATCAGCCAATCACAAAATGCATAAACTTATATACTGGGCACATTTGCACATGCTCAGTGGGAGCTGGAGCCTTAGTAATTGTGCATATAAAAATGCTGTGCATGTTTTGATAATGGAAGTATATTGGAAAGTTTTTTGTTGTTTTTTTTTATTTTAAGTTCTTTTTAAACAATGAAGCTTTAATTTTGACTTTAGTGTTCCTTAAAAATGAAACTAGCATGAAGTATATGATTGTGTACAGAGTGCTTGTATTCTGATGCTCATTGGTTTATAGCGACAACTCTCACAGACAAGATGGTTTTCAGATCCAAGGCCTCCATTAAATAAACCCATTGAAATACATCTTAAAACATTCCCTTTAAAGGGGCAGGAAGTCACAAAATTTTCTTTCATGAATTGGAGAACTCTTGTTATCCTTTGCTAAAGGAACAGCTTTGCACTACTGGCAGCAAGATGAACACATCTAGTCAGCCAATCACAAAAGACAGGTGTGCAGGCACTAATTAGCAGCAGCTCACACTAGTGTAGGATATGTGCGTATACTTTTTCAACAAGGGATTCCAAAAGAACAAAGCACATTGGAAAATAAAGTGAATATAAAAGTGTCTTAATTTTGACTTTCCTATCCTTTTAAGATGCAACAAATACTATTTTTGAGTGTCGTGTCCCTTAAATTAAATTATTTTAAGTGCTGGGGGACACAAACCTTGGAGGGCCAGATGTTGATAGTTTGATGTTGATTGGCGGACCCTGATTTAAACGATTTGAACTGAAAATACAGATAATCACAATCAAACACTGCAAAGTATTTGAGCAAGTAAAACACATAGGCCTAGATTTGGAGTTTGGCGTTAGCCATGAAAACCAGCGTTAGAGGCTCCTAACGCTGGTTTTAGGCTAACTCCGGTATTTGGAGTCACTCAAAATAGGGTCTAACGCTCACTTTTCAGCCGCGACTTTTCCATACCGCAGATCCCCTTACGTCAATTGCGTATCCTATCTTTTCAATGGGATCTTTCTAACTCCGGTATTTAGAGTCGTGTCTGAAGTGAGCGTTAGACATCTAACGACAAAACTCCAGCCGCAGGAAAAAAGTCAGTAGTTAAGAGCTTTCTGGGCTAACGCCGGTTCATAAAGCTCTTAACTACTGTACTCTAAAGTAACACCCATAAACTACCTATGTACCCCTAAACTGAGGCCCCCCCACATCGCCGACACTCGATTAAATTTTTTTAACCCCTAATCTTCCGACCGCCACCTACGTTATATTTATGTACCCCTAATCTGCTGCCCCTAACACCGCCGACCCCTGTATTATATTTATTAACCCCTAATCTGCCCTCCCTAACATCGTCGACACCTAACTTCAAACATTAACCCCTAGCTCACTGCTACTATAATAAATGTATTAACCCCTAAAGCTAAGTCTAACCCTAACACTAACACCCCCCTAAATTAAATAAATAAATTATTCCTATTTAAAGCTAAATACTTACCTGTAAAATAAATCCTAATATAGCTACAATATAAATTATAATTACATTGTAGCTATTTTAGGATTAATATTTATTTTACAGGCAACTTTGTAATTATTTTAACCAGGTACAATAGCTATTAAATAGTTAAGAACTATTTAATAGTTGCCTAGTTAAAATAATAACAAAATTACCTGTAAAATAAATCCTAACCTAAGTTACAATTAAACCTAACACTATACTATCATTAAATTAATTAAATACAATACCTACAATTACCTACAATTAAACCTAACACTATACTATCATTAAATTAATTAAATACAATACCTACAATTACCTACAATTAAACCTAACACTACACTATCAATAAATAAATTAAATACAATTCCTACAAATAACTACAATGAAATAAATAAATCAGATTGAGCTTGCATTCTATTGGCTGATCGGAACAGCCAATAGAATGCAAGCTCAATCTGATTGGCTGATTGAATCAGCCAATCGGATTGAACTTGATTCTGATTGGCTGATTCCATCAGCCAATCAGAATATTCCTACCTTAATTCCGATTGGCTGATAGAATCCTATCAGCCAATCGGAATTTGAGGGACGCCATCTTGGATGACGTCCCTTAAAGGAACCATCATTCAGCTAGTAGGCGTCGGGAGAAGAGGATGTTCCGCGTCTGAGGTCTGCAAGATGGATCCGGAAAAAAGAAGATTGAAGATGCCTTTGATAGAAGACTTCATCCGGATCATGGACCTCTTCAGCTCCCGCTTGGATGAAGACTTCATCCGGATCATGGACCTCTTCAGCTCCCGCTTGGATGAAGAATTCAGCCGGATCATGGACCTCTTCAGCCCCCCGCTTGGGCTTGGATCAGGACATCGGAGGAGCTCTTCAGGACGGATCGGTGAACCTGGTAGGGTGAAGACAAGGTAGGAAGATCTTCAGGGGCTTAGTGTTAGGTTTATTTAAGGGGGGTTTTGGTTAGATTAGGGGTATGTGGGTGGTGAGTTGTAATGTTGGGGGGGGGGTATTGTATGTTTTTTTTTACAGGCAAAAGAGCTGAATTTCTTGGGGCATGCCCCGCAAAGGGCCCTGTTCAGGGCTGGTAAGGTAAAAGAGCTTTGAAATGTAGTAATTTAGAATAGGGTAGGGCATTTTGTTATTTTGGGGGTCTTTGTTATTTTATTAGGGGGCTTAGAGTAGGTGTAATTAGTTTAAAATTGTTGTAATATTTTTCTTATGTTTGTAAATATTTTTTTATTTTTTGTAACTTAGTTCTTTTTTATTTTTTGTACTTTAGTTAGTTTATTTCATTGTAGTTATTTGTAGGAATTGTATTTAATTTATTTATTGATAGTATAGTGTTAGGTTTAATTGTAGGTAATTGTAGGTATTTTATTTAATTAATTTAATGATAGTATAGTGTTAGGTTTAATTGTAACTTAGGTTAGGATTTATTTTACAGGTAATTTTGTTATTATTTTAACTAGGTAACTATTAAATAGTTCTTAACTATTTAATAGCTATTGTACCTGGTTAAAATAATTACAAAGTTGCCTGTAAAATAAATATTAATCCTAAAATAGCTACAATGTAATTATAATTTATATTGTAGCTATATTAGGATTTATTTTACAGGTAAGTATTTAGCTTTAAATAGGAATAATTTATTTAATAAGAGTTAATTAATTTCGTTAGATTAAAATTATATTTAACTTAGGGGGGGTGTTAGTGTTAGGGTTAGACTTAGCTTTAGGGGTTAATACATTTATTATAGTAGCGGTGAGCTCCGGTCGGCAGATTAGGGGTTAATGTTTGAAGTTAGGTGTCGGCGATGTTAGGGAGGGCAGATTAGGGGTTAATACTATTTATTATAGGGTTAGTGATGCGGATTAGGGGTTAATAACTTTATTATAGTAGCGCTCAGGTCTGCTCGGCAGATTAGGGGTTAATAAGTGTAGGCAGGTGGAGGCGACGTTGAGGGGGCAGATTAGGGGTTAATAAATATAATATAGGGGTTGGCGGTGTTAGGGGCAGCAGATTAGGGGTACATAAGGATAATGTAAGTAGCGGCGGTTTATGGAGCGGCAGATTAGGGGTTAAAAATAATATGCAGGGGTCAGCGATAGCGGGGGCGGCAGATTAGGGGTTAATAAGTGTAAGGTTAGGGGTGTTTAGACTCGGGGTACATGTTAGAGTGTTAGGTGCAGACGTAGCAAGTGTTTCCCCATAGCAAACAATGGGGCTGCGTTAGGAGCTGAACGCGGCTTTTTTGCAGGTGTTAGGTTTTTTTTCAGCTCAAACAGCCCCATTGTTTCCTATGGGGGAATCGTGCACGAGCACGTTTTTGAGGCTGGCCTCTTGCGTAAGCAACTCTGGTATCGAGAGTTGAAGCTGCGTTAAAAATGCTATACGCTCCTTTTTTGGAGCCTAACGCAGCCTTTATGTGGACTCTCAAAACCAGAGTTATTTTTATGGTGCGGCCAGAAAAAAGCCGGCGTTAGCTACGCGGGTCGTTACCGACAAAACTCTAAATCTAGGCCACATAAAATTGTAAAGAGGTGGAAAACAGGGAAGTAATATCATTCTAACTTTGGGCACAGTTCAATAGCCATTTTTTTACAGAATTCCCAGTCTCTTCAGTCTCATCATTTATCGGCAGTTTATTCAC